>NW_010973092.1:7631774-7857868 GCF_000737465.1 Haliaeetus leucocephalus
TTTTTTTTCCTCCCCAAAAAAAAAAAAAAAAAAAAAAAAATCAATTTCCCATTCATTTACCCTCTCCTGCCCCTGCCCCTGACTTTGAGCTAGGCTAAAAGTTTAAAAGTTTTCCAAACACTTTAAACTGCAGAGGATCATAATATTTACTGAAATCAGCATTTCTGCAAAGAATTTTGCATTTCCTGTGTGCTCAGTGATATCACCCCCTGTGGTAACTGCCTTGTCTGGGTCAGCTTTGCTTTATTTTCTATAAAGCAATTGAGATTTATGGTTCCTGTCACTTTTTTTTATGAGTTTATTTTATGGTGTGACTGATCTTACTGCAAACAAAGCTTTTGCTTATATTTCCAGGTTTGGGGTTTTTTTCCATTCTATATTCAAGGAAAATACAAGAAATGGGACAGTTTGGAAGCTGTAGGTTTTTAAGAGTTGATAATCTTTTTTAAAGCCTTAAAGTATAGAATTCCCAAAAATGATTTTGTGGCAGCCAATTCTTCATTATGTTATGATGCATGTACGTACAGACACTCATTCAGCTATTAGAAGTGCCTGCACTGAAGTAATGTCCAGGCATTTGCTTTCTCAAAGGAGTAAAATCATGCCAAAAAAAAAAAAAAAAAAACCAACCCAAAATTTGTTCTCTGAACTATTTTAGCCACTTCTGCAGGAAGAAGTGTAATCCAAGAAACAAGGTCACAAACTGGTTTCTCCATGAGAATAGCAAACACACAATGCTTTTGGAAGGGGGGAAGAATACCAGGTAGGTTAGGACTTTGACTGCAAAACTATTTTGTGTTCCCAGTCTGGTCTGGTAAGTGTAATGGTAATGGCTGGTACTTCAAGATTTGTAAAGTTTATATTTAGTACTCAAGCCTCTTTATTGAAACATTGCAAAACAGCAAAATCCCTAATGCTCCACTTTCCAAAAGAGAGGATAACTACAGTTTTCTTCATTTAAGCCACATTTTCTGCCAAGAGTAGCTATTAGTTTATGTTTTAATGCTGCAGAAGACATAAAAGGAGGGTATCTTTGCCCTGAAGAATTGAAAAGAAAATGGGTATGAGAAAGGAAGTCAGAAGGGCAAGCAGCGTTAGTTCTACTTTATAGACAGGAAATGGAGAGCAAAAGACAAGTGGTTTTGTTAAGTCTTTCCAGAGAAACCAAAACTACTTCGAAATAAAGAGGACCCTTTGGATCAACTCAGAAGAATCTGGTTTTATTTCTAGTGATTTAGTCAGTGACTGGGGCTGAGGATTTTACTTGTCACAGACTTCTGTCTCATTTTGATATACTGATATCCTTTTTGCCTTTCAGCATCCTTAAATGTGGTGCAACAGAGAGCAGAGCATTTCTTCTGTATGAATCCATGTGGCTCCCAGTGCACAGTGTCTCAGGACTATTGCAGTATCCATATGGAATGATAATAACAAACTACATGTTCAAAATCATATATTTGATCTCAAGAGCATCTTGAAGCTGAATTTCTGCCAATCTAATGGCTCAATCCTTTTCAGTCCAAATTTTCCCCAACTGGCTACTCCCAGCATTGTGCTATGCAAATATCTTTGTTGGAGCTGTCACTGCCTTTTGTCTTGCAAGTCATTCGCTGTGTGTGGCACTAGCAGGGGTGCATCATGTCTGAGTATCACTTTCTCACGTGGCTTTTACAACTCTGAGTTCAGACCCTGCCCAGATGGTCCCTCCATGTCAGAATCCATCAAGCATTTTCTTTTCCATCACTCATGAACAGGATCTGGGGATCTGGGCACATGGTACTGTCAGAATAAAAGCAAATGCCAAGCACAGAAATCTGTCTTTCTTCCTTCATTTCTCTTTTCTTTTTTTCTTTTCTCTTCTTTTTTTTTTTTTTTGATTGCAGTTATTGGTCTCATAGGGTGGTCATGTGGGTGGCTCAGAAGTGACCATACATTTAAAACTTTTCTTTAAAATAGCTGGAATCCATTAAAAGCCCCCATTTGTATTCAGGGCATTTCAGCATTGAGCAGCATGAAAGGAAGAGATCAATAACCACATTGCAAGACCCAACTTCTTGCTGTGCCAGGCTAACATAAACTAGCTCAGCTCTAATATTGAATCCAGTCCTCCCTGATTTGTCCTTCAAATATAGTATCCCACCTTCTTCCCTTTCACCTAGCTATCCTCTAGGGCTATTTTCCAATTCAGCTCTGATAACCTTGTTTTACTTCTTTGCAGTTTATTCCCATATCTATCTTTCTCCTCCTTGATCTATCATTTAGGAATTACTGCTGAAGGGCCTCATGTTCACATAGTTATCTTTGTATAGCCTTTATTTTAATGGCATTCTTACTCATCACTGGCCCAACAAACTTGCTCCACTCCTTCAGTAACAGGCTTATATCAGCAGGAAGGAAAGCACTTTTTAACCAGCAAATGTACATCATGAGGGAAAAGATGGTAGGAGATCTGTGGTGATATGTGTTTTGAGCTGATGGTATGGCAAAATGAGGTATTGTTTCCTAAAAGAAAATTGTAAAAATGGTAACTAGGAGGGGCTCCTTATTTTCTTTGGTCTTCTTCAATGTTTTCACAACACACGTAATTCCTTACATAAACTTTATCATCATTAACTCAGGTCCACTCCTATTCTATTCTTCCTTTTACCTATCCCCAGGCTTTAGCATCACTATCAAGTCTCCACGGTTGTCTAAAAATATTTAAAGTGTATTTCAGGTTTTTCTGTTGTTATTTTAAAACCAATTAAATGTTCCCCAATATTAGCTCTTGGCATTACTGATGCCTTTTCCAGCAACAAAGCAATAGCCAACGGTACCTCCTATTCATTAATGCTCCAAGACGGGAGAACTAGAGGAGGCAGGCATGTAGCCAAAACTCAGAGTTGCACAAAGGGGATATGTTGTGGGAGGATGGAGGGAGAGAGAAAAACTGGATGTGGAATCGATGCCAAGAAACGATAAATGCAGCAAAAGCACTAAGTGGCCAAAGTGAGATGCCCTTCTGTGTGACCATGTGCCAAGTCAGGGAGAAAGAACGCAAGGATGTGTTGATGTTTGATTCACTGCTGGTTTTGTGTCATACCGAATCTGGCAGTCACACAGTTTCTGCTGTGTATCACAAAACTCCTGTGGTGAGAAACCACATAAAAAAAATTATGGAGGGGACAAACATTGGCACAAGAATTCCAGGCTGTCAATCCCTGAAATGAAATCTTGCTTTAGGTATAGTATCAAGGTATAGTATTTGATAGTATTTCAGTACTATCAAATCCCTCTAGCCTACCCTTACTTTCCCCTTATTTGTGACCGAGGCTTATTTTCCACTGCTTCCAATTGCACAGACATAAAAAAAGCTTTGAATACTGCCATATGAATAGGAAAGTTCTCTTTTTGCAGCATATCATGCTTAAATGGCTCTTGCTTAATGCACATGTGAATTTACAAGTCAAGCTTAGGCCAAAAGATACTATGGAGTGTTTGTTAAAAATTGGAGCAAGGTCTTTGTGGATCCAGGCTTATCTCATGGCTGAGTCTCAAGGGTTTGAGGTACTGAAATCGTTGAATCATGTTGTCTGTCTGAGTTTGTAGAATCTGAAACAATAATTTGGAGGTTTAAGCCGCCTTACTCATATGTGCAGACTCAGACCCAGAGTGAAAGACTGAATGGCAGCATTTGTAACTGTTCCGCTGTGATCTCAAAAATAACCATCAAGTTGTGCAGGCTTTTCAATCTTTTTCTAAAAGCAGGCTAGCTAGGGGATGCAAGGAATAACTGGTACATGATTTGAAAATTTGTAAGGCACCCAGAGAGAAACTGTCACCCCTTTCTGTGGAGCAAAGGTCCTCCATATTTTTCAGCACAGACCAAACCCTGGAGAAGTTAGCAAAGAACTGAATAATTTTTCCTACATGGTTTGTTTTCCTCCTTTCACTTGTACAGTTTTTGGTTGGCTCAAAGTGAAGGAATCAAAATGCTGGTATGGGAGAAGAGTTGTTGTAATGCAGTTTGAAGGTTAAACATCAAGAAAGCTTTGAAACAACAAAAGGGGGGGGGGGGGGGGGGAGCGGGGGGGGGGTTCTCCTGAGATTTGTGACCTAGGTTTTATTTTCTAGCACAAAAGTAAATGGAATCCACATCCAGACTTCCCTTGGCCTGCTCTCCAACAGAGCATCGATCCTTTCAAGTTTTATTCATTTCTTATTTTTCAGCAATCTTCAAATTTGACATTGAAACTTAATCCACAAAAGGCAGAAAACCTGGATGATTCAGGATGCTTTTCAAGATTGATAGTAGTATTAGGACATAGCCAGAATTTCATGCTGTTCTTCTCATCACCCTCTTGAACATCCAAGGGCAGAGAACTGAATTTTACAAGTAATTACCACAGTGTTCTGGAGTGAAATTTCCATCAGTTAAAATAAGGCTTTTATTTTTTGTAGTGAAATGGGAAATTTGCTTGCTCTGAGCAAACTGAACATATGTTTATCCCCTGTGAAAATCTGCCATTAGCGCCCACAAGCTTCTAGTTTACACAACATCTATTTTCTTTTGCAGTGGGTAATGAACGAAGTGTCAGAGGGACCCAGGCTCTTCTATAGTCTCACAGACCATTATTTCAAGGAGCTGGGAGCAAAGGCCACGGCATCCATTCCTGTTGACTGATTCCCGATGCTGTGCACAAAAAATAAGCTGATTTATAGATGTATATATATATTTAAAAATTGGCCTTAAATCCTCTTCAAAAGGCCAAAAATAATACAAAAGGGGAGATCTTCTTATTGAATGTTGCACGATAAGAAGAGGAAAATCTTCTCTTGGATTTTGTAGCAAAGTTTTGGCCAGCATTATTAATTGTTTTCTTTGTTTTTAATGAAACAAACTGCCTTGGGCTGAAGCTAAATCTCTCGTAAGCCACACAAGTGAAGATTAACTTTTTGTCCTTCTTCTTTTGCAAAGCTGTCAAAAAAGTGTAACTTTTCTCTTTCACTCTCTTCTTCCCCATTAAACTGTTGTGCACATCCCTGCTCAGCATCCTTCTCATTTCAGAGCTAGAGACACACAGCTGCTTCCCAACTTCATTTTCCTGTACCAATGAAAGGGGCCAGGGCATTCCCACTGCACTTGAAGCAAAATTGCTCTCAAGGTTCACCAAGTAGAAAATCCTTTGTCATTTCAAAACAGTAGACAGCAGCCGAGTATTTAATGAGTTGATATTAGGATTTGGTAGCAGTGTAACAGGCCAATGCCACTGTAGTACAGCCTGTGAAGACTTCTTACATGTCAGAATTTGCTTTTTTAAAGCTCCTTCCTACAGAATAGCACAGATTCCTTCAGGCTTTTCACTCAGGAGTCTGTTGTAAGCTAATCAAAAAAAAGAATAATGGGAAGCTCTGCAGCAGAAGTGCTAAAAGTCTTGTAGACAGGGCTGCATTCAGGCAGCTGGCAGGTGGGTTAAAGATGGTATTGCTTACAGGGAAACTTCCCTGAAGTGATCAGATTGGGATCATTGAAGAACCTGTGACATCCAAGAGAGCACTGCTAAAATCCCACTATTCTTGTTATGCCTAATACTTGGGAGGTGATGACCCAATGCTGCTCTTATACTGATTTTTTTTTTCCAGGGGAAAAGATGCTCTAAGAAATCAAAGACTTTTTTTCTGTATGTTTGCAGTGATGAGTCCCCTGATTTTATCACAATGAATGCATCTTAATTTATTGATCTGTAGAATTGGAATAATATGTTAGACCAGTAGATTTAACATAAAGAAGGGAAGAGCATTTCTAAACCTTGTGAACTTCAAAGACTCAAAATCCAGGAACACAATCTAAATATGCAAAAGTTATAGGGCAGTAGATTCTGAGGGCAAGCTGAGGATGCTTTTCCCATAACAAGCTAAAACTGAATGGAACTAACATCTGGGGAAAAATCAAAGAAAACTAACTAAATTCCTTCAGGACACAGGTAGAATAGTTGGGTTTGAAATTTGGCTGCAATTTCTAGTATGTTGTGCATGTTATTCCATGTGACTCAGCACTGTTCCTAGCATAAAGATTTTCAAATTGAGAGGAATGTAACTGGAAGGAGGGGATGTGAAAAAACATTGGATTTGGGGTGGGGGGAGTTCATTTTTTTTTCATCCAGTTATTTATTTTGATCTTGAAATCTTGGCTATTCTTTTTAGAAAGGCGTGTTCAGAAGGGAAGAGCAATCCCTCTCCAGCTAGTATTTTGCATTGTTCCTACCTGCTAATTATGTGAAGGGATCTTCAGAGAGCCTGATAGACACATCCATAATACCTACTTGATAGCATTTCAGCAGAACTTTGTCCCTCTTCTCATCACACACACGTACACAATGGCTCCATGGCATATTGACAGCCGTGTGTCAGAGATGTCTGTGAAGAAGGAGACAAAGCAGGAAGATATTCCAGGTTTCCGTGTTACAACCCTCTTGATGAGTAATTCAGACAGTTTGGAGCCTCCTCATGGTCCTCTCCGTCACCCTCACCCTTCCCTTCCCAGCAGCACATTCTGTCTCCTTCAGGAGTCACACCAACCTCTCAAGCCTAAATGGTACATGATGTTAGATTAACTGGCTATGAAAACATCCATAGAACGAGGGGAGAGGGGGGGGATGAGGAAGGCTTGTTTGTCAGAAGTGTCATTTTGTCACACTGAAAATCACAGAAATGGGGAAAAGAAGGCTCCATGTCGTAAATGAAAACAAAAATGCTTGCTTGGAACTGACTGGCAGTCACTTGATGGGAAGGGGGAAGAAAAGAGGGACCAGGGAAGGGAAGGGGAGAGAAAGCCACAAGGTCGCAGTTGGTGCGGGATGGCTGTCACCATTGCAAGCAGGGCTCTGAGGAGACATCCTCAGCTGCCTCTGCTCTACACCGCTGGAGCAGGCAGCCCTCCTCTACCACTCATGGACGCAGAGCAGGGACCGAATGGGGCCCCAGGGGTGCAGGCTCCTGCAGGGGGGAGAGCGCTGAAAAGGTAGAATGAAGATCTATGGCAGCCTATAAGCTGAAACTGAGCTCCAGCACCAGACACCCATATTTACGTGAACTGGCCCCTGGATAAACCATCAATACAAGCTGATCTCTGCATTTCTTCTTGCAGCAGTGGTCGTATCCTGGCGGTGTCTCCTGCTGCTTCTCACGACTGGCCATAGTCAAATCCACACAGAAGTCTCTCCCTGCTTTTGCTCTTCTCTTATGAATACTGCCAGAAGAGCTCTGCTGTCCTTGAAGCTGAGTTGAAGATGTCTAATTCCTGCCTCGCAACATCTGTTCTCAGTCACTGGAATTATTTTATGGGCTCCTTCATAACTCAGTCCAAACTCTTCAGTAAAGTTGGAATTTAGTTGCTGCTTCTCACTAGAGGTTTGGCAGCCCAACATATTCCTGAAAGTTTGGAGTCTATTTTTTCTTTTCTGTTTTTTTTCCTGTTAAACCCTTCCTGTCACTGTATTCTCCATGTGCTGGGACCTCCCTTGTGTTGCCAACTTGCTGGTTCCTTATTCCTCTGCTTTTCACCCATGCGGTTTTCTCTTTAGTGTCCACAAGGAATCCATAGCACTACTGTTTTAAATTCTTTTTTTGAGTTTTGATTTCTTATATGTTTTACATACACAGAATGATTTTGGTATAACCCACGGCAATGACTATTTTGGTTACTGGTTTTCAAGAGGGTATTAAATACCCGTGGTAACAAAAATCTAAGATTCCCCACATGGGAACTCTGGGCTTTTTTTGCTACTTGCAGTGCCAAAACTCTATAGAAAGATGTCGTCTCATTCATTTTGACTGACCCTGGCAGACATGAATCTTTTATGAAATAATTAAGAGTATTTTATATGTAAGCTGATTATTCTCATAGCCTGCATACCATACATGTGGTGTGCAAAAAAAAAAAAAAATTAAAAAAATCATCATTTCATGCCAAATGTTTCATGCTGAAATGCAATAGATGAAGCAAAATGACTTCTTCTTTCACTCAGCTTTGCTGCTGAGTTTGCTTCCTACATGAGGACCAGGTACTGACTTCCTAGGTAATAACATCCAATAATGTCAAGTAATAGGAGCTAGGTACTAGAAAGGAAAAATAAAACCCCAAAACATTCCAGTGGGAAGGACAAAGATAGACTGAGAGCTTGGAGTAAGTGTTGAAGACGCACCTCTGGAGGTTCTCAAAAACAGGTTAAACAAATGTTTAATTTTAGTTTCACTAGAGTTTGTTTTGGGACAGAAGGAGAAATTACTGGCCTCATGCTCCCCTTTTTTACACCTCTAAAATAAATGGATCACAATGGCAGGAGAAGGAGTAACTAGCTTTTCCCAGGATATGAGATCAAGGTGAAGTTCCCTTTCCTACCTTCGTTAGCAGAGCTGTAAGCATGGGGGTGTCCTTCAGCCATCCATAGGCTACAACTCTTCCTTGCTCTCATATCCAACATTGGTAGCCTGGCACTGAGACATAGAGAGTATCCACACCTCCCATTGCACAGCTTGCTGTGGTGTGTTGCAGAATCACCTCCTTCACTGAGCTTTGCCAGTGATACTGCTTGCCAAGTTGCAGGATGCCTCTTTGTTCTGTCACATTGCTGTAACATCTCACGAGGAGATTTGTTGTTTCAAAAAAAGACAAATAAGCAAGCAGTGTTTGCAAACCGAGATGGCATGTTAAAGCATCTTTGGAATAGATTTCTCCCTGTGCTTTTTGTTGACCATTTGTTTCCTTCAACTGGAGCGTGAAAGGACTGAGCATGTCCAATGCAACTTCCCTATGCTAAGTACCACCTGCCAGGCAAATAAAGATAATCTATCAGTCACTTTTCCTTTGAGATTGTAAGCTTTCAGAAAGAAATGCTGGCACACACCCACGCTACTCCCCCCCACTGCATTCTCTTGCCATCCAGCCTGCAGTATGACTAGGAGCAGGAACAACACGTAAAATCCATCTATCTCAATAGTATTTCAAATCTAAAACTTAACTTACAAATAAGTGACTTACCCCTGGCACCTCCACAGTAATTGGACTCAATTTTAGATCACTTTCAGTAGTAATACCTGAACAAAAGGGCAGTAGCTCTAAATAAATCAGGATGGAAGATATTATTAGAAGATGTTATTAGAAAGACAAAGGTAGATTAAGTGGAGGGGAAGAAAAAAATATCAGCCCAGCCACTCCAACATAAACAAAATAGAGTAAAATTAGAGCTGGCTGTAGGCAGAGCTTTGAATGTCTGAAGAGTACATTTGCAGCCTGCTGAGCAAAGACAGTTCTGCCCCCACACTGACGCACAGGAGATTTGGATTAATTTCAGTCCAGACAGGTAGTACACCTGCAGTTTGGGGCTCATAGCTTGGTAGGAAGGCAAACCAGACGGCTGATGCAGACCTGAGTATACTACACCTGCTGGGTAACAGAGATATAAATGCTCAAAAAGGGGCAGCCAAAATGCATCTCTTAAGTAACGCATGCAGCATCTGAACAGTTTTAGCACAGCTTCCACAACAGGGAGGTGTGATGTGAAGCTGCTGTGAGGACCAAGGCAGTAATCAGTTTTCCCTGTCTTTGAGGTTGGAAGGGAAGTGGTAGGATTGTTTGGGGAGGCTCCAGGAACAGTTGGATAAAGATCTCTCAGGGTGAGTTAGCCTGGATCTGTCCTCCCTTAGTCATGATCAGGGTGACATTTTCAAGGTGCCTCCTGGTTTTCTGTTTCTGCACTGGGACAGGGCTACCAGGCAGCCCCAGTCCTTCCCTACTGAAGGAAGGTAGGTAGGCACCATGGCCTGTGGAGGTTGCCCTTAGGTTATGGGACCCTGAGGTATGCATGGGTGAGCGTCACTCCACCATCAAACCCCTGGGAAGTTGTTGTCATCTCCTGAGTACAAACTGCTCCTGGGGCTTCCAGTCAGTTCAGCTCTCTGGGATTTGCAGCATGGTTCACCTGGCTTATGCCCAGGCAGTACCAGCAAGCAAGTAGTATGTCTTCCTCAGTTTTTATTGGCATTGGGGGTTTTTATGATTAAGGTACAACCACGAATCTGTTCAGAGCCTCATTGTCTTTGCTGTTGTAAAGATACATAAGTCCATTGTTCAGTAGTTTTATTCCATTTCAAGATTCATGGAAATAGAAAGCCTTATGGTCAATGTCACTTGACTGAAGATTTTTTCTATTAAAAAACCAGCTGTCTTTAAAATGTATTTTTTTGACATGCCAGATTTCCTCTGTGAAGAACAGAGAAATGGGAATAAATGTTACAATGTAGAGTAAACATGTATGGGGATAAGACAGAAGGAAAAGGCATTTCTCTGACTGTCATGATTTAACCCCAGCCAGCAACTAAGCACCACACAGGTGCTCGCTCACTCCCTCTACCCAGTGGGATATGGGAGAGAATTGATAAAAAGTAAAACTCATGGGCTGAGATAAAGACAGTTTAATAAGACAGAAAGGAAGACAATAATAATAAGAAGAATAACAACAATAAAAATAAAAATAAAATTAATACTACAATGATAATAATAAAAGGGTTGGAGTATACAAAACAAGTGATGCACAATGCAATTGCTCACCATGCACTGACTGATGCCGAGTTAGTTCCCAGACAGTGATCTGCCCCCTCTGGCCAACTCCCCCCAGTTTATGTACTGGACATGATGTCCCATGGTCTGGAATACCCCTTTGGCCAGTTGGGGTCAGCTGCCCTGGCTGTGTCCCCTCCCAACTTCTTGTGCCCCTCCAGCCTTCTTTCTGGCTGGGCATGAGAAGTTGAAAAATCCTTGCCTTAGTCTAAACACTACTCAGCAACAACTGAAAACATCAGTGTGTTATCAACATTCTTCTCATAGTGAACCCAAACCATAGCACTATACTAGAAAGAAAAATAACTCTATCCCAGCTGAAACCAGGACACTAACTTCAAGGTTTCCTCCACCCAGGAAGTGAGAAGAATGGTGTTGCCCAGCACTTGGAAAATGTTGCCTATCATTTAAAGTGATTTTTTTTTTAACAAAGAAAAACTTATCTTTTCTTTAAAGCCTCTTGCCACAAAAATACATTTTGGACAGCAGTTTGTACCATATGGGTCAGTTGCTAAAAATATATATCTTAAAGGTGAACTTTCCTTTTGGTTTTATACAGTGGCTCAACCAATCACAGCAAATGTTAACCATAAAGTACTCAGTCTCACAAAACCCAGACAGCTCAGTGCTTTGTGAAGCAAAAGGGCAAAAATTCCTCAAGTTCATTGGCACAAAACTTTTTTTTTAACCTTCCTTACATATTCTTCTTAGGGCACAGGCATTGTTCCACGTCTTTCTGACCTTTAAAATCTGTAGGGAGTACAAAAGGAGGAGGAGGGATGCCTGACATTGTGACCAGTGTTTCCTACTCCATCACCTCTTTGCTTTGCTTATTTATGTCCCTGTCAGAAATAGTGTTGCAAAGCACTTACAAAAAGCTATTTTATTAAAAGAATCTTAAGTATTTTTAAAAAGCTAAATTAATCAGAGCTCTGAGAATACAGGCACCTTCAAAGGAAATGAGCACATGGGCAGTGTGATGGAAAGCACCTTTAATTACCTCAATAGTTTCTTCTGTATCGGCATCACTCAGGTAGTTTACATCACAACAAATGAGGTGTCAACTTGGGAATATATATTTTTAAAGTATAAAATTGATTTTTATACTCTGTGTTTCTAATTGTAAAGATGCTTTTCTTTGTGCCTTACTTTTATTGCTTTTTGATAAACAATAGCTTCCATGGACTACTCTCAGTAATGGCCTTTTGATTAGTTGGTCCAATTATTTGCAACATAATCCATGGTTTCCCAGGTGGAAGTCAGGAAACCCAGCACGAATAGGGTCAAAATCCAGATCAGGGGAAATACAGCTGGTAGGTGAGGTGTTGCCCTTCAGGCATTTGGGAGGTTATTTCTAGTGCTTTTGCTCCATGACTCCCCAGGATGGGACTTGTCCACAGCAATAGCTGTGCATGAAACTGCATGACTGATTTCAGCCATGTGCTTTCAGGCACCTCGTGGGCACAGCGTTTGCAGGAGGCTGCTACTGAGCCAGCTTTCATTTAATCTGCCACAAATCAGAGCTGTTACAGAAGTCTGTTGCAGGCTTAAATGAAAAAAAAAGCAGGCAGGATAGGGCTCCAAATGAGCCTGGGTCACAGGCTAGTAACGCATAAGGAAATTGTTATAGTGCTGCTAAAAATCCATTATACACAGTCATGCAGAGAAGCAGTTGGATTTACATGCAGGTGCAGTCTCTGTCAGGAATATCTAAGTGTTCTCTGTACATGGGCTAAGAAACCCTCACAGAACAGTTGGACGTGAGAGAAAATAACTCTTTCTCATTCAATCTCTTTTTTAACCACTTCTATTAATCTTGTATTTATTCTCAAAGCTCTTACCCTCTCTCATATACAGTGGAGACCGAGAGAAGGGTAACTAGGTTCATACAACATTCATATCCAGCGAAATATTCATATTAACCTATATATGAACTTATTTATCTAAGTTAAATAAATAGATATTTATATATTTTTCAGGCAGGAGAAAAGAGAGCATAAAGACGTCTAGACAGCTGAGTTCAGGAATGAGCCACCTATGGTCCTTTTTAAACTACTGGGAAGAAAAGAGCTGCAAATAAGAGATTCCTATCTTATGATTGTAAAGGCGCCCCAGCAGTGGGGGGAGGTAACTGAGGATGATAAACTCAGCCACGCTTAGCAAATGGTTCGAAATTTGTGTGGAGCTGTGTAATTATGACATTTAGAGCTAAAATCAGCATATGGGCATTTTGACTTTGAAAGCATAGTCTTACAGACTTGGGCATCAGATATTTATCCTGAGAGAATTAGGCTTATTCTGTTAGTGTTACAGGCATTATTTGGAGTAGTGAGTTGAAATGCTCACAAACTGCCATGCAGATCGAACATTTGAGATACTTGCAGTGTTTATGAGGATAAGTGAGAAGGGGGAGATACAACAGTTGTGCTGTGTGTATGTAGATGGCAGGTGAAGAATTGTTTGTTCTGCCTAACTCTTTGCTTTTGGCAACTGCCAGTAGATCCAGCTGATTACTCCATTTCTCCAACTACAACACCTTACTGCCACATGGCGTAACATTGTTTTCCTACTGTAGCAGCGCAAGGGTGGATCAGACTTTAGGGGTAGAGTTCATTCCTTCCACTTCAACTGTCCAAGAGTTTGAGCTCCTGTCTGTGTAACCTGAAAACTACCTGAAGTTTACCAAGTGACAAATAAAGCTTATCTGATTTTGCTACCTCAACACTGAGGATACCGATGTTCTCCATAACACCATTGTATATGTTGTTTATCAGGAATGTATATGGGATTCCCATTACCAAAAATACAGTAATTCAATTAATTGATATGCATTTCTGCAAATACGATATAACACTCTATTGAATGATTAGGTTTCTTTCACACAAAAGCTCTGTATATTTTGAGCTGCTTAATTTGAGCACTGCGCAATAAAACTTGAAATTTTTCTGGGCCGTCTCATTGAGAAGGCTGTGGATTTTTTTTTTTTCCTGGAAGGTTTAAACATTATAATCATTTTGTGCTCCTCTGAGACTTTGGCTGGCTGCAAAGAAGAGTTGAGGTATCCTTTTGTTCCATCCCATTCCTGCTGTGTAGGGAAGGGCACTCTAGCTGTGCTTGGAAATGGCTCTGAAGGGAGCACTGGAAAATGTTCAGAAGAGCCAGAGGGAAAAGCACAACTCGTCTGGTGAAGGGCACCATGCACAGTTGCTGAGAGAAGTGCTGTTTGCTGAACTCACTTTGATACGATTCCAAATGCTTGCATTAAGGGAAATAAACATGAAGACCACATGCACTTCACTTCCCACCAAGTGTTACTTGCTTGTGTCACCCACCTTTTAAATTTTTGCAAGGTTTACTGATGTCCTTGAACTCCATACACACAAAAACACACAGAGACACACACACACCCCCTTACCCCATCTGAACTGCATGGTACCCCTCTATGCTGTACAAGCTCATTGCATAGTCTGTGCCTCTCAGAGCAGATAATCCCATCATAAATTCCCATGGTATCATGACAGCAGTTTTCTGATCTCATTTAAATTACAGAATCACTTCCTGTTTTGAAAGAAAACTGGAAAGGAGATTGTTCTGGAGGTGGATTGGTCTGGTTCAGCTTGTTAAAACCACAGCTTTGAGAGTGGGCTGTTCAAACCCACTTCCAGGCAGCTCCACTTGACTACAGAGTACTGTTGGCCCAAGTCCTGGCCTCATGGGAAGCTCCTTTGCCGTATCCCACTTCGGCTTGAATTGAAAATACTAATGACCCCAGTGCCTGTCCCAGACCTCAGTTCTGCTTAGTGTAGTAACACATGTACTAACAATGTACAGTAAAGAGGTGTGAATTAAGGATTGGACAATGGATGGAAAAATTGGCCAAGCTCTCATAGTTAGTCACAGGATGAGTACATAAGATGCTAGATTCAATTCAGGAGAAAACAGGATACTGAATGACTAGACAAAAATGTTACGCCTACTCTCTGTCAAGACAGTAAACCTAGTCCTAAAAATTGGAATGAAAATCTACCAGTCCGGGCTCAAAATCCATTCAAACATTCTTCCAATAAAGTGATGAGTATCTTTTCTTTAACATGAGTGAAGAAATATGGCCTGTGCTGGTAAGTGGAATATTGAAGGTTGGGATAAAAATCTAGAACCTGTCTGAGCCTTCTTAGAGGATTTGGGCCAATGGAACGGTGACTTTGTGTTTATCCAAGGATAAGAAAGTACAATTTCCACATCATAGCTACTTTGTGGCAAATTATACACTGACACAAAATATGTGACTTCTAGTGCTGTTTTTGTCATTGCCAGGATGTAGTGAAATCCATCAGCTCTTTAATGGAGACAGAAGTACTGCAGAACTCGTTGGTTCCAGTTTGTTCCTACTGGACTCACACTCTGTAGCTTAAACTCATGGTCCAAATCTTCAACAGCATTTGAGGGACACAGATCATAATATCAAGGGGACGGTTCCTTTCACAAAGTCTTTTTTGTCATCTCACCAGTCTTTTGTAAATAGGTTCCTCAGCTCCACACGGCATAAAGCTGTAGATGCTAATTATATCTATATATCAGCAATCAACACTTTGATGAAAAAGGGATTAAAATTCCAACTGGGAGAGCAAGGCTCCCTAGACTGACAAAAAAAAGGGAGGAGGAATTAGTTGAATAATTTCATTTCAGCTTTGTTTTATTTTTTCTCTAACTGAGATGGGTTCAACTCTAGCTCTTGGAGAACTTTCAGTCCTGTGTGATTTATTAGGCTTTCACCCTTGGTTACCTAAGGGAACATGGTACCGTACCCCATGTTCACCCAAAAGCAAAAGAAATAACTTTCCAGATTCAGTCCTTAAAATCATCTTCGGAGTCCTGGCATGACAATGGAAAAGAGGACAGAGGGGAGCAGTGTCTTCCTAACTAGGGCTAGTAGATGGCTTCAGGTGACATCACATCATTCATATATGGGACATGAGGCCAGAAAGCAGTTCAAGAAGTGCCGTAGATGGGTGTGGTGTCACAACGCCACAGGCAAGAGTTGGTCACTGATGTAAAGCTGCATATGCCAACCCTGTATTGCTGTCTTGGGAAATAAAAGATGAGCACTATAACATGACAGGAGGAGGCATGTTCCCCACAGCCATTTAACAATCAGCTAGGTGGAAACAATGCAGCAACGAGGACTGAAGGGAGATGAGAGCTAAAGCGTTTCAGATTATCCTATAGAGAACAAATGTGTTTGAAAATACTATTCACACCGCCTCATATAAAAGTTTAATGTCTTGGGGGTGCCAGCTCTGTACAACTTTGTGACTCACTGTAATCAAGCCACAAGCAATGGCTATGTGAAAGATCTTGGAAAAGTTTCTTGGCATCTCCAATAGATGTGTTGCAAAGCAATGACCCATTTTTCAGTCACTGGTTCGTATTTGATAACCATGAAGCCCTACAGAGTAGTGAGAGAAAAGAAATGAGGTTGCCTGAGCTGAAAGAAATGGCTGTGTGAACCAAACCATTGTGAGGTTTTATATCTTGATTGCTTCTCTCCGGAAAACTCTGCCAAGTTTAAAATAATTTCCATAATAGCGTGCTTTACTGATATAAAACAGATAGAAAATGCAGTGCTTCTTTTCAACTTGCACCTACAACACATCAAACTCCTTTCAGGATGTAACTAGAACCTGTTTATCAGTGAAGAAAAGTGCCCATCTGGGGTTCTTTGTATCAGCACCCAAGGCAGAGATAAGTTTTCTAATGAACCATTCAGTACAAGCACTTTGAAACTACCCATTAGCTGACAGATTTCACCTGCAACAGACCTGAGTAAATTCTCAACTAGGTTCTTTTTTAATTTTTTTTTTTTTTGCCAGTTCTAAATGGATTTTAGTGGCATCTTTTGACTCTTGTTGGCAGGAATGGAGATATTTACCATCTGTTCAAATGCACATTGGCCACGGTAAACAATTCAGACAATTCCTCAAGCAACGGGCGTGGGGAGGCAACCAATAATAGATGCTGCCTCTTCACGCAGCTCAGGTGCAGGCAGAGGACAACACATTCAGGTGGGTTGTTGGCACTGAAGTGAACTCATGAACAGAACATCTCTCCAGGGTGCTTCCAGCAGAAATGAAGTTATGTAAGTATTAATGATGAGATCAGAAGATATTTGGCTTTGGCTTAAACAATAGCATTTTGTTTGTTTTAATATGTATGGTGCCCCAGCACATCTTTCTGGGGAGGTATAGCACAGAGAAAAAAGGAAAGGAGATAGTTGCATGGAAATGAACTTCAGTTTGGAAGCTGTAAGGTCACGTTAGAGCAGCTTTTAGTACTGTGTTTAATATACTTTGCTCATAGACAGCTGCAAGGAAACATATCAACTCTAACCTCTTTAGCTAAACCTGCTCCTTACCGTAGTCTTCTAGCTATAGGTTGCATTTTGGTTACACTCCCAGCAACCGATTTCTAGACAAACCTGTCACAGTTGGTGGACCTGAATCTGGATTTGCTTGTAAAAATGCCCATGCTGGTAAGAATTGTATTTGCAAGTAAGTGCAAGCGGAGAATTTAGGAGGTTGCTGCTGGGAGGAGTGAGTGTCTCTCAGTGGTGTCTCTCCTTCAGAAATAACGACTGCAGCCTGCATCTTTTGTGTAGCAGCATCTCAGATTAAGTCTCTGCCACTCATTGCGTATTTGCTTTATATTTTGCAGAACTTTCCAGCTGGAGTCACACGGTATGTTTGTTCCCCATAGCATGAAAGCATGACTTCTTACTGCTTTTCCCTGGAGCTGAGTAACACATTCATTTTTAATTGTTGACCACTATATCAGAAATCCTATTTCCCAGAGTTTAATTGTTTTGCATGATGTTTAATTCATGGCTTCCCTACAGAAATCAGCTGTTAACCTTTTAAAAAAAAATAATGTATTATTTAGTATTTATTTATTATTTAGCAATAACATTTTTTAATTGTACAGGACGATATAATTTATTTATATTTTCACTATAAAATTCCATGTCCCACTGCTCCCTCTCCCTCCCCCCCCTTTCTTTTCCTTGCAATTATGAAGAGCAATAAGAGCTGTAGAAATGCTACTGTAAAGGTTTCAAGAACAAGTTTTTGAAATAAGATGGTTCTTATGCAGGACAACTTTGAAGATAGATTTAAATCCTCCTGAAAACTGTAAGCCAATGCTTAAGAGCTTTTTGAAATCAGGGCCTAGGTGAATATACTTTTTTTTTTTTTCTGAATTTACTTTCTTCCATATTCTTGCAAATGAGCTGCCCTGCAGAAAAGTTTGGTGGAACGGCAAATCTCAAGCTAAAGCTGCAGAGGATTTGTTAGAAACAAGAATTCAGAGTTCAGAATTTCTGCCAGAGACCTGATGCGACGAGTGATATTCATCCAGCCAGGAGACTGTGCCATCCAGAATGTGTCTAGCTGAATTTCACACACAGCAAAGTGCTCTTGGAAGTGTTCCAGGACAATAATTATTGGATACCAGGGAGCTGCAAATAAGTGCTAAGGAACGAGGAAGCACAGCACTTGCACAGATAACATCCCCCCTTCTGGCTGCTCAGAATCCCCTTTCTGCTTTGGCTGCCGTGGCAAAATCTCCATCTTCTCTTTCCAGCTACTAACCAATGCAGAGCAAGATGAAAGGATTGGGTGCTGGGAGACATTTTGTGGATTGCACCAAGTCCTAAAACTCCTTCCAAACCCAGACACTAGGCAGAGGCTTCAGGAGTCCCCAGCCATCTCTCATAAGAACAAAGCTTTCCCATGGTGACCAAGGCTGCAACCCGAATTCAGCTGCCCCCACGGCAATGCTGCTCCTGAGAGACAGGGTCCAGCCACCCAGGCAGAGATGCTAGAGATGGGTATCGGCACAGTGGGTATATTTGCAAGTTCTCTGTTAGCAGCATATTCCTAACCACGTGTGGACTAGGAGACATTTCTTTGTACGAAAATAGTCAACTTCCCTTGTCTTTTTTTTTTTTTTTGGGTGGTGGGCAAAGTGTGATGGAGTAAATAGTGAAATAAGCACAGAAAGGTAAAAAATAAGAGAACACATGGGTTGCTGATTGATAGGGCTCTTGGACCAGTGTTAACGTTTGGTCCAGCATCGGTCTGGAAAAGCACCAGAGCAAAGATTTACTTTTTTTTAAGTGTGGAGGAAAACCCAATGAAGTCATTGCTGAAAAACATTGCTGCACCTGCGCCTGCTTTGCAGCTCCATTTCATTTGATGGAAACCTGACCCCTAAAGCAAATCTCCCTATTTTCCTCCTTTTCCGAGGCAAGTGGTAGACCCAAGAAAGTAAGCCAGGATGGGTGTTTCCTTGTAATCACTGAACTTCTCCTGTGGCTGATCCCTTGGCCTTCGGTCTCTTTCATTTAAAAACTATCATCTCTGCTATCGTCACCCACACAGGAACATATCATTGTTTCACTGCTTTGATAGAGTGCTCTAGTGTCAGTGCATTGTCAGAGGAGGAAGTGCTACATCTGGGTAAAAATCAGTTTACAGTGGAAGAATCACAAAGCTTTTAATCATGAAACTAGAAAACAATCTAAAGCTTTTTGCCGAGTGTGTTTGGTTTAAAAACAAAATTTCCATCAAATCCTGAGGGAGCAGAGCAGGGCCTCCTCTCCTAATTTTTAATATAAATCTTGGCAGAACTGAAGACTGGATGGCTAAAGCAATTACAAGAAAATCCCAATTCAGTAGGAAACAGGAAAAAAACCCAACTACAACAACAAAAACTTGGTCATTTCTAAGAGATAGGATATCTGATACAGCTGCTGCTCTTTCAAGAACTGCTTAAAAGCATTTTTGACTACTTTTCTCTGGAAAATATTTCAATCAGCATATATCAAAAAAGCCTTTCTTCTCTCTTTCACTTTCTTCCTTCTTTCTTCCTTCTCTTCTACCACAGCATAAGTTCTACTGCAAAAGAAAGAAAAAAAAATCTGTATAGCACAAATGAGTCTCACTTCAACCAAATATTGCCATAAGTAATTATGCTTCTCTCTGTTCTTGTTTCAGACATACTGATGTTACGAATGAATTAACCAAGGAACATAATTCTTCACTGCCAACTGAGAGCTAATCCTTGAAGTTTAGTGCTATTACACTTAGCATATTTCAGTTGGATCTCAGACCAAGACATGCAGAAGAATTGATACCACTGAAGGATCCGGATTTCTTGTCAAGAAAGAGTCTCACGATTGCTCCAAGGAAATTTGAATGAAGAAACATTCAGTTTGGAGACTTGCCTATTCTACTTGGAAAAAGTTAAAAAATAGGTTGAGGAAAGCAGACAGAGCTAGAAAACATTGCAAAGAAAAATCATCATTTTTTACTCAAAATTCAAGTTTATAAATTTTTCCGTGGGACTTTTTGACAGTTGTTCGCCCATCCACTTTGAAAGATTTCTTCTGGACTTTGCATCTGAAGGTCTTTCAGATCTGTCTCTTAGCCTGTGCGGGACAGGGAGTTTGTCTTGCTTGAATGGTCTAGATCTGCTTGTGATTTCCAGTGGACTCCCTTGGGGACTATTGACATGTGGTTTCTGGTGCTGGAGCACATGCACAACAGTGATCCTCTTTTAGACTGGAGCTCAGTAACGTGTTGAGCACCGACGTAGATTTTTGGGTGTGCCATCGCTCCCAAATCACTAGGTCTACAACACGTAATTTTAAGCAGTTACTGAGACAGATAAGGAGGGAGCCTAATTGCCCTAGGCTGCCTTTTACAGTCAATGAGGTGAGCGGGCGTATCACCAGAGCATGAACCTGAAGTGCCCTGTAGTGCCTTTAGCTGACTTGTTCTCTGATTTACATGCCTCTGTTAGATACAAAGAGGTGCTTGGGAGGGATGCAAACAGTGAAGGGAGCAGGGAGAGACAGCATCAGAGGGGAGAGCTTCAGCCGAGTCGTTTGCATCCACAGAGTCAACATGGAAGGAGAAAGGGATCCGGCATCACAGTTTCAGTTCAGCAGCCCAGTTCAGGGGCTCTTGGGATTGTGCATATCGTCATTGTGGAGTTCTGTGGATAAGAGTAATTTTGCTTTAAAAATGGGTATGGGAACAGTTTCACGTAGCAAAGAGCTGCAGAACAGAACAGTATCCATCTGACAACAATTCACAGTCAGAGAAGAGGCTGGTGTTTGCTGCTTGAAGTGTCTGTGGTTGCCGCTTTCACCTTCTTCTACCTATTGCAGGTAGCTACATGTCAGGATGGACCTTCAACACTGACAAACACCCACAGTCTGCATGAGTTGTGCTTATAGTTATACACTTATTAAATGATTGTGTGCGTTTGTACTCAGACTATTATAAATCCATTACTTCCCTGAGGCCACAGGAAATGGTTTTAAAATGTGAGGCTTTTCTACAGGGAATTGAGAGACAAAAATACTAAAGCAATGTACTTGGCTTGCACAGATCAATGTAGTGCAATAACTGGGAAGATGAACCAAGCTTAAGACATTGCAAATGTGATTGTATGAAAGCTTAACACGACATTGAGTAATTATCACTACAAAAGTCTCCTAAACCACTTTAAGAAAAAAAAACCCAAACCACAAGCAAAGAGCCTGGCAGTAAATCATAAAAGAGAAATGACAGTATTTGCACTTGGAACCAAAGTCTGGCTAATATAATTGCACAGTAGCGAGTGAAACTTCAAATTTGGCCTTCTCTTTTTCAATATGATGGAGAGGTGTAGGTGAAAAGTCTTGGGTTGGGAGCTATCAAGAGGTTTTGAAAATTATTTTTCCACTAAAACTTTCATGAAGATTTTTTCTTCATCGGTAACTTTGTTTCTCTGTCAGGGAAAAAAGTGTTCTAAAACTGACAATTCCTATTTGGGAAGGGAACAATGAAGAAAAGAGAAACAAAGCAATCTTTGAAACAAGATTCAAAAATAGTCATTAAAGTTCCTACCAGGCTCAGAAGCTGGTGCTAGGTTGAACTTAGGCACAAATATTATCCAGTGAGCAATGAGGTTTACCTGCATTTTCAAGGCAATGAGTTAATATTTCATCCCAGCACAGGCAGGCACAATGTACAGGTCAGTAAGCCTTTCCGTTTTTTTTCATGAATTCATATTAAGCTGAAAATAAATACTAATGAAGAGAAATGTTTCCTTTTCTGAAGCACTGAGCCACTTATAGGAATAATTTGGGGCAGGGGGGAGGAGTAGGAAGGGAGTTTACATCTCAGACTTCTGTCATTATCTCACTTGAACAGATGGAAGCTCAGCCACTTGTGTTTAAATCACTAAAATGAACGGACATGACTGAAATGGTGGTCCCTCATTTGCTCAATTCCAACTGAAGAAAATTAGCAATGGTCAGCCATGGATGTGGATTTCCTGAAAAGGAACAAAAGCAGCCTTTCCCAATCAACTCCAGTCATTGCAGGTTGTATTCCCATATCACGTGTGTTCATGGCCAGGGAGCTCTGATTCTCCATTTCCATTTGGCATGCATTCAGGAGCCATCCAGTATCCAGAAACACTTAAACTCCCTTGGCATCTAAATTACCACCACAGGTTATGCATGTAGAAAGTCTTTCTTTAAATGCTACAGCTATCTAACCCAGAGCTCTACAGGGTGAGGGCTCTCAAACGGAGATTTCTCTAAATACTCCTAATGTGTTGGACCTTCAGCAACGGGAACCTGAACGTGTTTGTATGCTCAGTGTAGAAAGCATGTTCCTGGTTTTGGAACACATCAGTAGTTGCATAAATCCACTTGGGATCTAGAAGTATTGGGTTCAGGTCCCCGTCTTAGAGCGGGGTCTGAAACTCACAGCCTGAAAGTGGCCGGTTCTCTTGGCTATTAACTAATGTCAGTCATTTCAGGTCTTGTCTGAGAAAGTAGACTACACCTCCACTGTTGAAGAATGCAGCGACTTTGCAAAGCACAAAAATATATTTAAAAAAAAAATTGAATCAGTCAAATCAATAAAATATTATCCACTCATCAGGTCTTCAATCAGCTTCTCAGCGCTCCATTTCTAATTAATTGCCATCTGGTGCAGCCCCTTCTCTTCCAAAGCAATGGGGAATATTCTTCGGGAGCAGGCACACACAGCAGTGCTACTCGTATGCTAACTGCTTCTGACTGGCGATCCTAGGCAGCCTGATTGTTTGAGGCAAATCGCCTCCCCAGGGACTTCATGATTTATTCCCTGCATTTGGGTTGCAAGATTTTTTGTAGGTGGAAAAAAATGCTTCTGTGTCATTTATAGCGGATCTCACTCCAATAAACGGCCATCTTCTGGCATAATACGACTGCAGCTTATCAAATAATAAAGCCCTGTCACTCTATATTGCTGGGAATGGGACCAATCCAGCCAATGCTGATTCTTATGTCCACTTGTCATGCCATGAAATTTTCAGAGGTTTGTGTGCGTGTAGGAGTCATGGCTGTCAGCGGGGAAGAGCCTTAGTGTGCCACAGGGAAGCTGCAGAGACAAGTGGGTGTGTTTTCTCAGATTCTGATCCTTAATATGCTATCCAATTTTAAGTGCTACCTAATGTTCATTAGGGACGATCAGAAAGCCATATGGCCTAACAAATGTAATACGTAGTTTGGCATATTGGCAGAATGACTCCTTGTTAATTCTGTCTCCTATTCCACCCTCTGCCTAGTGGAGAAGATAGCGAGGAGGCTGGTTTTACCATGCTGAAGAGATGACAGACTTGATAACTTTAGTATGGAGCATTTCCAGAGCTTAACAATGAATGGCACAAGCTTTCTGAGGGGAGAAAAAAAAATAGGCACAGATTTTCAAATGCATCAGCAGGTTGCAAAAATGTGCTGATTAGCCATTTGTATATTTGACTCAGGACAGTGGGGACTTACTTAGGAGATTTTGATTTAATTTCTATCCCTGTAACAATTTCCCTGTGTGACCTTGGCATGCCTTTTAACCTCTCTGTGCTTGGATTGTCCCACTTTCTCCCTCCTAGGATAGGAAGTGGGTCTTGGCACACGTATGTCTATACAGAGAAGACCTGGTCTTGCACAAAGCCTCTGAGGGTATTTCACAATAGTGTGACATCCTGGGCCTCTTATGATTACTGGTATTTCCTCATTGGAGACCTTGTTACTCTTTCTATGTCTTTTCCTTGTCTTTGACAACTACTGAATAAGGCCTGTGTTATGAATTGTGGCAACTTCAGAAACTTCAGATAATATTTCAAGATGAGTGCTTTTTTGGACATCTAGAGTTAATGTGAACAGGTTATCTAATGACTTGGAGGGAACTGGGACCATCCAGTGGTGCTGGGCTTGTCTGGCCTGGGGGCTGGCTTCCTCCCATGGCAAGGTTTGACCAGCAGCCCTTCTGTCATCACACCCTGCTATCCATCACAAGTTATAGCCTTGAACCTCTGAAGTAGTGTTTCTTTCTGTGACCCAAGGTGAGTGAGTGCTTATAAATCTCTTCCTATGATATTTTGGAAAATTCAACTTTCAGATGCATTGGTAAATTTGAGGAATTATTTCCTTCAACACTTAATTTTTCTGCCATTATTCTCAGCATTTTAAATGAAAGGCTGCTCTAATTTGGGGTGATTCTTGCTCTGCTGAAACCACTCTGCTCACCTCTATCATCAAGCCCAGGGCTTGAATGTGTGCTTTCCACAGCCACCAAGTGCCAGCAGAAGTGCACCTCTTTCTTACACTGCTGCACTTCCTCAGCACTACCACAGATGAGTAAATCTGAGCAAAAGGCTTATTTGAAACAGAGCCCACAGAAAGGAATAAAAATGACATCAGCAACAGTAAACTACTGTTGCAAATAACAGCAACGAAGTCTTAAAGCAAAGGTTGGCTGTGTCTATATAGAGGCAATACTTAGTGTCTGTGTGATATACAAGGCAGCTTATCTCTTTGAGAGCAGGAGACTATAAAAATACAATTGCCAGAACGAAAGAAAATTGAAGCTGATTGCCATAGCAACAAAAGAATTACACTGATGAAACAGAAGCACATAAAATCCTTGTATGCTACATTAAGGACAAAGCAATCAAAAGTAAACAAGAGTGGATTGGAATTTGCTTGGCTAAACTGGAAATGACAAACGTTTCCAGCTGATGGAGGCAGAACTGAGCCCACAAGAAATGAAGGGGCAGCCCTGCCGAGCTGGGGATTTATCCCCCATTTCCTCTGGGAGCAGGACATGAAGGACCTGGGCCTGTGGGTACGGGCACTTCCCAGGCTTTGAAGGCAGTTGGTGGAAGCAAATTCCCAATCACATGGTCAGTAACATCAAACAGTTTTCATCTGTGCCTTTTGCACAGATGTCCATGACTTTCTTCCCGAGACTGCCTGGTTTCTCTCTCCTGCTGAAATTCTCCCTCGCAGCTGGGCGAAACAAGCTGCTGCTGTAAAAAGGAGTTTTCTTTTTCCAGCTGCATCTCTTGAAGCGTCTTGCTCAGACTGGCACCTACTTGGCCATGAAAATATACATCCCCTCCTCCGTGGTAATGCACTTTTGCCCTTTCAGGTCTGCATGGCATGATGAGACTGCAGACACTGCAGCAGAGCCAGCAGCTTTCCAGAGTGCACTGGTGAAACCATAGTTTCAAACCTACGCGTAAATCTGACAGTTTTCTGATGTGAGAGGTGAGGGGGGTTGAACAGCCAGACCTCAGCACCTCCCACAGCATCAAAACTGTAGCGGCAGATGAAGGACAGTGCTGCGCTTCCTTGTGAAGCTCCACGCCCCCGTTTGGGGATGGATTATTGCATACCTGTGGGCTACTCTCACCTGCTGAATCATTCCCACAGCCAGTTGGTTGGATGAATTTGCCTGTGGCATAAGCAGCATAAATCTCAGTGGTGTTACAGCAGAAAAGGAGGATGCTCCTATGCGTGCCCCTGTCCGCATGAGCTCAAGCACAGCTATCCTGCTTCTTTGGAGAAGGGGCTCATGTTATCCAAGTCAAAACCATCTGAAATAAGTGTCTATACTCCATGGCTTGGTCTTGAAGACTAAAAAAAATAGCATGTGCTAAATGAAAGATCTTCCCTGAATGCAGCTATAATTAAAATATTAGTATTTCTTATCATAATAAAGCCTTGAAGTCAGTCCAAATGTTGTAGTTAAGCACAATGAAAGTATTCCAAGTGGTGGACTGACATGTCCTTAAGATACAGGAACATTTAATCTGCTAGATCTTAGACTGCAATAATGACCAAACCTTTTAGAATTACCACAAAAAATTCTTAAGACTAAAATAAAGTTGACAGTTCCTTTAATTAAACTCATCTTCCTTTCAAAGGAAGCGACAAGAAGAGTTAAGGAAGATTAATTAAGACTTAAATGCACAGAAATGACTCAAGGCATATTTAAGTAAGACTTATATTAGTCTTTCATTTGGACATGGGAGATTCCATTAACAATAATGAAATGGAGATAGCCAGATCTTAAAGCCATTGCTCTAAGCTCTGCTTGGAGGCTGTTTCCCAAGTCCTACTCATCTCCCAGATCTTAAGCCAATCCTGATTGTTGTTTCTTTAATATTTCTGTCATCCCTTTTTTCAGTTACCTTTTTTGATTTCTGCTGTACTTTAAGAAAACTCTTAGCCTTAGCCCTATTGGGGTTTACATGCTTCCTTACATGACAACCTAGTCTCTTTTGCAGGACCCTAAATACAAAGATATTTTCACCATTTGGGCTTTTAGGGCACATTAGTTCAAACTGAAATCTTGCTCTCCATCTGGTAAACAAAAGACATCGATGAAGATCCTGGCTCTCTGGTGCTCCCTAAAAACCTGGTGCTTAATAGATAACTGCATTGTGTAGCAGCACCAGCTCCTCCATAGAGATGGCACTAAGTTACGAGGAGAAAAACATAGATAACAATTCTCCTGGTTTGCACTGAAGTAAAGGTTTGCAGCATCTTGCCATGCGCAGATGGGCATGAAAGTCATCCTGGTCACCATGGTAATAAGATAATCAAAACCAACCCTTGAATTTTTAACTCTGAATGATGAATGGCAGAGACAGAAAGTGTCAGGGCACAGGCAGAGAAAGAAAGGGTTGCACGGGAAGGCATCTGCAAAGGAGAGTGAAGCTGCATCTACTGAGCTCAGGCAGGCTCCCAAGTGCTTCCTTCCCCCAAGGAGACAAAAAATAAATCATTTCAGCAGGAGATTCCTACCAAAGCAGGAGGATGATATTAGGAGCTTCCCCCACCCTAACATGGGATCGCTCCCGCGCCTGGCAAGTGTGTGAACGTATGGCCAGGGTGGCCACAGTGGGGGTCTCCTTGCCTTCTCCAGGGCAGTCCCCAGGTTTCTGTCACTGCTATCTTCACCTTTGCAGTCCCTTTTCTCCTAATCTCTGTCTTAAATGTCTTGCTACAGCGTAAGCACATCATTTCCAGTTGTGTCTAGTGTGGGTATTGTAAGGGGACTGCTCCCTGCCTCCCTAAAGGACAACTGCGGTTATGACGTGCCTCTCTCTCTTCTTTTCTTCGGGCTATAAACCCCAGCTCATCCAGTTTTTCCTTAGGGTCATGTTGCGTAGACCTTTCATCGCTCTTGTCATTCTCATTTATTTTCCTTTACTCGCAAGAAATGTATCCTCCTTTCCAGGTTTACTCTTGCAATAAAAGGGCTCCTCTGGCGTTTGTCTTCTGTACATTGTATCTTCTGGCTCTCATTGATTTTTTTATTTTTTTTTTTATCTCCACCAAACCAGACTGTAAAAATAGGGGGGCAGGGGAGGAGTTAACTCCTATTCAGTTTTGTTGGGGTTGCAAATTGGATCCATCCATTTCTCTAAGCAGGAAAACAAACAAAATGCCAATACTCTGGGGAGCACACGTAGGAAAACTATGCAATGAGGAAATTTGTAAACCTAGTTTCTCCCTGTGGGTGGCTAAATGGCTGTTTAAAGCCATTTAGCATCACACACAGTTGAAGAAACAGAATAATAAAAGAAAGCAAGCTGCATCTTCCTATTAAAGAAGCCCTTTGTTTTACCAAATTTACTGGATTGCTGATTTAGGATTGCAGGGCTGAAGCTCTTTATGAAGGGGAAAAGAGCTTCATTTGGGCTTATAATTGCATTAACATGCACTCGTGAATACACACTCAAGGCAGTGCTGCGTGTCCATTGAATTCCTACTCCTGTTGGCCAGAGTCCAAATATACTTTGGGCACTGTGGAGAAGGAGACAAATGGGTGCCATTTTCATGGTTAATGATCACAAGCATTAGCAGGCATGGCAGCAGGGGTGGGGAAGGAAAAATGATGGAAAACTTGCGCAAGAAATAAAGTCCATTGCCCTCCTTTGTGCACAGCAAGCTGGGGTGCTGCATTTGTCCATGCTGCTTTTGTTTGGGAACCAGAGTTCTTTTTATTGTAGGCGTTCCTAAATTTAAGCAACAGATGTACTGCAGGTGTCTGCAAAGGCCTGGAGGAGTCCTAGAGGTTGCTGGGTTTTTAATACTTTGGGTAGGGGTAACATCAGGTCGCAGCAGTAGAGAGGGATCATTTACTCTGCTAAACTCCATCCTGCCTTAATTGCTCTCTCCTACTAAATCCCAAACCAGTTAGTTGAATACTAACTTAGATATCACTGCAGTAAGCTGTTGTGACAGCCGTGTGAATAGACCTGCATGCTCCTTATCTTGCAACACTTAGAGCCAGGAGACCTTCCCACATGATTTGGTGGGACTTCCAGGTCCACAAGAAGACATAGACAGAGGTGCAGCTGGGATTTGCATTTCAGGCAGCTTACAGATGACTCTGCCGTGAAACTTCCCCAGGACAGAAGTCACAGTCCACCTTGCAGCTGGATAAACCAAGAAGAAGAAATTATTTATTTTTGCTTCATTGATGCCCTGTCCCATTATGATGGGACTGAGACTTGCATGTTCTGCTTTGCTTTTTAACGCCCCATGCTGAAGTCTGGGAGAGTAAGTGCTGGGCAGAGCACAAGAGACAAGGAACTGTTTTTCCTAAGCTGTGATACATGCTGCTTTGGGGCTTTAAGCTGATTTCAACTCAGGAAAAAAAATCAAAATGGATAAAAGCCTCCAAATAATGTAGTCCTCATGTGTAATCTAGTAAAAAAATAAAGTACTTGTAGATATGTCCAGCTTGCAGGACACAGCCACAGCCCCACTCTAGTTTTAAGCCTGGCACACTTTAGTGCCCTGCTGCAGCTATGGGCCAGCTGGCCATGCTTCCCTGGTGCTACCGTTGGCTGGCAATTAACCCCTGCCCCCAAAGGGAAGAGCTTGGATTCAAAGTAGTTTGTATTCAAAGAGCAGTGTGGTTCAGGCTCAGGTCTGCAAATACAGAAGCTGTAGTTGTTGATTTAGAGCTGTCTGGGTTGACACATCCTTTTTCCAGATGGGAAGGACACGTCCTCCCGTTAAAACATACACACAGCAGTTCCATTCAGTTTGGCTTTTACATTTAGAAGGTCTTTGTTATTTATTCTAGAGCTAAACAAAACCTCCAGATTTGACATAAGATAGAATCATCCTTCAGCCAAGTCAATATACCCCATCCTGCACCTGTGGGTTTTTTATTCATCCTCCTCTCCAGCATCTCAGGAATTCCCTTTTGGAGTCTGAAATAGAAATCAAATCCCCACACATTGGCAGCCTGCCATTTGAATAAAATAACACTGAAGGGTTAAGAGGAGGGAATCAGGAAGGATGCTGTGTTTGGATTGGAAATAAAAGTAATGTGCCTATTTGTTGACAATCCTTTGTGCTTACCAGCACCATTGCAGAAACTGGCAATACAGACTGTTTAAATTTAAACACTGTAGATCAAGTTTTACACCTGCACACAAGGTGTAAAAGCAACGAACCGACCAACCTAAAATTAATCTGTGTGGGAATGTGAGATATTGTAGGCGTGCTGGGTAATGGATTCCAGCTCTTCAGTGCAGCAGACTGGAAAAGGCAGGGGGTGCCCTCAATTTGTTCCTAACCTCTTGCATCTTAGCTCCCTTACCATGTTGCAAAGAAGCAACAGTTTGGTTTTACATAAATTAAGGGGACAAGCACACCTTCTGTGATGTTCCTAGCTTGCTCGTGGTCTTGGGATTGTGGAGGGGATTTGGAAAACAGAGGAAGCTAAGCTGACAGAGGAGCTAATTAGGGGGAGGAGATGAATGATGGGACCCCGGGAGTCTTCTGTTGCCTCAGGAAATCCCAGGATTTCTAAATGCCTCTCAAACCCCCAAATCTCTAAATGAGTCACTTGAGGACACACTGCAATGTTGCAGCAGGGTGAACAGAAGGGCTGGCGTTCTGAGGCTCTAATGAATGCGATGCATTTTAGTTTTAGTCCCTAGATGTAACCAAAAAACAGTGACCATCACCTTGACCTCCTCATTCCCCCTGATCTTCTCCTCTTCCCTTTGCTCCAGGGCAGCTGCCGTTGGCTCCAGCTCTCCAGCTCAGCATCACAGCCACCATCACCGTTACTTCTGCTGGTGAGACCTTCCAGGAGCCCCACCAGTATGCCCAGCTGGCCCTGGCCAAGTCCTCCCCCAGCCCTGCAGGGAGCCCCCAGAGATCCCCCTGGCCTCTGCTCTGTGCGGGGCTGCAATCGCAGACGTGCCCAAGGAGCTGGCAACAGGGCGCTGCGAGACACACAGGGGCACCCACAAACCTCTGGGCTCAGCCTTTTCTTCACACACAGCTCCTTGGTGCACAAGAAGCTCTGCAATTCCTTTATCCTTTATTTAGAATTTAGTCCCTAAAGGGATGCAAAAACCTCCATTCTAATAGTGCCTTATCTGCAGCTTCCTTCTGTTCATGCAGATAATCTCATGGAGTCTTGCTTTTCTGCATACTTGGCAGTGTTGTGCTTGACCATATGCCACCAAGTTAGCAGACCGTCCTTGAAGAAGCCGAGGGGGTAATTCCCTCAGCCTGTGGGGAGAGCAGGGAGAGTGTACAAATGCCTGATTTCATAGGGAAGGGGGAAGGAGGACAACCTGCAGATGGTTCTTGTTCTCAGGGCAAAGCCTACAGCCATCCCTCTCCAGGGAAGAGAATTTACACTCTGCGGGAAGTAAATGTTCACGGTGTGGATGATGACACAAACTTGATGTATCATTAAGCACAGCCCAAAGGAGAAAGGCAGGACTGATACAGTAACTGCCTTTCAGAGAAGTCCTCTCTGCTTCGTGGCATTATCCTGGCTAGATCGATACACTCAGACAGGCCAAAGGATTTGCATATGATCACAGAGAGGTGAGCCATGAATGGCTTGGACCTTGTGAAGACAATATCTTATTTATCTCTTCCTATCCAGAACTGGCACAGCATCATTTGATTGTCTTTGTTCCAGCACAGGAAAGTGAGACCCCTGTTTTTGTGCCATGAAATAGAAGCATGGGCTCTTCATCAGGGCTCTAGCATGGCCCGCGCAGAAGACACATACCAAGTTTAGTCCTCGCTCCCTCCTATCTGCCTTTCATTTTCACGAGAGATTTGACAAGCAGTTTATTAACTCCACAGGCCTTCACACAGTCAAGACTAAATTTAGAATTATTATTCATGGAGATGAAAGCTAACAGAATGTCTCCATTACCTCTTGAAATAAGGGGTCCATTAAGGACCAGTGAGGTAACAGCTTCCATGGGTGCTGTCTGCTCATAGGCACACATAATCTTTCAGCTCCAATTATCCTCAGAGATCTCATTTGTTTCTCAAAACCATGGGTTGGTTCAAATATAAAAACATGAGACTTCTCATTCTTTCGCCAACTACAGTAACTCTTTGGATCATATTCTTTTTGGAAAATGTGATTTCTTTATTCAGTGCATCTGTCTTTTGAAATTGTCCCTGAGAGACCCCAGCCCTGGATGTTGGCTGGTGGAAAACTAGGCTAAATCTAGCCCTTAATGTCTAAATAGCATGAGTTATTGCTAAACTGAATAATAGCCACAGTATTTATTTATGGAGTTGCTATGCCACTGCTACCTTTTCCTAACTTATTACTTTGTAAAGCTCTTTGGGATACCTGAAATTTGAAAGGTGGTATATTAAACTGAGTTCTATTATATTTTCTATTGCTGTCAGCAGCTTCCCTTTTCAGTCTGGTTTAAGGCACCTATGTGTGTTTCATGAAATGCATTCCTACTCCTGTCCTCCAGGCTCCCAAGTGTCCATTTTAGGTAGTAAAGACTGAAAATTAGTAGGGGCTACAACTAACATCCTTCCAGAGCACCAGTCCTTATTCCTGTCAAAATTACTAAGTAAGGAGTTTGAAATGAAAGGACAGAGATTGGAGCAATGCATTCCTCATTCATCACTCCACTGCTTGGATAAAATAATATTAAACTCAGTAAAATAATCAGTCTCCTTACCCTGAAGAAAGATTTTATTTTTCCCATTTCTCAGACATTTCTTTACCATGAGCTACAAATTTTGATATTGTCTTCTCCCAAGAAATTCACAAAACCAAGTTTTCCATTTTTAGAGCCAGCATAATAATTTGGAATGATAACTGTTACACTGCCCATCAAAAATGGTAACAACTGTTGACAGGATAATGTGATAAACAAACAGCTTAAGTGTACTGTACTCCGTGAAATAAGGAGGACATGTTAGGCTGACATCTAGACATCTGAGGGGAGATTAAACCCCATTGAAGTATATCATTTCAATATGCAGAATACGAGCTGCTTAGAAATAAGTGGATGTTTTGCTCCAAGGGAGCAAGAGTCTGCTAACGTCGATGGCATTGAAATGATGAGAAGTCAGAACCTGCCTAAGTCATGAGATCTCTGTAATAAACTTGGGATAGAACCCAGATTTACCGAGGCATGGGTTAGCTACTTAACCAAACTTTCTGAACATACATGTTGCAGTGTAAAGAGTTACCGAAGCCCCCAGGACAGTTAGTATTACCCTAGAAGTAAGGACGTCCTTGCTAGTAGCTGGGAGATCAACCTTCCCTCCCTTTGTCATTTTTGGAAAACAAGTATTTCATTTTACAAAGATTTCCTTTGTGCCTTTTGTTCTGGGAGATCATCTTCTTAACAGTCTAGGCACTCAGATCAAAGTGTCTGATTTCAGAGGGATTTGATGGTTGTTATTGCTGTTTTGTGTTTGTTTTTCAAATCATTCTTGATGTATCTTGCAGCAAGAAAAAAGAAACTCTCTACGGGTGGGTAAGCTGAACCTAAACTACCAATCCCACATGGAAGATGCCACAATCAGGCACAGCCCATCCGTTCCAACACAGTGATGAATCCAGCTGAGTTACTTGTAATAGTGTCTAAGAAAACAGATGAGCAGCTGAATCCAAATTTTCAAAATAATAAGTTTCCACGGGGAGGCTGCATAATTCTTTTTACAGATGGACATCCCTGGAGACTTGAGCACATTTGACTATTATTAGAAGGAGGAAAATGGGAAAAGAATATTTTAATGTTTGAGATTTTACATTTCCCTGACTATGCTGATCTTAGAATTATAGCTCTGGGACTTTTTTTTTTTTTTTTTAAATGAAGATTTTAAATGCTTATGAACCCTTTCTTTAATTAAAAATATACATTCTCCATCCCCTCTTCTTTGCCACTTCCATTCTTCTGAAGTTGCTGGGATTCAAGAGGAACACTGGGGCTAAAGCGGAACAAGAAAGTGGGTGGATGGGGGTGCTGCTATTAAGTCAGAGATATTAAAAATCAAAGGCAACTGAGACATAGATTTATCCTACTCAATCCTGGACTCTAAAGCCCATGCTCTGACAGTAGGCATTTGGGCTGCCACTTTCAAAAAGCTATTAAGATCAAAGATGAATGAAATGTTTCCAATTAGACATGGATAATACTAGAGATTGCTGAATCTGGTGAATTCTGTATGTTCTGTCATCTATTCACCTGCACACATACATATTCTCTCACACAGTTTGAACTCCAGAGGTTTTTTGCAATGATCATTGGCTAGTCTGAAATTTTGGCTTTGGAGACAAACATCAGGTAATTTAAGGGTAAATAAGGCAGAGAGAACTGGAAAGGGTCCATTGTGTTCATCCCTGTCTCCTTCAATAGGGTATTCCCAGGTACACTGCTGAGGATCAGCATTCAGATTTAGACGTTACCATGGCTATCCAGAATGGACATTGCACTAATGTTTAAAAGCTTTAAAATTCTGGGTGGGTTACAAGGAAAGTGCTATTGCTGGTTCTTTTCCAATTACTAGCTGAGATATATGTACAAATACCCACCATTTATGTACATCAAACCAGTACTGGGTAAATGAAGACCCCAAATTATTTGCAAAATTAATTTGAATGTTAAAATAAAGTCATTTTGGCTACATTCCCTTTTAATCTTGTGGTTTTGTCAAATGATAAAATAATTAATTTAACTCTGCTCTGCCACAACATGAAGATTTATTTAAGAATAGATGTAGGAACAAATACTCAAGCTGTGACTCTCGTGCAGTAGTATGTTCAGAGCAGTGATTCCCACCCTATAGAGGAGAACCAGGCCTTGGATTTAACAACCCCATGGCATCCACCAAGTGCTCCCTTCTTAGAATAAACTCTTCACTTCAAGCAGAAATCCATGCAATAAGGGAGATGCGTTCGGTCCCAGGAAGTTGAATTTCAGGCACAGCACGTTGCAGAGACTGATTGCTGTGAAACCAGCACGGTCTGCAGAGACCCATGGGCTGCTCCTCTCTGGTAATATATCAGTGGAAAAGTCTCAAAGGCAGCAGGAGGAAGGAAGGGAAGATAAGTCTTATGGAGCCCCAGTGACTCCAGAGCCTCTTCCTCTGAATAAGGATACTCATAGTTACACCTCAGCAGGTCTGGAATCAAATTTTGGTATCCTTCTAGGAGTCACTAAAACATCTCCAGCCTTTCAAAGCCCAAGGCCTAGGGCAGAAGCTGGTGCTGGTGCTCTTTGCCGTGGATGTTTTGTGCTTACAGCAGTCTGCCATGCTAACCTGGCTTGTTTTGCACCTGGGCTGCATCATGTGGCTGAAATAAGTTGGGTATCTCTGAAGAGCATTGCACCATCGCAACAGACCTTTGGCGTAAATAAGACTGCTCCCTCAGAATTGTTTTGTGGAGGAAAAATGTGCTGAAGGTTTATGAAAAGGAAGGAAATTAGTATAAATAATATATGCTATCAAAACCTTAGGAAATGATTGAAGCCTCTAGCTAGGAAGGATAACATGACGCTGTGCATAAAGAGCAAGGGGCCACAGGGGCCACATGCTAGGTGAAACTGAGGGAAAAGAAAACTTTAGAAATTTCCTTGAAATTAGGAAAAAATATTGCTGTGGGGCTATCAAAATGTTCTGTTGCAATAAAAATCAAACTGTCACTTGGATTTGTATTTAATTTTAGTGTTATAATTATCTCCTGATTGATAATATACAATATATTTGCAAAATGAAATGTCATTTCAAACCCCCCCAAAATCAAAATATTCATATAAAATCAAAAGGAATATTTTGACACTGTCAAAATGCTTAAGTCCTATATTTTTCCTCAGAAAAATCTAATAAAAATCAACACAGTTGCATACAAATGTACAGTTTCATTAAAACAGAATTTTGTAACAGAAATATGTTCTGCCAAAAAAAGAAGAAATATTTAAGCATCTTTGACATTGACTGTCTGGGTAAAAAGCTTACTTTAATTATTGATTTGTTGACTAAACAAGTCATTCAGTTGAATACTGTTTTTCTTTTAGTGTAGTGGCAGTATTTAAATCCTGTATTTACAAACAGGAGGTTCCTCCAGCTGTGTCATCGACCTCCCACAAGACCACTGGGAAATGCTGACAAAAAGAAAGTAAGAAAAGGAGAGAGAGAGACCCTGCACTTTGCACTACTCCTTCCTTCTGGCAATTAGAAGACCATGAACTTTCTCATTCTGGCACCCAGGCTATTCTGTTTAACAGTTACTTCCATATACATTTTTCATGAATTTGTATAATCCTTTTCAGCCTGTTAAAATCTTATTAAGTTCCCTCGCATTTTTTTGTCCTGCAGTATATTAAGGAATATCCCTTTTCCTTGTATTTCTCTTCTGCTTTCATTTGAGTTCCTTTTATCATTTCACACAATTAAGCAAAGGGAAAATCAAACTACACAGTTTTATGTTTTGATCCCACGGCCCAAGCTTGACACTGAGAACCTCCTGAGTGGAGAAGGATTTCAGCCATTGACTTTCATACCTCTCTTCCTCACCACAATTAATCAGGACGATGGATGCTTCATGCTCATTAAATGTGGAGTTTTATGGATAGTTCTTTGCAGTGCCACAGTGTTAACTTCATCAGAGATTTTGGCAAATTTCCACATTCAATCTCTCATGCAAATAAATATTGACAATCTATTTCATTCAATTTATTAGTCACTTCTCCCCCTCCCTTCCCCTTTTTACATCTGTTAAAATTATTCATTTTTAAGAAGTGTTAGGGGAATAATTTACAACCAACAATTTGTCCAGTCAGCCTCGCTGCTTGCAGCTGACAATAAACCCAAATGTCCCCAGTGCTCCAGGCATTTGACAGGAGGGAACAGACAGTCTCCAATCACTGAGTGACTCTTCCCTGCAAACTCCAATTCAACAGTACACTTAACATGCTTAAAATGAACCATATGCATCCTTATTCATCCCAGACTTCTACATGGTATTAAAATCCTTTACTAATATTGAGCATCAGGTTCATTAGTTTTGGCTGGACAGACAAGTCGCATAGTATTTTCCTGTCTCTTTATTTGGATGAATATGCAAATACTTCCATGACAGGTACATGCATAAGCAAATCTAAAAGTGGGTATTTGCAAATATGCATGCCACTTTGAAATTAGCTCTCTACAAACATTCCTGCCAGTAAAACTCAATTGTTAGAGTGTTTGCAGAGAGCTAACAGATGAGAGGATGGATATAGCTGGACTGAATTCATTTAAATATTCAAGCAAATTGTTGCTGAAGTTTTCCATTATTCGCCTAGTTTGATTTTAAAAACATTATGAAAGATACAGATTTGGCACCTTCTTAAACCGCTGAGGACAAACAGGAGGATAACAGGAATCTCCAAGGGCCATTCTCATCCTTAATGTGCATGTTTCCTTGAGATGTTGTAGAAGATGATGCTGTCAGATGACTGTCTAAAATGTGATTCAAACTCCATCCATACCCACTAGCTCTTCTCTTCCACTCATGACTCATAGAATGTCTTGCCACATGCGGTAGAAGCCATCAGTGGGTGTCTTCTGCATCCAGCCAGAAGTCTGTCTATGCTGATAAACTATACATGGCCATTTACTGCAACACTGTGGAGTCCTTCAGCAACACATATGCTGTATCTAGGTAATGGAAAAAAGTCTCCAGGCACTCAGCAGCCACTGCCTGATTTTGGCTGGAGCTCTGTAAAACACAGGTCTGATTTTGATGCCTGTCTCCACATGTTCTTGATCTCCATTCTGGGTAATACAGGAATACAGGGGGGAATATCTTTGCAGCCTGCGGTTGAGTTTTCTGTTGTCTCCAGGGTGAGGCTCCATGGTCTGGCAGAGCTGAAGAGCTCCCACATGTGCAATACCCAGAAGTGTTACAGTTCATTCACAAGGCTCATGTTCAAGCCCTGAAGTGGACCGACTAGGGATTCTGCTGGTCACAACCATGACTCATTAGTGGAAGAACAAGCAAAAATTTGTGCAGCAATTGCTTTCAACCATGCCTTGCACCAGAGTTATCGACTCTTCCCATATGGTAGAAAAGCAGTGGAATAAAACCACTTCATCCAAAAAAACCACAGTGGTTCAAAATAAATATACCTGGTCCGATAATTTCTGTGGACATTTTGTCTGTTACACTCAGGGATTTGCAATTATCTTTCAACAGGTAACTTCTTTGACTGTCTGTTCTAAACATATCTCTCACCTCTATTTTCTTCTCCCCTCTCCTTAGCCTTGTTACAATAACCAAAGTGAAGGAGCACTGTGAAATCATTTGGGTGCATCACACTTCAGAGATACAGCTTCAGCTTCGGAACAGCAACACTGAAACAGGAATAAATGAAAGCTTTAAAATAAATAAATTAATTAAATTCAGATTAATATCTTCACAGCTAAGAACATGAAGTGGCTTTGATTTCCAGGTCACATAATTTTCAAAGTAATTAGTAGCAATGCTTCTTAATATATCATCTAGACTGATTACAGGAGGCAGAAAAGGTGCCTTGAGTAAGAGCATCTTCACAGGAGCTTAATGCAGTTTAACTAATATGCTTTCACTTCAAACCTTCAGGTAATCCATCTTAACTTGCTTAGGTGTCCTTGTGCACACAGTTTTTGGATTGGATCCTCTTAGCTGTTAAAGGATGGGTGATTTCTTGCTCATCCCCAGCTGACAGGTACATACCTGTGGCACTGGGATGAACAGAGGGTATCTACCAAAAAAATGATGTAAGTCTTCTCTGAATTTATGGCTACGTCAGATGCTCTATGCCTCTGTTGCCTGGAGTCTTCATATAGGAATTATGTTCTTTGGTGCACAAGTTGTCATTTAGCAGTTCCTTGCCTTGCAACATGGGGAAGAGAAAAGGGTTGGGTTGCCTGCCAGCATGATACCAAATGGGGCTGGAAGGGCAGATGGTGCTGAGTCTTCTCACTTGTGCTGGACCCCATGGATCTCTAAGTTCAGGATCCAAAAGTGGATGTCTCTCTAATCTGACCAGTTGGTCATTTTCTTTCTCTTAAAAAAGGAACTTTTTTTTTCTTTCAGTATTATATTCCCCTAACTCTACAAGTAGGTAAATTAACCAAAAGGAGCTTTAAACTGTCTGAAACTGCTTCAATGGATTTGTGCTTAGGTTACCAGAAAGTAGTTTTTTAATTGAGCAAAAAACAGAGCAAAAAAACTTGTACTCTATTTTTATCCTCCAAGTATCATTTGTAAAAGTGATCATGTCTTTTGTTTTTCCTGATAGTGATGAAAATGTGGCCTCTATATTTTGCTAGGAGGAAAGCAGAAATTCTTTTCAGATAACCACAAACCCAGTCAAGCATCCTTGTGTGGAAAGTCTGCTTGTGCTCATTAAAGAGTTTGCACATTGCGTGGTATGTGTGAAGGTGTCCTGGTTTCGGCTGGGATAGAGTTAATTTTCTTTCTAGTAGCTCGTATAGTGCTATGGTTTGGGTTCACTATGAGAAGAATGTTGATAACACACTGATGCTTTCAGCTGTTGCTGAGTAGTGTTTAGACTAAGGCAAGGATTTTTCAGCTTCTCATGCCCAGCCAGCGAGAAGGCTGGAGGGGCACAAGAAGCTGGGAGGGGACACAGCCAGGGCAGCTGACCCAAACTGGCCAAAGGGGTATTCCATACCAGGTGACGTCATGCCCAGTATATAAACTGGGGAGAGTTGGCTGGGGGGAATCACCACTTGGGGACTAACTGGGCGTTGATTGGCAGGTGGTGAGCAATTGCACTGTGCATCACTTCTATATTCCAATCCTTTTATTATTTTTTTAATTATTATTATTATTGTTGTTGTTGTCATTTTATTAGTGTTATCATTATCATTATTAGTTTCTTCTTTTCTGTTCTATTAAACCGTTCTTATCTCAACCCATGAGTTTTACTTCTTTTCCTGATTTTCTCCCCCATCCCACTGGGTGGGGGGGGTGAGTGAGCGGCTGCGTGGTGCTTCGTTGCTGGCTGGGGTTAAACCACGACAGAAGGGAGGGGGAATAGAAAGGGGAAGGGAAAAGGAAGAAATCAACTAGAGAGAGTGGAAAAATCCAAGGAGAATGTTTCAGCAGGAATACTTAATAAAGAAAGGAAAAGAAAAAAAAAGTCTATATTTTACAGAGAAAGCACCTTTTAGCGTCAGCCTGCAAGCTTCCTTTTACCTAGGATAACACATTTCTTCAATGACAAAAGGAAAAATTGAATCTTCTTCGAAAGAAAAAAATCCTGGTTTAAATTACAGGGGAAAGGTCTATGAACTCAATCTCATTTTTTGAACCCAAAATAAATAATTTCAGTGGTTATCAAATATATCCAAGTTCCTCTGGGTTTGCCCACTCCTAGTCCTTCCCTGGCCGCTTCTCTACTTCTGTTTGCTTCTAAAATACATCAAAGATACTTCTGAGATAAAACAGATCAAACAGCAGCAACCTCTGGAACCAGAGAAAATGTGAGGAATGCAGAGAACAGCATGATAATCGTGTTGAGTACAGAGGGATGAGACTTCTAAGGAACGATGCCCAGTGGACCTCTTGGTTTACCATAATGATGATGCTATCTATGCATTTGCCTTGCATTTTCTCTGTAGAAATTACTATAATTTCTTTCTGTGAATCTCATCTGAAGCTAGTGGAAGTCACTGATGCCCCATCTCTCACTAGCTCTCAGGAAATCTGCTTTTCCCAGACAGAGCACATTAGGTGGGTAGTCAGGAGGATAATGGAGCAGTTACATTACTCCAGTGGTTTTCATTGTGAGAGGCTGTTTGGAGGCAGCAAATGGCTTGCTGATTTCTCCTGGTGCATCTAGCTAGCCCGTGGCTTCTGTTTGTGGAGGTAGAGGGGAGAGCTGGAACGGACAACCCTTCAGGCTGCAGATGTCAATCATGCTAATTTTGAGTCCCATTTAATTCAAGTCTCCTACTTGGGAGGAGAGAGAGTAGCAACTGGGTACCCCATGCAAAAGACAGAAGATAAGGATGGCAGCAGCCGAAATGAAGGCAGAATGGGGGTAGGAATTCACTGTGAAATATCAAGCTTGGAGGTCACCCAAGGCACTGTGTGGTTTTCTTTGTGGTCCTTTATCATTCATGCACTGCTTTGGTCTCTGTCCAGAGGAAGAATAGGGCAAAAACAGTGAGATAAAGTGTAAAACACTTCATTTTTGAGCCACCTTGTATAATCTGTCTCCTTGGGACGCTGGTGAGATATCATGTGTTTATATGGCTTTTATATAGCGAGAAGTTGCACCACCAAGTAGAAGTTGTGACTGTTAGGCAACCTATAAGCTACACATGTAATGGGAACACTTCCAGCTCCTGCCAACCTGCAGGCTGGTGTGTGAACACCAGTTTCACGCTGAAACCCCAATGTTTACCAGCATATCTGCTTCCGCACTGATAGACCATACTGGCCATCTTTGACAGTTTAAGCGTGCTGAGATGAGGAGGAGTAAGGCTAAATCAGGACAGCAGTCACTATAAAACAGATTAAAAAACACAGAGCATGTGTCTGCCTATGGAGATGCAGCCACAGAACAAATAGGGCTGCAGTGCTGAGATTGGTATCAGGGCAGAGAAGATGTAAAGACCTGTTACCTTCTGTCTCTTTTGCCCTGTAAATCCAGATATTGTAGAACAGCAAGACTTTCATTGTGTTTGCAGTTGCGGAAAGAACATTACCAACATTTAAATTGCATTTAAATTGGTGGGTCTGGAAAAAGATACCATGTTCTTGCCACCATCTCATCCATTCCCTAACCCCAAACCCTGAGTTAAGGATCATAATTGCCAGAGTGGATACCCAAGTTCTGCCAAAGCAAATTAAAAGCTTTGAGTTTATGAGGACAGCATATATTTGCAAAAATTATCATCCTATCTGGTTTCATTATCACAGTTTTAACTTGAAATATGCTGAAATTCTATGATTCTATGAAACAATTCAAAGAGAAGGTTTCTGATGTTCCCACGCCTAATTCTTTTCCCAATTTCTTTGCCACTAGCTCTTTTCACAGAACTATTTCGTCCCAAACCGGAACAAAATAAAATGCCAACTGCAAGATCTCTTTCTCTTGCTGAGGCAGAAGTGTCTTTTTCTAGTCACCTTCTGCAGTATATGGTATCAGGATAGTGCAGCTGTTTTGCAGCCGCCAGCTCATGCAAAAGAGCCATCCTTTACCCAAGAACAGAAGAAGCTGGAGGGGGATCGTGACTGCTCTTTGGTGTTCCTTTCCCAGTTAACCCCTCCTCATATTAGCAATAATATTTCTTGGCAGCACAGTAAGATATTTGTGCAGCACAAGTTGAGGGAAAAAAGTGTTTTCCAAGGTAGGTCAAACAGCAGTATTTCAGATGTGACAGATGGGCTAAAATCAGGCATTTAGCAAAAAGAAAGGAATAGCCATGAGTAAAAAACTCTGTTGAGATCTCTTGAAAAATGTGTATTACTGTCAAGTCTGTAGATCCCTTAGGCTCCAGCAAGCAGCAGAGAAGGGCATTTTGGTGACAAGTGGCAAGAACAATGTTTAAGCAATATTGACTGGCTAAATGAACAATGTGTTATTCTGCTTTCATAGATTCAGAATTCTACAGAATCCTCGTTCTGACTTTTTATTTCTTACTTTTAATAAGCTTTTAATTAATCTCACAAAATGTGGGAGATGCTGTGATGGCTGTCCTATAATGCATCATTCATTTTCTCCTTTAGAAAGACTTCTTCTCCCCAAATTTGAGTGACTTTACCCTGAAAGGAGTGCACAAAAATGTATCTATACTTGAGGCTTCAATGCTCTGGGAGATAGTTTGCTGTCATCAAGGGCTGTACTTTCCTGGAGATATTTCAGACTTCTCTTCAGACCTAGACTTTGCTAGGTAAGGATGATCCTCTGGTAGAGTGGGCTCTCTTCAGCCACATGGACAGCAATACTCTGGGTGGCTGAATGGAGATAAAGTACAAAAGGAACAACGTTTTCCACAGCTGCCAAATATGCATTTGTTTTCTTTCTTTTTATGCTCAGAACTGTGAAGGCCCGTTCATAGAGTGATGTAGGAGCTATACACATATTTTACCTCTTTGCAGAAGCAATTTGACAGGCTATATGTCAGCAGAGATGTGGATGCACTGAGCTTTCCCCTTTTGCCATGTGTTCTCCATTTCCCACAGTGTGGACACCGAAGTTGTTCTGAGTGGTCAAGTAGAAAAGCCAGGAAGAGTGGGATATGAAGGACACAGCAGGATGAAGCAGTCGGCGTGGGGTTACATCGCAGGAAAGCTGTGGAAATAGAAACAGCTCAGCAGATGCCTGTACAAAGATCATCAGCTGGACCTTACAGTCCAGAGACAGCTCTAGATTCCAGCCCAGCAGGCTACACTGATCCTTGGGCCATATATACATCCCATTGCTTCTAATTAGCCTATCCGATTTAAGAGCAAACTCTTCCCCCAACCCACTGCAAGCAGGATCCTTCTTGCAGATGAAGAAAGTTCCTTTCTGTTGTTCACTGAAGAAGTTGTGCGCTGCAAAGCTTGTTATAGAAAAGGTCTTCTGCTGACCGAAGAGAACAATAGCAGCTAAACCATACTGCTAATTAATTTTCCATGGCCAGATAAGCTCCCAACCCCTATCTGAATCCATTTGTCCCTTAGGCTGTAACGGCTCTGCACACTCAGGAATTTTCAGTCTGTAGAGCTATGATAAATAGAGGCAGGTAATGGCAGTGCAGATAGACTGCATTACTGGAAGTCTGCTCTCTATTAGCTGCAGGATGACTCCTGGTGAACCCTAAGTTTAATGGCAAATATCTTTTTTCAGCAGCTGTTTCCCCAGACAACTCAAGTACATGCACCCTGAACTGAATTGCTGGTGTTGTCCTGCCTGTGAATAAGCCTCTGAATTACATTTGAAAATGAATTAACTATCACGGGCTTTGACTGCTGCTGTTGAGGACCAAACTCTGAAAAATTTAAACTCTGGCCTCATTTCAGTTACTAGTAAAAAATGGGAGCCAGAGCCAACGGATTCAGATAACTTTCAATATTTGTAAACATCTCCAAAGCTGAACTACTCAAGCTTTAGGATTCAGGGAAGCTTTAATGTCTACATAGGAACCTGAATTTTAATTTAGTAATTATAGCTGGAGCCAGTGTCCCAGCTTAGAGCAGTTCAGAACTGCCTATTATAAGATCTGCTTTCATTTCTGTTTACAACTTGGAGAAGTTTTCAGAATGTGAATTGCAGGCTTTTTGAATGAATTTGGTGTTTCTAGAAAAGCATCTGTTAAATTGGTGTAAAACTCAGTCTGAGAATGAGATAAGAGAAAAAGTACATTGTTATAAAAATCCTCATTTGCTTCCAAATTTAAAAGCAAGGACTTGACACATACTGGGGAGAAGGTAAGAGGAAGGAGTTGTCTCCCTGCCATTATTCCTAAAAAAAACCCCAACAAGACAAAACAGGAACATAAGAAAATGTGAACCTCAGGGGTAAAAAAAATCTATTAACAGAACTGCTAGAGTCTGGCAACTAAATTTGCTGAAGGGTCTGTCCCAGCCTGCCAGTCATGTTCTTTGGAGTTGATGAGGACTGAAGAGATCATTCCCTTTGCCCAGGGTGTCATGGGCAAAACAGCCTCAATCTGGGGAATTTTTTACTTAAATTATTTTATTGCCAATCAACACAAACTTCTAATCAGTGATTTGGGTATTGAGAAAAAGAAAGCACAAACAATGTAAAAAGCACTTAAGTAAACACCTTTCCTCCCCCAGCCTCAAATTAACTCAAATACCTATCCTTCCTCCTTCCCGGTCTGAATTTTTCAAGTTTTCTTTCCAGGTTACGCTCAGTCTGTCCCAAACCTTTGGTGAGGCAATGGGTGGTGAGTCGAGGCCGTGTGTAACGGTGCTTCTTACTGTCCCTGTTCCGTCATCATTCATCCATGGCCACAGTGTTGGCACGGGTTGTCCAGGCCCATGGTCTCTTGGGTTTCCCTGCCTCAGCACAGGTCTCCCATGGCCACAGGCCCTTCCGAGTTGTACCCTCAGGCATGGAGCACCACCAGAAGCTTTCCCATGAACTGGTGTCTCTGCCGATGGAGCCGTCAGTGGTGTGAAACACCACTGCCCAGAGCAGCCAGCCAAAGGAGTGGGGATGGACTCTGCATCATTCATCACCGTCGCTGGTGCTGAATGCCTGCTCCGAAAGGGGCCACAACCTGGAATGTGCTTGATTTAACAGGTGAAGTGCCATTGCTGGGAGAATAAAGAGGGTCCCCAGTCTCCAGATGCAGAGGGGATGAACAGTGTTTTCCATGTTTCAGTTGCATTGTGGCCTGAACACAGGGAACAGAATAAAAAGACTCTGACCTCCAGCACCTGCAGTGCAAAGGCTGCAGTTTGTGCTGTCAGTAAAAACCTAAGATATCTGGAAAGCTGTGTCCTCACCCTACAGTGCTGGCACACACAGAGCATGGCAGCCTATTGCCATTGCTTCCTCTGTGATCTACTTTGTTAACAGAGCAAAGTCCGTGATCCTTGTGGGAATGACCTAGATGCTGCATGCTGGATTTTCAGCAGGTGGAGGGAAAGACACAGGGTCTTTTTTTCTCCTTTTTTTTTTTATAACCCACGCACAACAAAAATGTATTGGATCTTTATGTGACCAGAGGTGAGACCCACGTCCACCTTGGCTTTAAACAGGCTGCTGTCTACTTTGATTCTTGTTTCTAAAGAGTCGTAATTCCTGATGCAGAGAAGACTCAGAGGCAGTCACGCACACTTTCTTTGCCATCTGCACAGTCTCAAAGCAGAAGTGAAGCTAGAGAAACAAAGCAGAAAGAAGGAGATTTTCCTTCCTGGAACTGGGAAAGGGAGATACATCAGGACTCCACACTGCAGTAAACTATAATAATTTTGGAAACAATCTACCACCACGCACCCCATTTTAAGACTGACAGTTCTTACTGAAAGGTCCTAGCAGTGCTGATTTGCATCTCAGCTCAAACCCTGACAGCACAACCTATTTGGGAGAACCGTACCAAATACAATGCATGTGCAATGGGCGATGACAGGCTGCACGGCTGTGGGCGAGTCCCTCAGGGGTTGTTACAAGACTCAGCACTGTGTTCTTTTAACTGCCTGAGAGAGACAATAATCATTTTGCTGCGGCTGGTGCAGTGTCTTCCCACTACTATAAAATGCAATTTACAAACAAAAATATGAGGAAAGGGATTTTGGATGCTCTGGGCACTGTCCAGGGCCAATTAGAAATCACCATTCTTTCTGGTCTACAGCTGTGAGTACAGTTTATAATAATTCACCGTATGTCATTAAAAAGAAGTAATTCTTTACACATCTGCTTTTCATAGGCACTTATTGGCCTGTAGAAAATGTAATTAAGCAGGATTCCTGCCTGTTGTTTTCTTACACAAGACCTTTCTGTTCCGGTGCTGCTATTAACTTCATTAAGAGGCAGGCACTAAATACAACCAGGACAAATCCTAAACCCAGAATTTGTCTTTAAGAAAAGCCATGCAGTCTGCAAAGCTTCCTGCTTTTGTCTTGCTCCATCCCCTAACTGTACATGCCCCTTCTCGCTGCAGCTGTCTCCCAACCCAGTTTCTGGGTGGAGTGGTTGCTGAGAGTCAGGATTTAAGAAAACTCCACTATTAGGAAAAGAGGGTGGAGGGTGGGGATGGAGAGGCTCCTGGGAGTTGGTAATGGCATGCAAAGCCTTTCATCTCTAGGTTTCTAGGCCAAATTAGCTGTAGTGACCCAAAGTCCTTTGAAATAAAGCAGGTCTCTTATTTTAGTTTGTAATAAATACTAAGACAATTTGACCTGATTTTTTTCAAAGGGGTAAGTGTGTGTATCCCCTGTTGGGAGTTTCTCTGAAAATCAACAGCCTGTCTATGAGTAAAAGAGAGGCAGTTCTCCTCCCCAGCTGCCTTTGAAGCTTCCTGGGCAGCCCCATCCAGAGCCAGGGCATCCCTCCTCCCACAGCACCGGGACGGGGAATGCCCTGGCCTGGCCAGCCGCCTCTGCCCTCTTCTCATCTCCTCCACTGCTCTCCTGACTCCTTCCAGCAAGTTTTCGGAAAAGGAGATACTTCGAAATATTGGCTGACTTCAAGTGTGTGTTTACAGGAGAGACATTTGTAATATCGTCATCTAAGCAGGTTTGTCAAGTATCACACGGCAAATGTGAACAGACGGCTTTCTCCCTCCTAGAAAAGTCTGGAAGTCACTTCGAAGTATATAACTTAAATAGCTATCCACTGGCAGCAACACCCCAGTTTTATTCAGCTGTAAAAAAAAGCATCACTCAGTTACATCTGTTTATAACAGCGTAAGACAGTCCTGACTGATGAAGTGCCATGTGGTATTTTCAGCCATTTACTTCTTCACTGTTTTTCCCTTTCAGTGTCAACAACTTTTTTTTTTTTTTTTACTTCTTGTAGGCTGCTGTCTTAGGACACCTTATCCTTGTGAATTAGGGAAAAACTTGACTTGGTCTCCAGGCTATGTTAAGTATCTAGAGTTATGGAATTTATGGACAAGCTGTTTGGGAAAAAAAAAAAAAAAAAAAGGTTCTGTATTTTTTCCCCCAGTGGCAGATTGGTAGGATTTCCTTTCCACCTGTCCTACAGCAAGGAAGATTCCTTATCTCAGCAGTTTTTCTGTTGATAATCAACAGGAAATATCACCACAATTTTAATGGAGCCTGACAATAGTAGGACATCTGGTATTAACAGAAGCTGTTAACCATATTCAAAACCTAACTATAGCATGACAGCAAGAAACTTATGTAAGATTACTTATCACTTTGAGTTGCAAGTATAGTAGAGTATACACTTACACAATCCTGGCACACATGCATGCGTGTGGGGTTTCTTAAGATTTACACTTGCTCTATACCAGTCTCTGCATTGGATGGCGTCAAACTTTTCCTTTCCTCCAGCCCTCACCCCAAGCTGCCCAGTGCATGCATCCCACCCCCGGGAGTGCAGTCCTCCTGCTTCTCTGCTTTTTTGGATACTGTGTCTCAGACACACAATCGCCCCTAAATCCACCAAATAATCAGCAGAGGTTGTCATGCCATGTGTGCTGCAGCCCTGTGGAAGACACATTTTCTGCCAGCAGCCGAGCAATGCTCTGCTATTAATGTGGTCGCAGATTTCCAGTCGCAAGAGTGACCATGTCTGTTGGCCATGGAGAGCAGAGGGATCTGTGTCCAGCAGGAATCTGCAATGCAGGGAGGTAACAGCCCAGGACAGTGCAGTGGAAAATAGCAAAGTGTGGGGTAAACTGGGTTCAGCTGTGGGAGTGTGTACTAACAGTACACGCAGTATTTTAAATTCTAGGGATCTTGAGTTGTCTGTGTATTTATAAAGCCAGAATAATTCTTTAATATTTCTACTATTAATGCTTTTGTACCAAAACTGGAATGTGCTGTGAATGCTTTGGGGGTATAGACTAATGGTATTAAAAGGACCAACAGGGCCAAATTCTCTTCTGGGCTATATTTGTGCAGTGTTAATGACTTCTATAATTAAAGGCATAGTATGAGCCTATGTCTCTCAAGTATTTAGGTACAAATCCTCCTCTTCTCACCCACGCAATTAGTTCTACTTAAGGCTGCAAGGACAGAGAGGCAAATGGGCAATCTTGGAAATGAAGAGAACTGCACTAGAAATGAAGAGGCATAGAAAAGGAGACCTCAGATCCCATTATATGAACTCATTTTATTAAGGGCATTTATACTGTATTTGTAATTCCCTTAGAATCGCCTACCCATTGACGAGGAATGTCTGCGGAGCAATTATGTTATCACAGATGCTAATGTGAGCTTGGGGAGGGAGGGAACCAGAAATTGTGCAGTTGTGAAGAGAAAAATCTCGGATTTTAATGATGCTTAATGAATGCCAAAGCTTGGCATGGCACCTTTGTGCTTCCACCTTTCTTCTCATGGAAGCTTGTTCCATGTGGAGCTGGAAAATCAGTGGGGCTATACGTTTGCCTGCTGGTGAGCTGTAATGTTGCAGCTGTTAACAAATGAGTTGTTCTCTACCTAGTTAAATTAGTCCTAATCCCTCTTTGCTCTGTCTCTGCTGATCTCAGTTGAGGCTGAGACAAAGGAGACTTGAGGTATTTATGCATTTTTTTCCCTCCCAAGGCTCTGACAATTAAAAATGAGTCGTCACTGGCCCAAGCCCCACGAAACTGAGAATTTCAATCAATATTTCTGCCCCATTTCACTGCAGAGAGTGGGATGTAATTATTACAAATGTCATGGTAACAAACTTGGTAGTTTTCACAGTGACAGTTGCCACTGCAGAAATAGCACAACACAGAACAAAAATTACCTGTCAAGCATCTCATTATGTTCATCCAAATCCCACTTGTTCAATGCACCATTCGGTTGCACCTGACACAACACTTCCAAATGCTCTTACAGATTACCCGTGTCTATCCGTCTCGGGCCGTAGACATCCTCCCACAGCCCACCCGAGCAGCTGGCACCAAGGTCCTCAAGGTCTAGAGGGTTTTCAGTGCCTCCGCGGAAAAAGTCTTGCTCCGAGTGTGAGCACATACTCTTGATATAGGGTCTAAAGAGAGTAAGGACCTTAAAGACCTAGTAGGGTTGAGCAGAGCATCGTGTGGAGGTGGCCGAGAGGAGACACATTGAATCCTGACATTCTCCGGAGCTGAAGTGTCCTGGGTTATGACCTGCTCTTCACAGCGTAGGAGAGCTGCTAAAATTGTAACCCAAAAGTCAGTGTATTCATTCAGGAAGCATGACATTTCGGTTACATTTGCTTGTTTCCTCTGATCTAGTGCTTTCCAGCACCCTGGGAAGTGCCCCAGACTTGTTCCAGGCTGGGGAAATAGGAAAGCAGATGGGCAGTCAGGCAAGCAGACACTCGGTCTCTCTCGTGGTGAAGTTGAGCTATTGTGCAAAGGAAAATTCAGGATTCATTGGACCAAAGAGACTAAGACAATTTGACACATTTGAGTATTTTAAGATCACAGTGAGGTGACCTTGGACTATGGTGTCTCACAGGGATGGTTGAGCATGTACTCTTTTGAACTAAGGTGGAACTGAGGTGCCTTAAAGCGCTGGAGGGACGGTGGCATTGAACCTGCTGGTGACAAAATGTGACTGGCACATGGTGGTCCCTGAACGATGCTGCGCTCGCCATAGCTGCCTGCCAGCAGAGACAGCCTGGGAGGAGGAAACATCCCCCAGGGCTATCCTCAGTTCCTCTTCTTTGTGGTTTTGGTCCTAACGCAGAAACTGACATTTGTCCGCCTTTTGGACTTTAAGTTCGTGAGATGATTCATTCTGTTCTTTTTACTTCAAAATAACCCAATAAATACATCACTGAATAGGCCTTTTATCTGATAATGGATAGGATTCTGATTAGATCACAAAATGCAAACAAAACATTGCTCCCATCCTTTAGTGCTTCTCCTGAGGGGAACAGTCTGATGTACACAAATGCTGGGCTATTAAGCAATCTTTTTTCCAGACCATAACTCACAAGGGGGAGTCATATGTCTACTCTTTGCATCTTATACGGTAAGTTGCCTAATGCTCTGAGCTTTAGCATCTTAAGCAAAGCACTGCTGAATAATATTTGCTATCATTTGCAACCCACAAAATCAGGAGGGTGGAGGAAGCAACAAAGTTAGCTAAGGTAACGTTTGCAAATTCACAAGGACAATCTTCATTGAAAAAAAATTAAATATGATGCCTTTCACTGGTTGTCTCAGAAAAACACCTCTTTGAGGAAAGGAATTTCAAAATGGTCAAGTGTTTGGGTTTGAGCCAACCCACTATTGATTTCAACCATTTTTTTTCTCAAGTACAAGAAAAGTACTCCGAATAAAATAACAAAAGACTTTTCACCATACCAAAAATTTCAACCTGTTCCATCTCCCATTTTCACTAGGAAGACAGACCAGGCAAATGCAGCCATGAGGATGCCCTGTTTCATTCACCGGCAAGAAAGTCCCTGCCACTATCGAGAATGACATGTGGACTTGAAGTCAATAGCTCCTATGTGTAACAGACCAATCTATGTCTAGTATGCTCTAGTATAAATTTATACCATATGAGAATTTTGCTCAAGATATGATTCAAGCAGCTAAGAATGAACAAAGTAACCTACAAAACAGCCACTGATTTCCCAAAGGGGTGCTTGCAATAGGAAATCAGTTGGCAGCATGCAGAATTAGAGCTTTAATTGCTCCTAAACCAAAACAAGGTGAAACTATATTTTTAGCCTTTCACAGTGCTGTTCACTATCAGAGAAATACTAGGATGGGTGCCTATAAATTGATGCAGCAGATCCTTTTGGCCTGAGCTACCAAGGGGCTGACCATACCTCAAGAAAGAGCATTTAAGAACCGGATGCATTTTACCTCTATTTTTCATTCGCCGATTAAATATTTTGCCAAGGCTGGACCTGAAAAGAGCAAAATTCCACCCGCTCTCCAAAAAGAGCATCATGGGGTGGGTTTTTTTTTGTTTCACAGTTTTTAAAAAAGGAATGTGCTTTCATTTGCCTAACACTTTTATTAGTGTTTTTATGGACATCTGGAGGTGTGAGATTCTTCCTATTTTCTACCTTATGTCTCCAACCCTCCTTTTTTTTTATTTAACTAAATAAGAGGGGTTGAAAGGAGGAAATACCAAAACCAGGGGAGTTTTTTAGTTTACTATTTTGATCCCTCCTTCTCTCCAAAAATAAGATTTTTGCAAATTAAGAAACAAAATTATTATCTTTATAAATCTTTTTTCCCCTAAATTACAATGAGTCTTTTTGGGTCTGTTTTGCCTGCCAGGCTAATACCATTGCAGCTAAAGAATGCATGTTGGTTTTGGGCAGGCTGCTCAGCAGATGAAAAATAATTTTAATAAATAGAAGAAACTATTGGCAGAGGAAAACAATCTTGGTGGTTTTAACCTGCTGCAAAACAATCTTCAGCCTTTGACCTTTGAGGTCAGGAAACTCTGAGAAGCAGTCAAAACTAGTTTGTTTTCAGCTTTCTCCATCATTTATACCCAATCTCTTATCCACCCACAAGTTCACCCACTCCATTGCTAATTAAAACAGAACTCAATATCTTTGTCTCTTGGCCGTGTCTCCGTGGAGCCAATAGGCTCCCCATTCCCCTGAAGGTGGAACGCTTCCTCATATCCACAGAGATGGGTAAAGGGAATTATTGCGCAATGTTGAACTGCTAAAGCAGGGAAGGAGAACACATCGCCTGAGCTCAGACAGGATGAGAAGGTGGAGATTGATGGGTCTGAGGGGGCTGTAGTCATCTCCTTGTGTGTTACCAGCATGGGGCATGTGCTCTTCAAAAAAGGAGGTGGTAACAGCCATGGAGCTGCATGTTCTTGCTGTCCTGGCCCCTAGAAATACTAATTTTTCTACAAAGATGAAATCCAAGTTGTGATAGCTGAAGTGTCCCTGGACTGGGTTAATATGAAAAGAAGGTGGGGAAGTTTAGGGCATGGGAACTGGATGAGTTCTTTGAAGCTGGAGAAGGCAAAATCACTTTTTTTAGTGGCTAATTTCAAGTCTTATCTCCATGTCCTTGGAGCCCTGTATTGACTGAAGTTGCCCTTGGCTGCAGGGATTTGTCCTCTGAACTCTTCATGGCGTTTCAGTGGCATAGCAGGAACCAAAAGGTTAAGAACAAAACAGAACCAACATTTTTTCAGATGCTTGTAGATTTGACCTCAAAGAGAATAATATCCAGACTCACAATCCAACTGGTAGATCTGTGCTCCTCCTCCTGTCCTGATGTCTTTTCTGGGACATTTAGGCCAGGCTCTCACTGTGACAAGATTCAGAAGTAGCTTTACAAAGCTCAAAATCCTCCCAGGAGGATGGTCCTTTCTCTTTCATTCTTATGAAAGCCCTGTGGTGTCCCTCTGATTGCTTTCCAGCAGACCCAGCTTCCAAAGGCTTCCCTCCGAGCAGAGAGGGGCATTTCTTTCACCTGACTGTCCTCTTGTGTTTGGAGAAAGCTTTGAAAAGAAGCCACTTGTAGAGCATGTTTGGTAAGAGGATGTCTCTGCTGCTTTGTAGTATGCATTCTATAAATGGCTTTGCTATGGCATTTAATCAATTATTTCAGCTGTTTATTACCTTGTATATCACAATGCAATGGAGATAGTTGCTTAAGTTACCTTTATTGAATCTGAAGTAAATACACAGGATCCACTTAGAGTCAGTCCTTTTGGAAGGATATGCTTTGAATGCACTGAATGAAAACAGAGGCAGTGAAACACTCTGCCCAACAACAGAAGGAATCTGTGTACAAAATGAAGCAACTGGCTCTGTGCTTTGAATAATCTGTACCACTGCCTTTGAGTGCACTGTGAGTTGCATGAGCATGTCTCAGCAGAGAAGAAGTCTTTGCCTTTGCTGTTCATTCTTAATGACTCCTGTAAAGCAGGGTTACCAAAAGGCAATGTTGGTGACTCTGGCTTCATCTTACAGCAGCGACTGCAAGGAATAAACAAAAATGGATGTCCCAGAGCTCTTGTAAAATGGTTGGAGAAGTCCCAGCAGCAAAGACCAGTTCGCTCTAGCATCAGCAACCTCACAGGAGCCCAAGAGTGGAGGAATCTGGAAGGTCATATGTTTCCTTGGCTCTACTGATTTATCCTTAATTTGTCTTGGTCATATTTGACAGACCCACAGATGGCCTGTGGCCGATTAACAATGAAGTGGAGATGTCACTATGCATCTCAACATAGGAAAGGATTGGACAAGGCAAAAGGCACAGGGCATTCCTGGACGTAAAACTTGCTGAGAGCTCAGTTTGCCTCCTGAGTAGCCTTGACTGGTTGCTTATCCTCAAGGGATGGAAACAACCACTTGGAGAGGCTTTTTTCCCCAGAGAGAACCACATTAGCTCGAGGCCACAGCTCCTGGCATCCCTGCAAGTCTGGCTCCAGCTCTAACCAAAATCTAATTCCTTGCAGGCAAACACTCAAAATCAAGAGTTGAAAACCCTTCAGGCAGAAATGTAGCATCAGACTGTGGGGACACAGGAGTCAAGCAGCGCATCCAGTCCTTGCTCAAGCTTCTATGGAGCCGCATGTTAAGGGTATATTAGATATCTTGCCTTCATCTGTGTTTTGACCAGGACCAGAATGCTCAGTTGTCCAGATTTATTGTCCCCAGCAAATTTTTGTCCATGTACCTTAGAACCTCTGCCCCAGCTGTGCCTTGGCATAGTGTTGCTGGACACCATGCCCGAACCCCTGTGCTACACACATTTCTGCACCCTTAGATAATGGCTGGAAGGTGTAGATGGTTACAGAAAGCTAGGGAGCCCTGGTAAAGGGCTACCTTCATGCCCATTAAAGACCTGACAGGGTTACAGAGGTAAAAGTGTCCTCCTGGAGTCTCTAGGGTGGCACGTGACCTGGTACATGAACAGCTTGGTTCTCTGAGTAAAAAAACCCTTTAAAATCAAGCAACTGGGATGTACCTGCTCTGTCTCAAGGAGCCAGACCCGAGCACCCTCCCACAGGGATCAGTCACTGGGGTTCCCACTACCCGCAAGGAATGCTCCTACATGCTGAATATCATCCTGACCATTTTAAGTTCACAGCAGTGGCTATGTAGGTGAAGTGCAAGCCTGGAGAAATTTTGTGAATTAATCTGTTCCAGGCAGTGAGCAGAAGACATGGGCTGCTCTCTCCTGCTGCTTGCAAAGCCTCTGAAGGCAGCACAGCAGGCAGAGCGGTTCTGCTGTCGACAGCTCAGCCTCTCCCCAGCAGCTCCTTAGAGAGCTGCTGTCATACTTAGTGGAGCATCTAATGCTTCCCGGCCAGCCGGTAAGGCATTGGAGACAGAAATTCTGAGACGCCTCAAACTCTGGGGAACACTAGTCAGCAAGCTGCTGTCCAACAAGAAGCAGTAATCTGAAATAAATCGCACAAGCCCAGCTTTTTCCAACAGAGGCTTATTATTCAAAAAGAAGGACACACGCAGGCAATGAGGCATGGTGTTGCTAAATGGTTGGCTCAACATGGGTGTGAGTAAATACAGTAAAACAAGTCCGGCTTCCCCCCAGAGTGAAAACTCAGCCAAGATCTTAAGAGGTGAGAGTGCAGGCCCTGTGGGCAGAGGCAGGGAAATTGATTTCCTTTCCACTGTTTAAATTGGAGAAGATGGTCTCTGCCTGATCCACTCTCACACCACTTGGGTCATGGTTTTAAACGGCAGCTAGGAACTTTTCTGACTCAAAATCCCACTAGATCCCATTTATTTTCCTGGAACAAAAGCTTCTCCTCCCATATTGCTTCTGTTCAAAACTCAGGTCATGGAAGCTGCAGCCCTGCAAGGATGCAGGACCAGGGGTATTCAACACCGTACCGTATCTCCTTCAGGCCCATGCTACAAAAAAAGTCTGCCTGAAGCAAGGTATTCTGATGGGGTTTTAGCACACAACATCCTGTGGTCAAGTAATGGCATAATCCTATTCTTGCATATCCCCTCCCGTGAGAACGCCACGTTGCACACTCCTTCCAGTAAAAGCGAGGGTCTAATGAGAAAAGCATATTCCTGACTCTCCTCAGTTTGCCTCCTTGAGAGGCATTTGTCAGGTTGATTGTTCTGGTCATCCATCTTTGGCATATCATTAATCAGTCATTACAGCATGCATTCACAAACAGCAGGGCACAAGGGCATTAAGAAAAGATGGATTTTAATTTTTCATGTTTATCATGTTCATAGTTCTCCATGGCAGCAGGATGATTTCTTTCTGTTCATAAAAGACAATTGGGAAAATTAGTTGGTTTCAGTTTAACAAGGTAATGATCCAATTTAGCGGAGATCAAAGCAAGCAGTGTGGCAAATGCAGAATGGTGAAAGTAAGTTACTTTATTAATGCACAATGCGCTTTTCTGTCTTGCAGCAGAATGATTGACTATCCATTAGGTTTACTGAGCTGCAGTTAGCAATTATCAGCAATAGCCTCCGCTCTGTAGACAAGTAAAGGTCTGGATCATGTTCCTACTTCCAGACAGCAGCTGTTTCCACCTTGTAAAATCATATGCAATGTAGGAGTACAACGTAGTGGCCACTTATAGAGAGGGCCTCTTCTTTACCTGTGCCTTCTTTTTCTGATTGATGCATCATAATACAATGAAAAAATATGCATGTGCTACTTATTTCACTGTTACGCTGATGGATAATTTGATGACTGGTAGTACTCTAAAATAGAGAGAAAATCAGAAAATAATACATTTCTCTCATCCATTTTGGTGATTTGTCTATCAGCCAATAACCCCTCCTCATAAGACATTACTAGCAAAATCAGTGGTAGCCATTCTCTAAACAAAATGATCGACAGAAGAGATGGAGCCTTTTGCAAGCTTTAACTGATATCTGACAGTGTGAGAAGGATTTAGATTCAGATTAGTGCTTTATCTGCCTACATTTTCTTGTTACCTTGCAAGACAACTCTATGATCATTAAATTTCTCTGATGAAAATTATGTCACTTTATTCATTTTTTTCCCTCCTTTGATCTTCATAAATGTAGGAGAATAGGATCTTTATTTATGTAGTATTCATCTGTTCCTGTTCCTTATTCCTCATTCAGACTGATAAACCTACAGTCATCTGAAACATGCCAAAGTATTTTTGTTTCAACAGAAGCTCCGTGAATTTTATCCTGCATAGTGGTTTGTATATGTATGCATATGCCTGTTCATTTCTTCACCTGTCCTCCCTTAATGACTTTTGATCTTGCTGTCCAACTTAAAGCAAATCTGACAGCTGGGAAAATTCTTAAATATATCGAGTTCTTGCAAGTCTTTTGAAAGTAGGTTGTCAGAGAGAGTAAAGAGATGCTATTAGCAGAGAGAAGCTGCCGTTTCAACTCCTACCAGATATCAAACAATCTACAAGAAACAACAATGTAAGAAAAAGTTTAATTTGGCATTTACATCTTGCTAGACATCAGAGAATCTAGAAGACATATGTCCATAACAAGCCAGGCTTCCTGCATTGCTTCACTTAGATTATGTAGCTTTTACAATTCATCCTTGAATAAAGAAGTATTGCCTTTGCTGACTGAGGATGATCTGATAGAAAATTGTGAACAAAGAAGCTAGCTTAAAATGGAAGGTCAAAAGGGGCACAAAGAAGGAAAACAGATCAATTCTGGGAGCTTCATGCAGCCATTGGTGCATGCTGCACGGGCTATGAGCAAGGGCAATGGCAGCTGACTTCTTCTGTGTGAGTCCTGTGTGCTTGGGGTTGTGGCCGTGGCTCTCATCATCACTGCCACTATCTTGGGCACATAAGGAGCAGGTCAAATGGCACTACTTCCCAACCTGAAGTTGTTTTTTCCAAGTCTTCTGTAACAAAATATAATAGCCCCACTGAATTTCTCATTGGGAAACAGAGTGCATATCCAGGTTGCTTATTTCTATCACCCTAAACACCGTTTTGAGGTATTGCTAAATAATGGCTTAAATATTCAATTTCTTTGCTATCTGTACTCCTGCAAGTAGCTGGGCCCATCTATAGCTTGTCACTACTTATTCTGTATTTTACCTATGTGTAGTACGCACAGACTTACCCTAAAAGCAGTTTGACTCATTGGGGAAATGTTTGGGGGGTTTTTGTTTGTTTGAATTTACCGTTTTGTTTTTAACATTTTAAGTTATACCTTTGCACATGTGCAGACATGCATGTGGATTCAAATATCTGTCCTTCTAGAGACACAGACACACTCCTTTTATATGAAATTAGGAGTGAGTATAAGTATCTATGTAATCTGCCAGTAGATAATTTGTACATTCCTTTTGGAAAAGGCATCAGGTAAAAATTATAAAGATTAGCTTTGCTACTAAATATTAAGCTACAAAAGCTTGCCAAGTAGAGAGTCTTACAGTTTGTTTAACTTGATTTTCAATGCTTGATGACTATATTGTTTAGTATTTAGTGAGCTGCATTTGAGATCAGGAATGTTATTTACATTTAGTCAAACAGTTTGGAAGTTACTAAATTGGCCATGCGTCTCAAAAACGTACATGGCTTTTCCCTACACACACCTTTTCATCTTAGTGAATCTGTTATCAGAGCAATTATTGGCTTTATCTACACCAAGGAGCTGTCAGAAGCAGAGTCCTGGTACACAATCTGTTTGCACTGCCAAGATAAAATGACTGATGTCCCTATGCATGGAGACTTGGTATTTCCTCTGGGCAGTGCAATTTGGGAAAGATTTGAGTTCCTGCCTTATGCTAGAGCTTCTCCTCTTGCCATGCTTCATTGCTCTCTTGCCAGAGTCGCTGGGGAAAATCTCTGCACTACCTTCCTTGAGAACTCTGTCTGTCCTGATCAGCGTGACATGAGTCATATTTAGGACACTGATGACAGCAGAGAAACTAATAAATACCTATTCCGGCAGTGGGATTTCACTCAGACCATACAAGTATGTATCACAGATAATGGAAAATATTCTAGAATTTCCATTTACAAAGGCATGCATGCCATATCCTAACAGCATACAGCAGTAAATACACTTGATGAACAGTAGGGATTCATAGGATGTTTGGGTGATGTAAGTATATCTCCTCCAGGAAGACGTTTTGACAATTTAAGTGACCGCTTTGGCCTCTCAAAGCAGGCAACCTGCAAGATGTGAGGCGATGATGAAGAACTCCTTTTATAATTAACAATCGCAGTCCTAAAAGCTACTTCATGAAATTAACATCATAATAGATGACGACAGAACAAAAAGGCTCAGGAGACCCTTGCTTCCTCTTATAGTTACTACCACAGAAGTGAGATAAGCAGGACTCGATTCCCCTCTAGGAGATACCATAAGACTGATGACATTCTTGCCACTGAGGCCATGAATGAATGTCTTTTCCGAGGGGCTCCTTCTCTCATAGTGGGTAGAACTGCAGATCTGACTATAGCAATACACAATTTACTTTCTGACGTCAGGGTTAGGATGACAGGTGGTAGTTTAGGCATGTTCCAGAAGAACAGGACATTGCTCTTGTCATGATAATAAGGAACATTTGTAGCTGGCTCTCAATTCACTTCTCACTTTTTTTCTGCGTTCAAGGACAGTTATAAGGGATTCATTTATCTCACTAAAATTTCTCTAACATGTCATTCAAAAAACCTAAAAAATCCACCATGCTTTTCTGAATCATATTCTATCAAATGCATTATCATCTTTTGAAAAGACAACAGCCCTTTCTCCTCTCTGGAGGGATGACATTTCAGCTCCAGGTGAGGCAATTACAGAGCTGATTGCAGGGGATGGAAACTGCTGTATCAACTCCCTGATTAAGAACTTGATTTGTATTTATTTATATTTGATATGTGTTTTATTTAGCTTTTCCATAACTAAATGCAATTGAAACTCCATTGGGAAGTTTCACATGAACAAGCCCTTTTTCATTGTTGTCTTGGGTAGATGCCATTAATGGGAAGTATTAGAACCTTTCATTTTTCAATTGGGAATTGGAGTGTGATTTTTAGTGCTGCCTCATATAAAAATCACTGCATTCATTCTCAGGCATGAAAAGATTTTGCATCTAGGCAATATAGGTGTTTAAAGGAACACACAGGAAGCTTTCCAGCACTTCTGAAACATTTGGTATTTTTCCATTCACAATGTTGTACCACTGTTACATCCATTCCTTGTATAGCCCTTGCAATTGCTTTGCTAGCTAAGCTTCTTCCCTATTAACTGCAAAGGTCATAAGGCTGAGTTAAAATGTCTCTTCTATACTGCCAACCTTTTTAATCTACAAAAGAGTAACCCTGAGTGAGTGGTTAACTGGTCAACATAGTCTTTGTGTCACAAACCCATTAGAACTACCTGTCTGAACAGGCATCTGATTTCTGGTTCGGGCACCCATGCCTTGAGTCTGTGCATTTTACAGTTTCCTCAACCTGGACACGTCAAGAACGCCGTGCATTTGCTTCTACATGGTCTCCTGTGAGATGGGCATCCACGGTGGTTGTCCCCTTTACTCTGCCCTTGTTGCATTTCCACGTGTATCCTAAATGCCTTATCAGTCAGGTTAGAAACACTAGTAGCTCCATAAATTTCACCATAACAACTTCAAAATATTAATTCAAATGTATAATATGTCTGTTGATTCCCCAGATCTTCATGTTTTGTGGGGAAAACGAAGCTGTTGAGGGCACCCTACCAGGGTGGAGCACAGTGGAAGCTGCTGCCGGACTTGGCCGTCGGGAATGCTGCAATGTCATGGGCAGCATGGGCGAGAAACTGCTCCAGATTAGGAGACTGCAGGAGCAATGCTTCATCACAGTGATGCCTCATAAAGACCCTCATCCTAATCCAGACCAGCCAAGAAGAAAGCACACATGCTGTGCAAAGTATGTGTGGCTCATATACATAAATAGACTGGTATGATTAGAATAAAGATAGGAGCAGAGATTGTCAGGGTGTGCATCAGCTACTTCCATGGCTGTAGCTACAAGTGATTGAGTGAATTAATTAGCATTCCTTTCGGCTATTGGGATTTTAGAGCTCTGCACTTAAAGAAAGGATAGTTGTTGGGTGCTTTGTTTATCCACCACCTTCTCTGGTGAACTGTGTGCTCACTACAGCACAAGGGCTGATGCAGTCCACGTGGGTGGGCACAAACATCTGACCTAGAAGCAACTCATCGTTTTTACCGATCGGGGCAGAGCTGGATGTGTGCCAACCTACCCTATAATTAGCAACACTAATTAGTGGGGCTTCAGGCTGGCCCTGACTGACCATTTAGGCAGCAAATACAAGAGACAGCTGTAGCTCTTCATCTAGGGCTGAGAGAGGTACAAAATGTGCTTAGAAGATGATGATGGCATGACATTTTGTGGGAAAAATGTACATAACAGAGGATATTACATTTTTCATGATCACAGATACCTCAACATCATTAGCTCCAAAGAGCTGTACTCTTTGGAAGGCATGTCTTCTTGCTGTCACTGCTCCTTCTCCATCAGTGTGTCCATTACATCGTCTGTGCTCTGGGACATTTTCCCCTCAATACTTTAATCTCCACTAATTCAAAATGTTTCTGTTTTTGTCCCTCATCCCTTTTCCTGATTTCTACAGATCTTTTGCAATATTTCTGTCGTCTCTAAAGTTTGATTGGCTTCCAAGGCAGCACCATCTGCCTATTTAACTAATATACTTCTCATGCCTTCTTCCTGATCACTAAAGGTGATGTTAAATAAGAACAATCTTCAGACAGATTCCTCTGCTATCTTTTTTAGCTCATCTGACAATTTGATGCTTCAAAAATCTATCGTTATCCATTGTTTACCATCAGTCAGCCAATTTTCTGGCCAGATACGGTGCTCATATCCAGTTCTGTCAAAATTATTTTTTTCAGGGCAATTTATATTCAGTACAGAAGAAAATTAATCCTGTGGTATGATAGGTGTGATGAATTGTTCTTTGCTCGTGCTTATCCTCTCCACCGATAATGAAACAAGCTCTATATCCCACCTTAACTCCATAAAAATTTCTTAGATTAATATATATGTCTATTTCTCTCCTACTTGTCTAAGATACTGCATGGCCATTTTCTTTCTGATTTACTTGGAGAATTCAGTAGTGCAAAATGATGTTACCAGTATCAGGCACTCTCAATAGAATGGATTCTTACTACATTTTATATTAGCAGCGATTTATCTGAAAATGGTTGATAGAGAGTTAATAAAGAGTAATATGTATTAAAAGCATATATAATGTTTGTTCCAAAATCGTTACATCACCAGCAGACATTACCAAACTTTCAAAGCAATTTATTGACCTAGATAACAATCTGTGTGTTTAATTGAAACATTTATTATTCACTTAGTAATCTTTTATGAACCGTTAAGAAAATAAATGGAATATGAAGTGTGACAGCAAGTTTCTCAATAAGGTTTACACTAAAAGGACAAAAAGAGACCCCAACTCTAATCTCTGCCTCAGGTTGTACATAAAGTCCATTGAAACAGCACCAGTTTATTATTCTCCATACTCTCAGCAGAGCACGTGAACCCAGCACGTGAATGGTTTACATGCCTAGGTAGACAAGAAAGTGATGTTATCTTAGTAAGCCCTGCGGCTGGAAGGCTCTGATGAAGAACCTATACTCACCATGCTGTGAAATAAAAACAGAGAAAAAAACCCAACAGAAATCCCCTCTAATACTTCCTACTTTACTTTTCAGTCTAGCCTATTTGAACTAAAATTGTCCCAAAGGTCACATCTAAGAAAAGAAGACCCAAACATTTTTTTTAGTAAAAGTGTGATTTCAAGTAGCCTTTGTCCTCTTCACTCCAAGAGAAGATAAAAGAAGAAAAATGCACAATGTATTTTGGTTTGAATTTATTATGGTCACTGCATTGCCACCACTCTTCTTCCAAGCATGTTTTTCCCTGGAGTGTTTTCTTTTCAGAGGTCTCCATGGAATTTGTCATTATACTAGTATTCTTTTTATATTTACTCTGCTTTTGCAAAGTGCCACATGCAAAGGCAAGAAATTTGTCAGTGTAAGTAAAGGAGCTCCATGTTAAAAAAACAAAACAAAACAAAACCCCAACAAAAAACCAACAGTGGGATCAAGGAGCAGTGATTTTGTTCTTCATAACTTTAAGTCTCTTTCTAAAATCAAGACAACAACTGTGGGCTGAAGAGTTAGAGGAATATATGCTTTGAAAAAAAAATATTTGACCTCTTTGGTTCTTGACTTTCATGTATCCATGATACAAACCCCTTAGTTCTATGTCTGGCATAAACTGATTGCTAATGTTGGGGGGACTAGCCAAAAACTGAGACCTGAAAATATGTATGGAGCTTGAAATGGTCACACACTGTAAACCATTCAAGACCTTCTAACAGCCAGTAAGGAAACTATTCATGTTTATTGCATGGGCTGTCTTATAGGAAGAGGACTCCAGCATTCAGTGCTGCTGTTTAAGTATTTTTCGTCCATATATAGAAATGTTAATGAGAAATAGCTTCTTGAAAATCAGCTGAGCTTGATTAGTTACCAGCTCTTGACATCATGGCCAGGAGCTTCACGGCAGCATTATCCAGTTCTTCCTGGAGAGGAGGCCATGTACCCTGCCGCTTGCTAGAGTCAGGGGAGTTTACAGCAGCAAGGAGACATCTTTTGAATCATCCTCCAGTAGTGATGAGGGGATGAAATACTGCTGACGTGATGCCGAGGGAGAGGAATCCACTCCTGCTGGGAAGACGGCTTCTCAGCCAGCAGAGCCTGCCTGCTGTTGAGGGCGATAATCATGTAATCTAACTCTTCGCAAAGACCTCAAGCTCCATTTTAAAATTGCTTCTTGCCCATTTGATAGTTAAAAAGCTTCAGTTAATTTCCAGCTTAAATCTATTCATGATCAATTTATGCTTCTTTGCTCCTGTGCCAGTGGCACCATTAGCTTGCAGAACTCTTTTCCTCAGTTCATTTATAAAGGGAAAACAGTTTTCCTCTTTGAAATGCTTCTTGTAGACAAATTTCCCAGTCCACAAGTTATCTGACCTGCACATCTTCAACTTGAATGACTCTTCACTGAACATGAGTGAGAAGAGGCATACCTAGCAATCCAGCACCTCACACCATAATGCTGATCCTTCTTTATCTCTGCAAGATATACATGTTCTGCTGTCTCCAAAGGTTAAGTTTGGCTTTTTATAGCTGCATAACACTGGTGGCTTAGAGTCCACTTGCAGTTTGATTAGCGTGTCAGGTCGTTTTTTTCCTCTGCTGAACTCTCGCACCCCAGCAGGAACTCTTGTTATATACTCTTAAATGTGCATAATGGTTTTACAATGTTAATATATCATAACAAATAGAATGACTTTGCAGTTTACACTATTGCATTTATTTTCGTTTCCGTCATTCCAGTGCCCAAAGTCATCTAGTTCTTAATCTGTAATATACTGAGCATCTTCCGCAATGAAGATAGTTTCTCAACTTTGTGCTATTAGCAAACTGAATTTGCACACTGAAAGTTTTTTGTTTGCAGATATTAATGAAAATATTAAATAAGTTTAGCCCTAAGGATGATCTTGAGTTTTGCTGATGGTATAAAATTATTCAGGGTAGTAAAAACCAAAACTGATCTTAGGGTTCTGAGGGAGCAATAAACTGACACATTAAATTCAATGTTGATAAATGCAAAGTAATGCACATGGGGAAAACAACACTAAATACACATATACAATGATAAGCTCTAAATTAGCTATTAGCATTCTGCAAAGAGATCATAGAGTCGCTGCAGATTGCTCAACAAAAACATCTGTTCATTGCCCTGCGGCAGTCTGAAAAGGTAAATAGAATGTAAGGTATTAAAGCAACCAAGAGCAGCGGGGAAAGCAGCACTGTGCCACTGAATAAGCCCAAGATTTGACCACATCTTGAATACTGCATTACAGGTCACCGTGTCTCAAAATGAAATAGAAAAAAACCAGTGAAGATACAGAGAAGGGCAACAGAGACATAAACATGGGATGGTTTCTGTAGTAGGAGAGATTAAACAGACAAGAATTCTTCAACTCTGAAAAGAGGTGACTGGAAGAAGAAGTGATAGAGCAATATAAAATAGTGACTGGCAGGAAAAGGTGAATAAGGAATGATTATTCTCTCTTCCCCTGAGAGAGGAATTTGGGAACATCAAATGAAATCATGAGGCAGAATTTCTGTAACAGACAAGGACAGAGTAGGTGCTCCCTGCTATCTTACATCAATTGCCAATATGCATGCACACATAAAACAAGTACCACAACAGCATTTCCCAGATTTCTTTAGATAAATAGAATTCATTAGATGGATAAGTGCTGTGTTTTTCGAGTATAACCTCCTTGGACAGTACTAATACTAGTGTTATCTTAAACAACTAGGTAAAGTTTTGCTTCTTCTTTTTAAAGGGGGACTATTCCATATAGCTTGTATAGGTAACAGTTTGATTTTAAATGGAATGCATTCTTTCATACTACCTCTATCTTTTGTATTTGGAATATTTCCAGCAAACCCCCAGCGAGTGGCTGTCAATCTGGTCTGTGACTTTGGTATAGTACCCATAAAATTAGCAGGACACAAATTAGCATTAGCAGGACATCTCTTGATCATCAGGAGATCAGCTGTCACTTTCAATGACGCTTACTGCCACCCCAATCCTTTTAATTGTCCTACAAGGAAGAAAAAATTAAGAAGTCTGGTAAGGTCAGCGCAAAAAGAGTATTAGCCTGGGATACTTAGTTTGGGGATTTTTTTTTTTTTTTCCCAATTGTCAGAAGCAGCTGATCCTTCCAGAATCCCTCAGGGATGTCCTGAGTCCAATTAAGACACCATTTATACTGACAGAGTATGTGGGCAATGGGGACCAGACCACTTTGTGTGGGTCCCACTGGGCAGATGGAGAATCCAAATATTTGCTAAACACGTACTGTATCAAAAAGCATCGTCTGCCCAGCTGTCAAGAGCCCTTTGCTCATTCCCAGAGAGAAGCACAACAGAACCGTTTCCCAGTTTGTCTGTCAAATGGAGGAATGTGTCTGTGCCCCAGACTCTAAGAGAAGGCAGATCATAGGAATCATAAGTGGATATGTTACCTAAATACTGCTTTGTTTGAGCCAAGGCCAGAATAAAAAGCACTCACAGTTAATTCCCAACCCACTTGAAAACAAAGAGGGTTGGGGGGGGGGAACAGTTATGAAAGTTTTAGTAAAACTTCCTCAGTTTGTTGGAAATTCTAGCATGGTAGCTGTGTAGCTTACTTAAAGGTCAATAAGAATCTCATGAATAAAACCTAACACTATAATGAAAACACAGTATTTAAAATTTCCCTGGCTCTTCTTGCTCAAAACGGATTAAGAACAGAACTGCTGCTATCCTGTAAAATGCTTGTAAATGAGTCATCCTTTCATCAGCAAAGCCCCAAAAGTTCAGATGCAATTGCCTAGGAAAGAACATTTTCAAAACTATGGCATATCAGTTGGAAGATGCTGATAGCTTCCAATCCACAGGAGGGCCCTGCTGAAAAAAAACTCAGATAAATTCTCTTTTAAGGTTTCCCCAGCTGACTGATTAAAAAAGTCACAACAGAAAATTCAAAGGTCACATTTTCTCAAGTGTCTCTGAGAACCCACTATCTGTGCAAATACATGAGATAAAGATGCAAAACACTAAAGCACTGTGAGATCAGATTTAGTCTTCCAATTTTTTTGCTGCTTTTTAAAAAAATAAACAAGGAGGGGGGTGGCTTTTCTTTTTTAAATTACATCTGCATTTTAGGAAAAACCTACTGGAGATATGCCACTGCCAGAGGGGGGAATATACTTTTACTAGATTTTGTTATTTTGTTTGAGGAACTGGTCTAATTTATAACAGCTAAAAACACTTTTGAAGATGAAGTGAAAGCAGAAGGATTTACCTGAGTTTATACTCTCATGAATGTCTTTTAGATATCTCTGAAGGACAAAATTGAAGGTCAGTTTTACTGTCTTTAGAAACCAATCAGAAAACTTGAAAATGATAAATTTTTCTCCAGATGATAACTAAGAAAAGATTGAGGATTTTGATCCACATTCAGCAAAATCTTTCTATTACTACTATAAAGTAATATGTTTAGTTGCTCCGGGACATAGCAGCTGAGAATTGGACTGGTGTTTTATTACAGCAAATAGTAGATCTGAGGGACAAAGAGGAAGCTCCTAAGGGAAGACATTTCAAAGCACCATGTGTGAAAAGGCATGCGTGGTCTCTCTTCTTGGCTTGTTCTCCCTGCTCATGCCATTCTTGGGTATAATCAGAGGGGTTTGTTTTTCCTTTCTCAGATGTTGACAATGGACTATACATGTCAATGGAGATGGTAAGGAGTTGCCATAGGCATGTTCCGGATATGAGAAGTTTGGATTCCTGCAAAGACAAGCACAGGTTGGAGGTCAGAGAGACCTGGAAAAGCTTGCCAAGACACATGTTAGGCTGACAAAACCATGATTTGCGGTCCCTCTCCCAGAATGCTGAGTTTTGCTGTGCTGTGCTGGGGTATTCAAGAGAAGTGGGAATCTCAAGTGACAGATTTACTGGGAGAGCCCCAGGTGAGAAGTTCATCTGATATGTGGCAACAGTGAATTTCTGGGACTGAACAGAGCATTACCCTGAGGCAGAGGCAAGCCTCAGGAGGAGGCATGAACTTCCCTTTGGAAACACCACCTGTCCAGAGGCAGTTGCGCATCCTGATGTGGGAACAGGTACCCAGATTTTGTGCCACCTCCACTGCAGCATCAGGCACATTTGGGAAAGGCAGGAAAAGGGGCACAAGCAGGCAGGCGCAGGAAGAAGGAATGGTGGGCAGCAAAAAGAAAAGCAATTCTCTACAAAGAAATAAGAACCTTAGGAAAAGCATACAGAGATTGAGAAAGAAAGGAACAGGGCTTCCCAGGGGTCAGTTGCTGCGTAGTATGACCCGCTGTCCCACGACCACCGGCAGAGCTACAATCGTGCAAAGGTTTGTGGTTTTCTTCACACCCGGATGAAGGAAGAAACCTGCTGAGTCCAAAACTGTTGTAATAAGATGAGAAAGGCTTTTTGGCATACAATGGGCTCAAGCAGACTTGGAATAAGGGCTGCCTGTGTTGCCAGAATGAAAGATTTGCAGAGGAAGAAAAAAGACCCGCTTTCATTTTCACAAGTTTTATTTTTCATTATCAAATTTTAAAGAGCAAGCAAGCAAACAAGCAAACAAACAAACCCCAAATCCCACCTGGCTGCTCTACCTTCATTGGAACACTGAGATATGTACTTGCTGAATCAAAATGTACATATAAGACCTTTTTTAAAACAACATGAGAGTTACCTGCCACTGTTTTAATGTAACAGGAGCTGGTTCCTCCTTTCTTAAGAAGTGCTATCTCAAGCCTGCAGCATGCATTTCACAGCAGAACATCTCATGAGAAATTCACTCTGGGATACTTTGAGCTCTACTAGAACTGAGAGAAAGCAGTTTCAAAGACAGTTTGCTTCTGCGATTTGGGGTTTTTTAAGTCTGTGGTTTTGTCCTCCAGTTTGGAAAACCAGTTCAACCAGTTTAAGTTAATCAAGCAGTTTAAATGGAGGTGGACAGTAAGCCATTTAGAAACTGATGGCCAATTTCTAAGGAGGTGTGAACACTTACTTCTCTTTCTGCAGAGATGCCAGGAGAGTGGGAAATGGGGACCTTCGCAGGAGAGAAAGGCATGGAGGAAAGAAAAGCCTTTGGCAGAGTGTCAGAGCCTGGGAGCAGTTGGGAGCAGTGGGACCGTCCTCGCAGAGGCAGGCAGGGCAGTGTGGGGACAAGGAAAACCGCCACACCAGGAGCTTGCAGGGCAGGAGGTGTGGGGACCACTACCTCCTCCTGGGCTGTTGAGATGTCAAGGATGGCTGTGAACGGGACTGAGATGCTGCGACCTGAACGTTCATGGCTGAATGGGTTGGAAAACCCTTGCTGACTGTCTGCATAGCTCTAGGAGGCTCAGAACATCATCAGTACTTGCGTAACACAAGTAATTGGTACTCCTAAGCATCACATAAGCCTGTCTTGAGAACAATGATCTGAACCCAATGGCTTTCTGGAGCCCTTCTGGATGCCAGCTGCCACTCTTGCCGCTCATGCTAGAGCAAGAATTGGATATTTGCCCCCAGACTACAGGACCGGACACCTTCCTGCTCAAGCCTGCATCTAGGAAAAAGACACAGCATCAGGGCAGCCCTCGAGCATCACAAATGTAAGGTACAACATTGCCTGCTTAAGTACTTTCAGATTCCCCACTAGCAAGAGACATATCTCTGTAAAGCATTACTGAACTTTTATTTTTTCATTTAATATTTTCAGATGCTAACAAATCCTGTAGTGATTTTTTTCCTCTTTGTAATATGAGGTGATTAAGATCTTTTATATCACAGAGTGCTGTTTTTCCTTCATGCCACAGTCTTTATTCCCTATGTGGTAATGTGGTAGCATGCTGTAGTATCACTCAACTTGTCAGGAATATTTTTTTATTTTTGCTTTATGAAAGAATTCCTATCTTCTAAACACTTGCTCTAATCCTCCTGGACCACTCTCTGTTTCAATTATTGAATGTAACTTCTTAGACTCATGCAATTAAAAATTAAATTATTTGAAATGTTCGATTGTTGGTTGGAACAGACTTTAGTCTTGCTATAGTTTTTCATTCCTTGAGCAATGACACTGAAATCAAGATTTCAGCTGGCATGGTGTAGAGCCATTCCACCAACCTGTGTCTGTGAACCCCAGCAGAAAGGCAAACAGAGTGAGGTCTGTCCATTATTACAGCTATTATATGCAATGTCACTCCTATGAACTTTAAGAAATATTTTGCTGTATTTACTGAGTTTATTTTGGTTTTCTTTTGGTTTGTTTTTCTATAAGATTGATCTTCCACAGTTCTGTTTTTATTGGGAATCTCAGCTTTCATATTTCTTTTAATTTAATTTTATTTAATTTCTAAGTTTCATAATTACATAGAAATACTTGATATGACAACCTGTAAAAGTCTGCAAATCAAAAAAACAACAAATATTGTTTATAAATATTAAGTGTGGTCATAATTTTTAGAAAAATCTCATTTGGGGAGTGATTTCACACGGAACTTTGGAGTTGTGACAGTTTTGAGTGGATTTACATTCCTTCCCTCACCTTGCTGTCTCCCATGCTTGAGCCAGCCTCAGTGTAACAAGCACAATGTGTGCATGACGATGGGGAAAATCTGATGCCCAACATCAGCAATGACAGCTAAGGACTTTTCTGGGATCAAAATGGCAAGTTGAATGGTAGGAACATCAAGAACAGAAAGCAAAACAAAACACCATTGTGCAGCTTTATAAATCTATGGCATTCTACATCTTGAATACAAAATATAGGTTATGTCACAGTATTTCCAACATAATGAAAAAAACCTGAGATATGATGAGGAAAATGAGAATAGGAGACAGGTGCTGGAAGAGGACAGCCTGAGAATCCAGAACTTGACAAAGAGACACTTGTGCAAAGTGGATAAGGGATATTAATAATTACTTTTTAATTTCACAAGAGGTAAAAGCACCCAATAAAATGATCAGGCAGCAAGTTTAAAATCCATTCTTCTCAGGTAGTCTCTTGAGAGGTAGTTTGTTTCCACCTTCATCAGCCCAACGTCTCAGCCCTCCATGGGGCAGGCTGTCTGTCAGGTAGATGTGCTACTTCACCGGGCCATTTCTGCCCCTCTGTGCTCCCTTCTCTCTACACCCTGAAATTCACTGTTGGACAAAAGCTATCAGTTTGAATAAACACTACAGCCATGGCTAGAAACTCCCTTTTGAGCAATGCATTTGTTACTCTTTATCTTACCGTGTAGCTGTACCTAAAGGCTGCAACTAGAGCACGTCACTGAATGAGGTTGGCCTTTATTCCTGAAACTCTCCGTAGCCTAAAAGTCAAGACATAACCCAGAGATAAGAAGTTGGCCACGCAGGCAAGAGGGAGAGAATAAGCTACACTGAGAAGGGGTGTACACACAAAACATCTGTGAAACATGACAGGTTTGGCAGAAATATTTTTGTGTCTGTCTATCTGTCTACCCACACATGTGTGTATATACTACTGCTGGAATAAGTTTCTTTGAACAGGATGATTTTTTAATAATTTCCATCAGTTTAGTGGAATTAACCTTCCCTTTCTAGCAATGGATTGACTTCTTGAGATGACTAGATAAAACAACTTGAACTTCTTCCTTGTCCTGATAAGACATCCAGATATGGAAATCTCTACTTTCTGAGGGCAAACACACACAACTGGCCAATTCGTTAGATAATTAGGCTATTAATAAATTGGACACACTTCTTCCTCATCTAATAATAATCATGACAGCTTCCCACACAATATTTCTCTATTTTTTTTCCTTTCACTCCACTATGTTCAAGCTCATTTGTGGCCTTTCTCCTTGTTACACTTGGTTCCTTCAAAGCTGGATGTTTCTCCCTATAGAGCAGTCTGGCATCCCCAAGAGTGATAGTCCTAGAAATGGAAATCTACCTCCTGTTTCTCATTGACAGCCTTGATGCAAAGCCCCTGCCTTCTTGCACTGCTTGACTGTGCACTTTGGAGAAAGGACCTTGATGCTCAGCAGGACCCAATGGTCCTGAACTGAAGCAGTTCCTTTCCCACTCCAGATACACTTCATATTCTCTAAATCCATCTACAGTCTTGGGACTGCCTTAGCAACACTGGATCAAAATTTGCAAATAATTTCGCTTGATGAACATAGAAATAAAAAGTGTTGAATTTTGCTGTTCTTCAAGCAGACCATTCAGAAGTTTCATTTCCAAGCAATGTTTCAGACTGAAGAGTAATGTCATGTCTTCTGAAAGGAGGGCTACCAGTACCTGAAAATGACATGTTTCATTTTGCATCAAACCAAGGAAAACACCCCCATGATTTGTCCCCAGTTTATTTATTTATCCAAGAGAAATAGATAAACAAAAAGCCCAAACTGGCTCTAATATTTTTTTCTTTGTTTTGAATTTTGATTTTTTCATCCAGCAAAGCACAAAAATTCAGTATCTGTTGAGCTCTTAAGATGAATGTTCTCAAATTCACTGCTGCCAGCCTCAGGGTTTTATGGTGATTCCTACCCAGTTTGCTAAATACCATAAAACCACTTTCTTGAAGCACGCTGTCAGGTAAGAATCTCAGCTTGTTCCTTCAAAAGTCTTTTTCAAGTTCTCCCAGTCTCATTGGTAAGACTGGGAGCATGGCCTAAGTACATGCCATCGGTTTAGTATCTAAAGGCAAACTAAAAGATTCCCAATGTGTCATACTTCCAACAGCAGCTTTGAAAGGGGGGTTGGACCGCAAGGCCTCTAGAGATCTTTTCCAACTTAATATTTGCTTCGATTCTCCAATATCCTCGCTTCAGAGGATAGTGTGAGGATATTTTAGAGTCAGTCTCAGAGGATTTTAAGAGCTCATTGTTGATATTGCAGCTCCCACAGATTTCAGTGAGAGCTGTGGATACTCGGATCCAATTCTTTGTGTCAAATCTCCATCTGCAAAGCATTGCTTCTCTCCCTCACAGGGCCTCTCTGGTCACCGAGAGTGAGGACCTATCTGTATAACACACACTTCATGCAAGGTTTTGGAAGAGCATAATTACAACTAGTAGGGAGCCCTTATTAGCTGACAGGATGGGTTTGCTGCTCAAGGTGGATATCCTGATGTCTTTTTTTTTTTCTTTTTTTTTTTTTTTCCATAGAGAACATCCTGAAATCCTCTTAAACACTAAGAGGACTGAAAGCCAACAATGTGAAGCTTTTGTAAATGTCTGGCAAATCCTGGGGCATGAGCAGTGGTTAGTCTCTTTTGTCTTCATCAAGGCTGAGCTTAGGTTGTGAGCAATCCATTGACACTAGCGAAGCAAAGCTAAAAAATAAGAAAGAAATACACCTTTAAATATCCCCACAACCTGGGTCAAGAGTTAGGGACACCAAATGAAGTCAGACTTAAGGAACAAATCAAAGAGAAAATAGGCTAAGGTTAAAGAACAACCTAAATTGGATTAATCAGGCAAGAGGTTAAAACTAAATAAATACAACTGTTTGCAAGTCCTCCAAAAACCACAAATCCTAGCATTTACCCTTCCCATGGTCGCTGACTGGGTGAAGACCTTTGAATCTGTATTTTTATATGCGGTTGCCTGAAACAGAATAGATGTGTGACTGCCTCTGCTGCGACCGCGAGGCTGACACCGACTCCCAATGTGGGCAATGGGGGTTTATGCCGCTGCACAGCCCCATCTGCCACACAGCAAAGGAGTTTGCTTGCTTTTTAATTTCTTTCCACTCCACTGGTCTGTACGGTACCAAAGTCATTTCAGGCAATACTTAGTTTTGATTTAGCAACAATTGAAGGGAGACCCTGGCAAACAGCTGAACCAACAAAAGTGGTCCATGACTCCTGACAGCCTAATTCCAGATTCTCCCTCCTCCGCACGCAAGGCTGTTAGGCAGCTCTCAGCCCAGTAGATGACCTGTAAAAGCCTACCTCCACAACAGGGACTTACAGGGAGGGCAGACAGAGAATGATGCTTTCCACCATATACTTAATCCACAGGTTGGTTGCTTCACTATTACCGTGTTCAATCGTTCTCAGTGAAATTTGTCTAATCACTTTTCTTTTTACCCATTTGAGTAATAATAATAGTATTAATAATAATTATACCAAGATCTTTAAAAGAGCAGAAAATGAAAAAGCCATTTCCCATGCAAGCAGGTGAAAGAAAGTGACTACTAGGATGAGAAATGCTTCTTTCCTATATGAAATAGAAGAGGAATAATAGCAACTGCTACAGGTAGGCTGACACAGCTACTGCCTTGTGTAAGTCACTGTGTAAATGTAGGTGCTGGTGGGTGAACTAATGACCAGCTGCCTCATTTCCCCAGTATAAACTGAAATAAGGGATTTGCAAAGTTGTATGCTGATAGTATACACATTTTAATATAGCCACATGCATATTCATGAGTGAAAACCACTCTACTTCTTAATAGCAGCTTATAGCTAAATGCCAACATTCTTATCCAGAAAAATCTCTCATTTAGCTGGGAGGGAGATCTGCCCAAACTCAGGCGTTCAGGAGCTGATTTTAAATGCATGCCACGGAAAATAGTTTCCTGTTCCTCTTCGCCTCCAGCACTAGATTAGCACTTAGAAATACCAAAATTCAATAGTGGCAACTGTATTTTTAATACCTCGGGGAGCTCCAAATAATCTGGTCCAGAACAATAAAAGCTCTTCCTCCAGAAAAATCCTCTGCTGTACCACACAGCTTCTCCAAAGGCTTGGTGCCTGGTAGCCATACAACACGCTGGGCTTGCTGTTTGCTTATTCAGCCACTGGCCAGGACAGAGCCTCGAGGGGCTGGCTAATGGGAAAGTTCCAGAAGACCAGAGTTTGCACATTACCCGAAACCCAGCTTGCTGGTTTGCAAAGTAGTTAGCGATACTTCTGTATGGAAAAGGGCATTGGAAATTTGAGTCGTTGGAAAGGCAGGATTTTGCGGCGGTTCCAAAGCAGCATTTCCAAAGCGAGCAGCGCTTCTTGGCTCACTGCTTTTCTTTGTCAAGCAGGGAAAAAGCGAGCCCTTCTTAATCACCCTGAAGTCAATGAGGGGCACTGCCACCCTGTCACTCCATGATTAATTACTGCATCTGCAGACAGGGCTGCCAGCAAACAAGTGGGCATCATCCATGACGCATATGCAGCCATGTACTTAAAGGGGAATCTGTACAGCTGCTGCAGCTAGCGCGGACTCAGGAGGGGAAGGGGGGGCCTTGCCCCAGTAAATCGACATCTGCCATCCAGCAGCTGCAAGACCAACAAAGCTCCTTCAGAAGAAAACAAGAGAAGACTTCCCAGTGCAAGTATTCCATCTCTTCCCACCCAAATGTTCCCAAAATAATTTTTTTCCATGGGTATATCTGAAGTCATTGGTGCTGGAAATTCATGAAAGAAACACAATGGGAATCTTATTGTTTCACTGGACTCTAAGAGATTGGGCTTTGGGAAGACCTTTAAATACCACAACAGCTGGGAATTCTGATTTTATGCAGTTTTGCTTTATTTTCCCTAGCTGTAAGGACAGACCGAGCTGGGGGGGGTGATTAATTGTGAAGATATGGCATATATATGTCCTCACAAACACACACAGCCCTGTTGCAAAGAGGTGCGCAGGAGATTCACAGTAAGGGACAGGTTAGGATTTCTTTCTTCTGAGCTACTGCAGAACTGCTTGTGTCTTAAAAAAAAATAAAAAAGAGAAAAAGAAAAAAGAAGAAGATTTGGAATTAAGCAAAGGAGGTTTTGAAGTATTACTTTCTTATGACTATATCCTCTCCCAGACTGGCACACACCGGAGGGTGACATTTCAGTTACATCCACTCCCCTGGGCCTATCCCCTGGCTTAGAGCACATACGGCACAAGTGGGTGGCATTCAGTTTTCATTGCTCCTTTGTCCCAAAGCTGGAGGTATCTTTTTGTTTTAATGGCACGTTGTGTTCCTTGACAAGACAGAGCTAATGCCCTGAGTGGGATTCTATTCACACAGTAGCAGTGGATTACAGATTTGATTTTCCTCTTTAACAAATCAGTATAGCAGATGGTATTGGGAAAAAGAAAATGCACGCACTACAGGGATGTAGCAGCTTCCCAGATCCCTGCCACATGGGAGATAGCAGTAAAGGGCAGATATATGCAGGCCAAGAAATTATGAATACTGCCACCAATTTTTTATTTCCCCTTTCAGAGCAGAGAGACCCCATGTGCCCCCCAGCTGCCCGTGCTCTCCATAGTATCAGAGACAAGTGCAGTGGCATTCTAGCTATAATGCCTGATGGGTTCCCATTGCTGTTACTGCCTGCCATATCCAAAAATGAACTTACCAGGGTGTAATGCTAGGGTGTAATGGCTGCATTTTTTCTGCTCAGCGTTTTCTGACGCAGCTAGGTTACAGTTGCAACCTGAACGTGTACTTAAGCTGCTAGTACAACTGTGTGAACAAATACCGTACCTACCTCTATAACTCATCTTGGTCGCCAAGGTGAAGTAAGGGCTAACACCTAACATGACCTCAACCTCACCTGTGACTGCTTGCCCAAAGGTGGGAGTAACAGCAAGAGCAGCTCTGCAGGACCCCTTCTGCCGAGAGCTCCTGGGGGGGCAAGGATCCGAGACAGGAAGGCTGTGAACTGCTCATTTCCATGCTAGAAGGATAGCGTTTGGGCATTTAGCGAAGGAATTTTGGGATGGCACTGTCACCACTCAGTCGGAATAGACCCAAGCAGTGTGAAAGTGAATTAACTTAGGGAAACTCCGAATCTGCGGTGCATAGCTGGACAAGAGACAGTAGGTAGAAACAGATCCCCTTCCTTTCTCCTTTAAGCCACAATTTTCCTCCCTACTCACACAAAAAATGTAAAGGAAACTGCCAATTGTTCCTGGATAAAATAGCATAACATATTGACAATATTTTCATTTCTTGGCCCTTGATACCCACTCACCGTTAGGGACTATTTAATAACTGATATGAAAGGGAGATGCTGCAGTTTTCTTTACAACAGCTGCATATTCTCTTTGTCCTGATCAGCCTTATACTGGTTTCTTGCAGCTCACTAGCATCAGGAGGGCATTATCAGCAGCAGTCCCCTTAGACAAAGCCACAAACCCACACAAAAGTCACTGCATAGGTTGTTTCTTTTCACAGAGCAAAATATATCTCATTGCAGTTCTTTTTTATTAACGCATTTTGAAGCCTTTCTGTGCAGTATGCTTGACACTTAGTCAAGTGTCCTTTGCACTGACTGCTGCTGTAAGTAACTTGTTTGGAACAAAAATTTGTCTCTTTCCGAGAAATAATGGGAAGAGGGAGATGGAGGGTGACCCTAACATTGCAAATTCCCCTGCGTTTTGTGCAACAGGATGGGGGGTGTCACTCCAAGGGTTCGGACAGGGGCAAGGACCTCCTTTTCATTTATGGTAGTACCTAAGGGACAACGGAAAATTAAATTTTATCTGTGAAATTTTGCAATAAAGAGGTCCATTTCCCCCAGAACAGTAAACCTGGAGTGCTGTAGCAGCCCCGGGTGGTACTGCTCCCTCCGGTCCTGGACCACCATGCACTTCCCTCCCAGCAAGAGGCAAGACATCTCTCTGAGTCAGTTCTTGCTTTCTCCCTGCTGGCAGTGAGCAGCTGCCAGCTTCTTCCTGCAGCACTGCCCTTCTCCCCAAGCGCTGGCTTTGCTGCAGTGGTGGATGTGTAGGTGGGGACCCCGCTCCTTATCCACTCCACACCTTGCCTATCCAGCTTGGAGGCATAGGAAGCAGCAGTTCTGCAGACAAACGTCCTTTCCCATGAACAAGTGAAACGATGAAGCCCACAATTAACCCAGCAAAGGGAGAGGGACTGCTTTATGCTCTTTTATTTCATTGCCAGACCAGTCAGGAGGATGTGTTACACCCTGAATTTTTCTACAGACAGAAAGAGAAAATTCACAGCAGCATTCAGAGTCTTTGTCTCTCGCTCCCACCTCTCCCTTTCCTATTACTTTTCAGCTGGAGACTGAGTTTTGTTCCAGACAAGTAACCTATGGCAGTAGACTCAGCCAAGAGGGCATTTGGTTGGAGCGTATTGCACAGACAATGAGAGAATTGGCTGGGGGGGAGGCGCGGAGGGAGAGACGTGCAGAAAATTAGAGCAACAAGGAAAAGAGACCTCCAGAAATACAATTCAAATATCTCAGCTCTGTTTCAGCAGCTGTCTCAGAAGACTCTGTTAAAGCAAGAATTTTTGTGCTGCAACTTGTTACCTGAAAAATAAATAGGGAACAAGAACAGGAAGCAAAGTGCTCAGCCTGGTTTATCTGAATGAGCCAGTGACTTTTTTATGGATACAGAATTTCAGATTAACAAGGAGATGCTTCTGACATGTTTTAGGAGTGGCTCCAGGGACTTTCCGGACACACAGATTTTCAGAGCTGTGTGTGTTTAAGTGCAGCCCCATCAGGTCCTATACAGAGAGATTCATTTCACATCAGCCAGAGGGGATAAAAATGAGGGGCCGTTTCTGCACTTGCTTTGTGCATTGTGCTGTCCTTGCTGTTGTCTGTAGTTCTCCAGAGCTGGATCGAAAGTGCTTATTCAAAACAATATAATCACTGTGATGGATGGCCATTTCCAGTATTCACACAAATGCTTTCTTAGCTCATTATATCCAACAGGTCATGCTGGAGGAAATAACCATGATAGGTCTTAATGTAAGAAGCTGAGAAACAAGAAATTTGGGGGAATGTGTCTTTATCAACAAGTACGGGAATTCTTTGACCTTTATCTTTTTTTTTTTTCCTTCTTGTCTGTCTGCACTTCTGACAGCTTCTTACATGGCCAAAAATAAACCAGAGGATGGTCTCCTCAATTTCAAACTGGAAGAGACTAAGGTTGTTGTAGTATCTTGTGACTAAAAATCTCAGGCTAAGTTTCCCAGGCAGTTCTCCTTCCCCTTCATTTCTGAGTATTAAAGGGAAAACCGAGAATTGTTTTCACTGTGGGAAAATGCACATGCTGGTTGCATTGCAACATAAAATATACACTTGCACGGAAATGTCAATTTTTTTCCCTGTCAGCTGTGTTCTGGTGAGAAGCAATGAAGTACATACCGGAGATGACAACAGTATACCACTCCTTCTCATCCTCTTGCTGTAAATAGCCTCCAATTATTATTATCTCAGACCTTCAGCCCAGCTTTCTAATGAAAAGGTTTTGCTTTAGCAAATTCAGAGTGGCCTTGGAAGAGTGTTCATTATGAAAAGCTTCAGGAGCAACGAAAGGATTCAGCAAAGGACTTGCTTGGGTGAAAACTGCTTTATGCGATTCCCATGCCAGTGAGCGTGACGTATAGCCAATGCAAACATCAGTCTTGTAGACGCTGTTGATGCCTCTGCTCGGTGAGCACTAGAGTCACTGGCGAGGGGGAAAGCAGCTGCGGCTTCTCTTGGTCCTTCTGCCCTGGGGAGCTGCAGCTGTCTTCAAGGAGATGAAGGCAGTGGCTGGTGCTTTCACACAGAAAGGCATCTGCTAATCGGAAAAGGGAAGGCAGCTCGGAGGACGTGGTAATCACAGCCCATCACTAATGCAGATAACAACCTTTCTCAGTCATCTTCCTGACAGTGTATCTTTTTCTGCCTCATTGGAGGCCAGGGCGGGGGAATCAGGATTGTTATTCATACACCCAACCTGGGTTCTTTTTTCAAACAGGATTCCAGATGGCCAACAATTTTGATTCAGGTGAACAGCTCATTTAGCAGTATCGGGCTGACGATTCAGTGATTTCAAGAGCAAACAGCAACTCAGAAGCAAAAAAAACATAGAGGGGGAAGCCATAAAGTATCGAAATAGTGATGGATGTGCACCTGAGTCTTGCCTCAGAAAAAGGCTTATGATTTTTAAGGGTCTTCAGACCTACCTAGAGGAAACCTTTACTCACCATACAATTACATGTATATAAGAACTAAAAAAGAACTGGAACAGGCTTTCTAGAATATTTTAGGACAATGAAATGTTTTTTTGATAATACATCTGTCATGCAAAATGTCAAATACAGTTTGCAGAGAAAATCAAGCAGGAGCCAAAGAGGAAAAGAAGGTCTGAAGGTGAAGGAGCAAGTACAACTGAGGAGTGACAGAATGTCAGAGAGTAGGGCTCCTCCATGTCCCTGGCTGTTTATTTATTTTTATAGCTGGTAACTGTATATTGCAGCAGTGATTTATTTATATATTTATTTATTTTAAAGCTTAGATTTACAGAGAAATAAATGACCCTGAAGCTGTTTATTGGAAACTTCCCTCCTCCTCAAGTTGGATATTTCACTATTTATACTGTGTCCTTGGTGGAGCAAAGAAAGGCATGTAAGAAAGACCTGAGCTCAGAGAGTATTCTTCTTTTGGTAGTTACTGTTCCCGCACATGAAGATTTGCAGCTTCAGGGTCTTCATTTGTTTCTCGGGGTTCAAGGCACAAATCTTCTCACTTGGCTTTGTTATTCAGCAAGCAATTTAGGCAGATCTTCTTTGGCAATGGGAGCAGGATTTGCTGAGGGCATCTGTCCAGACACCCGTGTCTCACCCCAGCAGGACTCACTAGGCAGAAGGAAGAAACCCACTGCTGTAGAGCCGCAGAGAGCTCTCCTGGTTTCCACAGCTGTATATTTCATCACTGAACAGCCACATTGGGGGTCAGAATATTTCTCCACTCTAGATTTATACCAGTAAATATGTAGATTTTCCCCTCTGATGCAGTTGCTCCTAATTAAAACCTATCTGGGAGCAGAATGTAACCCAATATGATCATTTCCAGGAAGGGCAAGTATTAGCTAAGCTCCTAACTCTTGGATGAACTCTTCTTTTTGCATCATTGTGTTATGAAATGTTATCATGTGGTTTCTGAAAAGGTTTATCAGCCTATATTTAGACCCAGCTGGTTTCATAGCGATAGGTCCCTCTTTACATCAGCTGTCTTCTCAGAGGGCAAAGGCAATTAGAAAACAGTGGAAAAGAAATACTACTGTATTTACATTCTTAATAGCATTGGCTTGATGCCCTGACTTCCTATGAAATCTGCTTTGAGGCTGGCTATTAAAAACGCAAGAGTGATTGACAAAAGAGTGAAGAGTCTCACTTTCAGGTCGTGGGTTTGCCCTCACGCTGGCGTGGCAGTGATCAAAGCTCATCACCTGGCTGGCTGTGCCGGTCCCTGCGGTCACGTCTCCGTTAAAGAAGATTTTCCCCTGGATCCCCCTGTGAGACACAGCAGTGGGTTGGTGTGGGGAAGCCTGAGCCGTCCCAGGGGCAGGATGAGCAGCAGTTTGTCACCAGTTCTAGAGACACTGGTAAATGGAGGAACTACTATGAAGTCCTCCCCTGACCCCAAAGTAGGTATTTTTATGTACTGCAAGGCTACCTGCTCACTGACTGTGAAAAAAGGGAAAGAAAACCTTGGGTCAGTGCATTCTCATGAATTAGTTTAAGATCTTGTTTTATAGTCTCCAATAGTTCAGTATGGCTCCTGGTTTCAATACGGCTTTTCACTAATTTCCGACAAGTATTTCCAGCACAAATAATGCCTGGGGTGTGGCAGTAATGTTTATTTGGTACAGAGGGAATCACTTCAATCAGGCATTTCCATAGCACAAATGTAGAACGCGTCTGAAAAGAAAAAAGATAGCAACGTCCCAGTAAAGAATACTAATCCCATTATTAAACAGAACAGATTAATCTCTAGGACAAAAAAAATATTCAAAGGCCAATCTATTTTTATTTGTGCCTAGGAAATTTCCTCTGTTGTTTTGATAAAAATAAAAAGAATGCAGTTTGTAAATATCTTACTTTTCAGAGAAAATAAGAAAATCTGGGATTTTTTCTCCTTTTGTTCTTTCATCGGTTTTTTTGGGTTTGACATAAATACAAAACATAATGCATCAAAAATTACTACAAATGCAGGCAATCTTAAAAGATCAATGAACAGTTCAGTGGATCTGAGACTGAGCAGTCTCGCAACCTTCCGAAATGACATCCTAATGTTCTATATTTATTAAATACAGGTTTTCAAAAGACAGTTAACAGAGCAAGTACAAACCAGCAGGTTGGGAATGTTGATTTCTCTTCCTTAATTGTGTTGTGAAGCCACCTCCACAGATAATAGAATAACAAATTAGCATGGAGGACAAAAGAACGCAGGAATGACATAAATGAATAATAAAAAATGAGATAGGGAATAAGAAAGCGATGGGGACTAAGGCGTGCTGACTTCTCGTCTCCCTCATCCACTTGCACAGACTTGGCCCAGAAGCCCTCCAGGGTCCCAGTGACATCCAGCAGCCACTCGCCCTGTGCCACCGCATTGTCCCCGAGCCCACGGTGCCCACAGGTGTTCTCATTTACCTATTGTTTATTACAAAGCAAAACATTCGCTCCTTGTCCACCCACCCTTTGCTGTTTTCTCCCAGCTAAGACATGGAACACAGGTTCTCAGAGTTCCTTGGCTTAAATTTAATTTTTGAGGCAATCAACTTCAACAGAGATGCTGATTGCAGCAGGACAGGGATTAGCTCCTATGTGAACACCTAAAATAGCAATCATCCACCTTCACAGTACTAGTCCGCCTATACTGCATTCACTGCGGCCGTTGTTGGGAAAAAAAAGGACCACTACTTTAGTTTAGGGAATATCTCACTGAATACGCTTTTTCAAGGGTTTTCCTCCACAAACTTTGAATTTTCTCTGAAGGTTCCTACATAAATCAACATTCAAAACCTGTCACAGAGCTTTGATGCCTTTTTTAATCATCAATCAAGCAGGAAGATGGCAAAAGGATGCACTGTGTCATGTTTGTGTCATTGTAATGTGAGGTTTCAAGGATGTGCTAAGACTACCTAAAAGTTTTCAGATGCAATTTGGATAAGCACTTTAAAATAATCTCACTGTTCAGCTAAAATCTTCCCAGCTGGACATACTTCAGGCACAGTCTTTGCCACAGGATTTCCACTTCAGACTTGAGGAATGACAACTTCACAACTTTCTTCCTTGGGCCACTTGAAATGGAAGTGCATAAAAATGAAAAGTGGTGGGAAAGAAATCAAACTTTTTCAGCATTTATCACAGTTTATAGCTTTTGAAGGCATGGTAGAATTTTTAGGAGATTTCTCATTTTACTGGAATAATTTTAACCCTCTCTGACACTAAGAATAGGCAGTGATTGCCTGGAGATTTCCAAAATAACTAAAAAAATGGCATCCAAAGTTCTTAAAAAAAACATATGTTGAGTAGACCTGAAAATTGCAGGCCTCTCTTCACTGTAGTGCTCTAGATTAATTCTGACATAACATCAATTTTTCTCCAGGCTGTGGTTGAGAGTAAAATTGAACATCTATTCAGCTTCTGTGATGTCTAAGTTACATTTGAAAGGTAGAAACGTGCGAAGAAAGGAAACCAAGAAGGAACAAGACACTGCTGCCTTTCCATTTGGAGAAGAGGGCTAGCAAAGACTGGCCTGTTGTGAGAGCTCATTTATTCTTACAGCCGGTGTCCTCTGAGGTACAGTCAGAGACTTTACCGACGGATCTAACCCGTGCATAGTTTTTTGCATGCTTTTCCCTGACCTGTTCTAAATCATATAATCCTGCCATGATGTAAAAGTTAGGTCTCCATGATCTTTCACAATCTTCTTGTGCTGGACCCTCTGAGCCACCTAGGAGCTGGATATCCAAATTAGCCTACGTACTTAGACCCAGTTGCTTATGATGAGGGCTCATAGCTGAGGCTCAGTTCTGTGCTAATTGCAAACACGTGGCCAGCCTGGAGGACACACATCATGAACCTCTGGCGGGCTGCAAACTGTGATGGCTTTGCTGAGGACACTGGAGTACCACAGCTCTCCCATCTACTTACTCACACTCTTTTCTCTTTCCATGGCTGGCTTTTCAACTCTTCGCTGTGCCTTTTATTTTCTGCTTCCCTCCACTCTGCTACGCTTGCTGGTGAAGCCAGCCTGGCGTGCAGGTGCTGCTGGTCCCACCGGGTCTGTGCACAGCAGCTGGCAAATGCTCTCAAACTGCTCGGCTGCAAATTTCGAGTCCACCTGCCCTTCTGCCTTCTCCAGCCACCTGGTCTTTGAGCTTTTTTTGTCGTTTGTGGGGTTTGGTTTTTTTATTGGCAGGCGATCCACTATCCAAAACAGTGCTGGGCAAACCTGACTCTCCCATGACTGTACAGCTGTGTTACAGGTCATAAAGAGAGGAACAAAACCATCATGCTGGACAAGCAATTTCTGTGAGGCTCGCAGACTGTGCCTCAGGCTATGAAGATAGAGACAGAGGGGACAATAATTATTGGTTGGCTAGGCAGGACACTCATTTCATTGCTGCATTGGCAGCCCCCACAAAGAAACACGGCACACAACCAACCCATCAATTCATATTTAAGCAGTAAATAAAGAAGATAAATGAGCAAAGAGAGGAATATATGCCAACAGTTTCTTGCTCCTACAGCAGTATCCTATCGCCCCGAGGTTTCAGCAGGTGCTAGCAGGTACTGTGCTCTCTCCCATAAACCTGTGGGACATGTAAAAGGAAAGACCTCTTTGAAAGGGTTTCTCAGAAGTGTTGAGCATTTCGAAATCAGCTCATAAAAATATGTTGAGAATTTTGGTCTAATGGTACTAGATTGTATACAAGCAGTTATGACTCTGTTTAGTTATGCTGTGCAAGAGGCTAGTGAGAATATTGTAGTCCCCATTCCCCAGGCAATTAAAGTATCCTTCTTGAAAAACTACCATCTGGCAATGCCTGATAAAACTCAGCCAGGACATAGTGGAGCGTACCAGTGGGGAACCCAGTGAGAAGACTTTAAAGACCAGAAAACTGCTGGGGAGGAGCAGACATTTGTTGCTGAGGGTCTGTGAGCTATTCATGTGCATGCCCATGGGCTCTTTACCCTTTGAGGTTCTTTGTCAGCATCTCTCCATTCCTAAGAATGTTCTAATGTGTGGGACATAGCACTGTTGTGTTAGTCTAAGTACAACACATCAAATACTCTAGAGAATTCAAAGACACATCTTGCTAGACACCTTTCTGACACTTCCGTATTGACTACTGAGCAGCAATGAAAAATATGAATGCCCTTTTTTAAATTACATGACTGTGAAAAAAAGAAATAACACAAATGTAAAGTCCAAAACCAGATGAATTTGACTGAGTTTGAGCAGATCTTGGATGCAAAGCCACCAGCCCCAGTTCACGGTTACGATCAAGTGCTGAGCAATGAACTGACATAGTGCATCCAGGCTTGGAATCTCCTCCTAACCTAAGACATGAGGAATGATTTTGTTTGTCTGCTCATCCTCCTCCAAACCGTCCTGAAGAGCTGGTTCCTGAACTCTCCCCACCAGCACATGAGAACAAAAAGGGAGCCCTGAGAGACCTTTTGTGCAAAGCCCATGTCAGTAGAGCAGTTTGAAAAAGAAACTTCCTCCACAATTTCCTCCCAAATGCCTCCTTCTGAACCGAGGAATAAAAATTGCAAAATCAACAGAGGCATCTATTTTCCCTAAGGCGATGCACAGGAGCTGACCTAGCAAAAGCTTGTCTTTGTTTTGCTGCTACAGATTTTTTGTTTTGCTTTGGTTTTGTTTTGTTTCTAGTGGTACCAATCTAGCTGTCCAAACTGTCTCTGTTCCCATAGAATAATAATCAACTTCCTAGTTCAACAGCTTTATGTCATGAATATTAAAAAGAATATCTGAATAACGCAGCTCACCAACATTGTGTCTTACCCATTCTAACCTCATGAAAGAATTTAGAGAAGTTAAGACATCATCAAAAGATTTTCAAAAGGGAGGAATGATGACAGAATTTGATGACACAGCAATATGAGTTATAACACTTATCTTTTTTCTCTGTTATCTTATAGCTGGTTTAACAAGAACCTTTTACCTTTTCATTCCGTACGATTTTAGTGAAAGTCTTAAATTAGCTTCTGTGTACCTGACAGAAAGCTATTTATCCCCCTGTAGGTGTGATTTCTACATTTAAGACAAATTGTGTGTTTGCTTTCATGCACAACCCTTCACATGCTGGGGACCACAAAAGATATATTACTGGAGTGTGAAGTGGTTGTCATGACTGGCAGCGGATCACTTGTACCCTTGTACATTAGAAACCATACGGGACAGGACAGGATAACCTTGGCTGTGTCTACAAAGGACTGCAGAAAGCTTGCATTGCATATGGCCTCGGGAAATCTTCTGTTAAACATTATTTGCAAAGCAAAGTATTATTCAAACTTCTTCATGGGGAGGTTGTGCTGTATTATACCACCAGTTTAGCTGTCAGCTTAGTTTCTATGAGACAGGGCTGCCTAACTGGTATTTAGAGGATGTCAAGAGAACAGCAACAAGGGTAACAGGGTTTGATAGGAACTTCTGCGACACTTGGATTAAAGGGATGATATAATAGCACCTGGGATACTACTTCCCAAAACTGAAGCAAGCTATATTTACTGTGCACGTGCTGGTTCACCAACTCCGCTAGCAGTAAGGAGGGAAAGGAGGGGAGAGGAGCAAAGAGGGAGGGAGGCAGTGCTAGCCAAGGTGGGAAGATGGGACAGGGGCCAGAGAAGAGAAGAATATAAAGGGACTCTCATATAAAGCTTTAGTGATTTTGGGGAGACCTGCTTAAACATTTCCTTAATTGTGAGCACATCAGAAATCTGAACAGGCTTTAAAAAGTAAAAGACAGCGTTTATTAGATTGCAAACTAGAACCATTCACTTACATTAATATAGAAAAAAAAATCAAAAGAAGACAGAAAAAAATAAATGCATTCATTAACCCGTGTCCCTCTCCCACCATGCTCCCACAGAACAGGTCAGGTCTCTGCAGCTGTTTTTCAGTCCAGCAACTCAGCCACTTTCTGGGTGCACATTTTCTGCTCTTTAGTCCTGTCTCAAGAAGCCACCCAACCCTTGCATGCTCTGTACCTTCAGAGTTACAAACATCCCCCTAACCTGGTTAGTACCCCCTAACTTGGTTATTACTCCGCCTAACTTGGAGGACAGTAGACGCAGTGGAGTAATGAGTGTGGTTATCTGTTCCGAATACACTCAGACAATAAATACACGAGAAGATCTGCTTCCTGTAAGGCAGGATAATGAGAAGAAAGGAGGAGAAGTTAACAGCAGTGAAGCTCAGTTAAATTGAGAATCAGACGCTAACTTTTTCCTCCTAATGAGACTCAGCAAAAAAACACCCTTCCCACCCATTGGACTTGTGTATCTCTCCATTAAGGATACTACCTACTCGGTGCCTTTCTGTTTTCCTTTCTCCAAGCCCTTGTGCTGTTGTTTTTGCTACTGCAAACATGAAAGCATGACCCTGGAAGTGGACTGCTGCTCACGCCTTGCTGAAGTCAACATGCAGGGCAGGCTACGCACAGCAAAGCCTGTCAAGCCTTCATTTAACATGATGGAGAGCCTTGCCAGGGAGAAATACTCCCTTATTCATCACCATATTGCTAACACCCTGCACAGAGACCCAAAATGGCTGCTTGGCAAAAGATAAGGTCTTGCTGGTGTTTAACCTTCCCTCCTGGGCTGCAGAAAACCGATTAACAGCCACCACCTTGCTGTGCGCTGGCGAATGAGCTCTGCCCTGAAAAGATGTCCGTGGAGCTGAGATACCAGAAGTTATCGTGGCTTTGGTGTCCTTTGTAACCGCATTAAGAAAATGGGTATTGTGTTTTCCAGGTGCGTTATATTTTCTCCCTGCACTATTAGCCTGCCCAGCTTGCTGGGCCCAAAATTACTTTGCCCACTGGGTCACCAGAGAGATCAAGAGACTTGTCCTGAGGTGACAGGACAGGACACCAAGCCGAGAAGCTGCCATATCGTGCCTGGCAGAGCAGGCTGCTTCTCCAGGGAGCAGGTAGCACCTGCAAAACGCTGCCCTGGGGGTGGATGTGAGCCTGGACACAAAGAGTTAAGTGAAGTGCTTATTATCTTTCAACCCAACACAGGTGGTGAAAGGGAGGTGGGAGGCGAAGGGGGTGCTGGGGAAGGTTTATAAAGCTCCAGGAGGGAGGAGAGTAGAGCTGTGTGTGTCCCAGCTCTGTTGGACCTTCTGCCCATGGGTGCTGACCCACTGCAAATCCTTGCTGCAAGCTGATCCCTGCCTCGGGCGGGGGGATGAGGTCAACCCTGCTTAAAACTGTAAGGTAGGACACGAGGGGGGTTATTACTGAAAGTCTGATGGTGCCTGTTACCCTGAGGTGGTACAAGCTTCAGTAAGCCCTCTGCTCATTAGGTCTCTGCAAATAAACGAGTTGGAGTGTTTGTGAAGCACCTCTGGGGGTTGTGTGGGGAGGACTGAGCAGCTGGGCTGTCCCCTGAGGGATGCTGAGCTGTGGAGGTAGCCAGTGGGCTGTTTTGGTGCCTGGTGGGTTAACTGGAGGTGGTAAAGGCTGTCTGAGGGGATGGAGGAGAGTTTAAACCTGGTTTCTGAGCTGCTGTGTGGCTGGAGTGGTGTTAATGATTTGCAGCTCTGGTGGTGATTAGCAGTGCTGGGAGGCTGGTGGGTTTGCAGGGACCTCCTGCTCTGGTAGTGGTGGATATCTCTCCCCTTTTGCTGCAAGAAATGACTTTATCAGAGGTACCTAATCTTGGGGAGGAGCAGAGGAGCTGGTTGGAGTTGTTTTGAAGGAATGTTTTTTACCTTATAAACATTGCTTTTGACAAAACCAAAGTATCAGGTTGCCCCAGGGTGGCACAGGGTGTTCTCAGTGATTTTGTTTTTACTGCTTTGTTTCAGTCATCTGCACTGGCTGTTTTATTCCATATCACTTGGGCTCCAGCAGTGGCATGGCATGAGCCATCCTGGTTTTTTTCCAGCACTGCTGGAAAAAATTACTTCATTGTCTCTTTATGTCAAACCAGCCTTGAATTCCTGTTGCCCAAATCTCAACTGCAGCTCCCTCAGTAGCTACTGGGAAAGCTGCAGGTGACTTATTTTGACTTGCTTTCTGCAGGTCCCTGAAGAGAGGCAGGTGACAAGGCTGGTTCTCCTTAGACAGGACTCTGGGCGTCCCCTCGAGGTAGCCTGCAGCTCATAGCCAAAGAGGTGAAAATAACCCAATGATGTACTCTGCTAGAGTTTTGCTCAGAAGGCAGCTGTGGTTTCATGCCACGTAGGTAATAATGCCAGCTTATAAGAGGGAGCCTCCCCCCTCCCTTTCACCAGCTCCACTGGTCAGCTGCCCATTCCCTTCCCCATAATGGTTTTTGTTCCTCAGCTGAACTATGAGGCTGCAACTGGTGCTGGAGGTGCAGGGGGAGGGTTTGGGCTCCAAACAAGCATTGGCGTGAGGATTGAGGAATATTTTTACATTAGTATTGCTGCTTTGGATGATGTATTGTCAGATCGCAGCCTTCAGCCACACCCATGCAAGACCTCTGATTCATCCTACTGCTTGAATGAAAGGCGAAGTGATCTGAAAAGGCTGCTGCTGGGGAGTGGACATGCTTTCGACTGTGCCGTTCCATAGACTGGGAAGTTATTGGTCTTGTATTAGCTTGACACTGGCAGGTCTTTGTCTCCTAAGTGTTGTTTACATCTCTCAGTTTTAAAGAAGCCAATAATTTAGTATGAGTTGGCAATAATTGTAGAGCACTGTAATGAGTGTCTCAAACTAGAATGTAACTAGTCAGCTAATAGCTGCTGAAATCCCTTTCTGTGTAATGCTGTAGATACCTTGGAGAGATGAAATAGATATTCTTTGTTCTTTATTAAAGTTTTATGGTAAGAGCTTTGCTCTTTGGCTCAAAGCCTGTTTTTTGTCATTCTGGGGAAAAATTTTCAAAACTGAAACTAAGTTTTCAAAGCTGTTTGTGCATCTTGAAAAGCACATTTTCCGTGTTAACTTGCAGCCCTGGAAAATGGGTCCATTTTTCTCTTCTGTTGAACAAAGGAGGGTGGCCAAGGAGGGCTTTAAGTGTCCTACCCATAGTTTCTCCAGGGACATCATGCCTTGGTCACACTTTCACTTAAGGGTTTGGTATTTTCATACTGTATTATTGTACTGGAAAAGTATCCCAGTGTAGTCTGGAAGTGCATACTGGCTTAGGGCATGGGCTGAGAAAACTCAAAGCCATATTGTGTTAGGGTGGTGCTGATTACTGTTAGTAAGGCTTGCTGAGCACCAGCTGGGTGCCATGGTAATGTCACTACATGGTTTTGATTTGTGCCATACCCACTCCTGATCTGGTAGAGATCCCAGGCCCTACCTGTATCCTGTGGATGCAGTTTAGGACTCTCATTGCTCTTTATTGCAGTTTGTTAAAATAAGAAATCACATCAGCAATGTGCAGTTCTGCCACAAAAGCTTTGACCACTCTGTTATGGCTCTACTTGCTTCAAAACTCTCTTCCACATAACTCCTTAAGCTGGCAAAAATCAGTAGCAAAGACCCAGCTGAAAAGTTATTTCATTAGTGGAGTCAAGCTTGAAATGGGAAGTTGGAGAAGAGCATCCAACTTTGAGCAGATCTTGCCTCCCAGATCTTTGGGTGGGATCTTTCCACTGAGGCTTTGGTGATGCTGAGTTGCTTTTCTGGGTGATGCCACCAAGTGGCCTCCTTGACAGATGGCAATGAATTGACAGCTTAAAAGGGCTCTTTGCAGAAAAAAGTGATGTGTAGAGATGTTTTCTGACTAATGGAGATGGAATTGGTGTCATTGAAGTAGGCAGTGGATTCTCCAGGCAAACCTATTACTTTGAGTTTGTGTAGAGAAACTGCCTGAGGACTGTTCTGGGCTACACACTGTGCCTTGAACAGTGGGGGGTTTAGTAGGTGGGATGAAGTGATACACTTTACTTGGGGAATGGATAGTCAGAATGGCTGCTGGGGAGTTTTGTCATATTTGCATGTCCAATGCATTGTCACAAGTTGATGCTTTATTAATTTTCTTCCTGAGCTTTCCTCATTTCGGACCTTGATTCCCTGCTTTGAAAGATGGGGCATGTCACTTTATGCAGGGTACTCCAAAAATAATCTAATGTTCTCTGGGATCCTCTCCCAGGGTTCAGCTATATAACATTGTTCATTTTAAGAGTCCCTCTGGCTATTTGAACTTGGCCCTGATTGCTGTCAAGAGCAATTGGCAAGAGGGTTTTATCTACAGCTATAATCTGTTCCTTGTCACCAGAGCATTAGCAGACAGAAGGTTACTCAATTCCTGCTTTGCATAAATGTTTTCTCAGAACTCCTGGAAGTATTCTTCCACTCTTCAGTGTTATTATTTAGGCAGAGAGTCTTTGCACACACTTCTGTGGAGATTGGAGCACCGATCTCTGCTAGGTTTCACATACACTGTGGTGGTAGGTAAGTGCAACAAAGCCCTAGAGCTTCCCGAATGAAACTTGTACTGCAGGATGGATAGTAAATAGAAGGAAATCTCTTCAAGACTTTTCTGGCTGAGAGCTATTTACAATGACTTTGCAATTTTGGCCTCTACCAAGATTTCTTTTGTTTCCCTACTTCCCTGCTGCTTGCTGTAGAGTCCTGCCCCAGCAAAAAGAGGATTGCTGAAGAGGATTTCCCAGCCCCTCAAACTGTAATAAAAGAGGTGACAGAGCTCACCAGTGTCATGCCTTAAGTTGCCATAATGTGTGCTCTGAAGCTAAATACTTTAATTCCATATAAAAGTAAAGGAGCAAAACTCCTTATATTTCTAGGACAAGGAACTGAAACACTTCTGCACTCAGTTCTATAATACAGCTACCTCTGGACAGAAGGCAGGAGCAGCGTAAGGTTCACTGGACATAGTTTGACAACACTGGATATTTTTGTGTACATTATTGTGAAATGTGTATCTGAAATGGTGTCAGGACTTCTATGCTACACCTAGAGTATTTCTGTCTTAGTGCAATGATTGAAGAGCAATAATAAAATAAGAATCAAAGCAGATGGCAGTATAGAAATATCCTTCGTTTATTCAGATGAGCTCAGAAGAATAAATATCCTGATGATTGGATGGTATGTGTTATTAAGCATATAGGTTAGTCAGCCCTCTAAGTATTTTGTCTGCTCAACAGAGTATGTAAGCCTTTAAACATAGATAACTATTGTTGCAGTTATTTGTGTTGAAAGTATCCTGTTATAAATGGTTTACTAGTGTCTGTTAATAGCACTGAAATTGATGGGAGATTCTGTTGAAGACTATGATTTAAAAGAAGCTGTACTTTGAGTAGCTGCAAAGCAATCCCTGGTTCTGTTTTTCCTCCTTGAGGGAAGTCGTTAGTTCTATTTATATATTATGCCCAGACTATCATGAGTTATAATGATCACCTTTTGCAACTTCAAAATATATGTCTAAATTTGTTTGTCTACTACCTGTACATTTTTTTGAATGGCAAGGTTTTGAAATGTGAGCTGCTCTAAAAAAAAAAAAGAAAATCCTGCAGCTATTAATAGGAAAAAATAGCATTCTAAGGTAAAGGATTGCTAGCAAAAATGATATGTGAATGAGTGTTGCTGGGTACACATGGTGTTTATAAGTTTATCTCTAATGCTGGGTAGGTGACTTGTTCCATGTAATTCCAGAGTTCTTGGAAGTGAACTTGCACTGAAGGCATGAATGTAAGTCCTCTGGTAGGAGTGTGTTTTTGTGGATGAAACTGAAAATAGAATGAAGCTTAATTAAGAGCAGGGTTTTCAGGTAGCTTTTTTACTATGTCGATCAGCCCATCTACTCTGTTTATGCTATGCAAGCCCTATATGAAACAAGCATGACAGCTAACCATGGCAGGAGCTGGTCACCTACAGGGGCTAAAGCCAATACTAGGCTATGGTTTCCCTGGTCAAAACACTCAAGACAGTATCAACTTGCGTGGTTCTCTATTCGCAGCTATACATTGATGTGGTAATCCCTCCCGTGAGCTCAGGTGTGACAAATGTTTATGCAGCAGCTTTGTGAACCAGAAAAAGGAAAGTCTGATTTTTTTTCAGGGGGAAAAAAAATGGGGTTAGTGTCTTATTTTGGTTTCATTCCTAATCTGGGTCACGGTGTGACAATTCCTTCAGTAATACTGGGTTGGCATGCTGGAAATGCATTGTAAGGAGTGAACAATGGGTAATAAGGGAGCAAGACTGACTTAAATCAGTACTTAAATCAGTGTCTGTTGCAGTCTGAGGTTTTAATTTTTTAATAATGGAACCTAACAATTTGGCCTTTTTTTAAAAGATGTCTGTGAGATGTGGCTGTTACTTCAGCAGAACATATCATTGCAGGCTTAATCCTAATTTGCAGATACACTGCTTCCTGGGTTCCTGCTAGTTAACAGGCAAAATCTGCTCTGTTACAGGCAACCACAATGCAACATCAGTTGTTGCATGGATGTAATGGGGAGGAGGGAAGACTTGCCTCTTATGTCTGTGAATTGCAAAATCCACATGTAGAATAATGTTGAATCTGTGCCTCTGCATGGCTGATTCCCTCATCTGGAACATTAAAGTGTCTCGTTCCTTTTTTGTTGCAATGTTCCTCTGCTAACTCTGCCAAGCTTGACACTTTGAAAAGAGTAAGAAACATTAGGAATTATTTGTCATTCAATAGGACTAATAACTGAAGAGAATGATTTGTTAACCACATACTTATTTAAGAGTAAAACACTGAGCAATTTGATAAGCTAATTCCTACAGGGAATAAAAGAGCTGAGAACTTGAGCTTTTTGGAACTGAATTTTATTTTTAAATGTGATTTCTCTACTGAGCTGAAAAGCTTTAAAGTACAGACTACTTTGGTCAATGATTTCAGCTTAGATTTTCTCAGTTTGTCATAATGCAACATTATAATGGTAATATAGGTTGTAAAGATCAAGTCAGACCTCAGTTAAGTGTATGTTACTATTGTCTCCAAATAATGCCTCTGAACCCAGATGCTTCAGTGGGTTTGGTAAAGAGGAATTGGATTACAAATATAAGGATGCTATACAGTAATTAGAAAATTTCTGGAATTCTATTCCCCCTCCCTGCTTTGGAGCACTGCTTTGCTGCAGAGATTGCTTTGATTCAGTGTTCAGCCTGGGAGAAAACAGCTTCCCCTTGGGTGTAGGGGGTGGTGGGGAGGCACTGGTGGATTATCCTGGTTTGGCCCTCTCCTAAATGCCCAATGAGTGATACTTTTTCCTCTCTGCGAGAGGAACCTGAAAAAGATCCCCTACAAATGTCAATTAGATTAAAAGTACCACTACACTTGTGCAGGGGTGTTTTGGGGTTCACAGGGAAAGTTCTGAGGATACAACTGAGTAAAAGCTTTTGTTAACTTTGTACTGAAATGATAATTTGTCTTTCGTGCTGGGGTTAAAAACCAAGCTTTCCTGTACCAATATCTTCAACAAAAATAGGGAGCATATGGGGGGTGGATTTGCTTAAAATGCTTTAATACTTGATCCATACTTCAATTTGTTAGGGAAATAAAATGATTGGACTTCCCTGGGGCTAAGGCAATCTCACAGCAGGAGGGTCCCAGGTACGTATTCACAGGGCAGGCAGGGCATGGGGTGTACCCCCTTCCTTTGCAAAGTGGTGTATGTATCGTGGGTGCCAATGAGACGATGGGGGTCAGTAGCTTTGGCTGCCTTTTAGCTCTCCCTTGCCCCTTACGTATAGGTACAGAAGCTAATTGCCACTGCAATTAAATTGAAGGGATTGGATGCCTCTAGACATGCGTGTATCTCCAGGAGATACAAGGTACGACTACCTACTTTAACATTTAATGTTGTATTGACATTTAAGGTTGAAATCAGCATTGAAGCTTCCAGTGAATTCATGGGTGCAAGTTTATATTTAGACTGTACTTACAGAGGAGCCCTAAGGCTGCCCTCAATTCCAAACTTACCATCTCCACAGTCAAAGAAACTGCCAGCATGTCCCTTGGCATAGCTGGAGGCCTCTTCTCAAAGCGAGACCTCAAGGGCCCAAAACATTCGGTGCCTTTTTATGCTGCTGATAGTCTCCCTTCTGGCTGCTCTAGCCTCAGTATAAACAGATGATCTAAACTGGGAGTATCAGGCTCTTTAGGAAGAATGTCGTCATCCCTTAAGTATCATGTGTTTTGTTTGCTTTAACCTTAGGCTCTCTCCATACCAGCAATATTGCCATCATATTTCTGTCCCCTTCTGTTTTCAGAAAGTGCTGGTCAAACAAGAAAAGAGTTTGCATGGCAGGAGTTCAGCTAGGGAGATTTTCTGTTTAATCAGAGCCTCTGGGGACTGTTTATACACGAGGATCTTGTCCAGGCATGGAGCACGCACTGACTATGTGGTGCTTTGGAAGGTAAACTGAGCTTTGCTGTGTCGGATGGCTGCACCGCCAAGTGCTGCCAAGTCGCTGTGCCATGAGCAGCCACTGGAGGACTTCATTCTGCTGCCATCCAGCTCATTAGCTTTCAGTAGCTCACACATGTTTATTTATATAAACTAAACCTGCGAAAACAAGACAGTATGTCAAAGTCAAATTACTTGGTGTGACTCTCCTCCTTCAGCAGGAAAAGATGGGGTTACTGTACTCATTCATCTCCTTCTCGTTCACTGCAAAGTAACACAATTAGCAGTGAGAAAAGGCTGCCAATCCAGTGAATAATCTTGGAGATCTCTGAGCAGTTAAGCATGTTAATTAAATTGGCATTGCAGCAGGAGTTTGAGTTAGCAGGCTACCAGCAATCTTTTGGAGGAGAGTTTTCTTTCCCTACACAGTGCTCAGAGTTCCAAAGTCTAGACTGATTTGGGCAGATTCTTTGCTGCCTTCCAATGGCAGATTCATTTCAGGGGAGCTGTTCCTGATCTAGACAACTCTATAGTCAGAAACATGCATGCATTACTTCAGTGTATTTTTTCCTGTTTATAGGCATATGTGATGCTGTATGGTATTTACTCCAGAATCTCCCACTTCTACAATCTGCTCTTTCTAATATATTTCCCCCTGTTTTGGTAACTGTGGGACTCAATAGGCACAACTCAAACTTGGCAGACCTTTTGACACTGGTCTTATGAGACCCACCATCCAGATTTCTTATCTCTGCATTAGTATCAACAGAAATGGTGCCATACAATGCTGAAGACTCTGTGCTGCCATCACAACAACTCTCTATGTTCAACTCTATTGTTTACCTCCAGCTAAATAAAGATAGATGCCCTTTGGGATCTTGCTTTAAAAATATTGGTATGTGTAAGTTCCTGCAAACACAGAACGCATCACTTACTCTGTGCCTTGAACAAACCAGAACATCTTATCTGGATGTAAGGCTGCGTTGTGCCTTATGGATGATAAACACATGTAACCATGATTCAGCAGTATAAATCAGAAATAGCTCTGTGGAGGTCAAAAGTGCAGTGCAATAACAAAAAATTCCAGTGCAAGAGGAGAGGAGGAGAAAAGCAGTGAACTTTAGAACTATTCTCTATGGGCCTTACAATGTAACATTTTCTGTGGATGTTGACTTCGCTGGGTATTCATTGTAGTAATTAAGTAGTAGCCCCTTCCTTGTGTGACTGTTCACAACAGGCCAGCATTAAGGTAGTGTGACTGCTTCTAAGACTTCTCTTGAAAAGTTAAGTCCTTGGGTTTGCCAGGCCTTCAGCAGCCTGCCCTTGCTTCTCTGCCTTGGTATCACCACTTTTGCAAGCAGAAGGATTGTGTCCCCACTAGATGCTGTTGGTGAGGATCTGGTTATTGGGAGTGATCACTGCACCCTAGGACATTATGGCAAAACCTTTTGGAGGGAGGTGTAACCTCTTCATGTGCAATTAAGACAATGTCTTGTCTACAGGTGTCTTGTCTGAGATGTCAGACGAATTCTCAGTATTAGATGGGGGGAGAGAGCTGGGCACACAGTGTCTACAACTCCCATGTAGGGGTCTGTCCCACCCCTTCTCCTGTCCCATTTTGAATGCTTTGCTTTAAAGGCTGCTGGAACTAGTTCATGGGAGGCGGGGGGGAATCATTGTGCCTCTTTTCCTCTAAAATGGATCTGTAGGAGGTTGGATGTGCTGAACTAGTACATTTCTAAGGACAAAAACTCCTAATGTTTTTGAAGATTTTTTTTCCCCTGTTACCATGTTGCCAAGCAACATTTTTACAGTATCAGCAGCTGGGGAAACTAAACTCTGAATGTCTGAAAATGGATTAAAGGAGAGGAAAGAAGGCACCTATGTTGTCTTTCTGGCAATACCCTTCCACTACTGAGAAGGTGTACCCCTCACTCCACCAGTAGACTCCCAAATTATTAGACTAGAACTTGGATTTATTCCTCTTCATCTGTCTGTAAATGTATTGACACTTGAAAGTGATGCTAGGTGGAGTTGCAAGTCTTTGCTGTCTAGCTAGTAGATTCTTAAATAATAGGGCTGGCACAGATCTGAGAGGTCCTCCAGCCCTTTTTGCCATGGGAGGTCAGGTGCTGTTATCCCATCACATGGGATGGTGGGGTGACATGAGTCAAAGCTTCTACTTACGAATCTAGAGTGTGTCTGAGCCTGTACTCAAAATCCCCTCCTAGCCCCACAGCAGGTAATAACTGTTTACTCCTGCGGCGGAGTTAAAGGCGGCTAAAATGATGCAATGCCTGACTCCCGTGCCACTGGCAGCAGAACCTGGTCGGACTTAATTATGATAGCCTGAGGTGCGTGGCAGACTCCTGACACTGCTTTGGCATTTCTAGGGAAGTCTTTTTGTCTTGTATCATTTGTATGGATAGGACACTGGGGACCCCAATGTGCTGAATGCTGTTTGAACACACAGCAACAGAGACTTCTTGCTCTGCAGAGTTTAGTCAACCTTATTTCCAGACTTTTTTAAAAATGCATATATTACCATAATAACCAGAGGTCACCAAAGGTCAGTCTCGTTGGGCTAGCAGTGTGCCATTATATACTAAAAGATGGTTTCTGCTCCAAGGAATTTATATTCAAAGGTGTTTTGCAGTCAGCTCTCTGACTCTTCTCAGCTTCTGCTTAACTTTAACACTAGAATATTTTCTAATCAGGGTTTAAAATCCATATTGAGACTCCATCTCAGGTGACCTTCTAACCACTCAAAAACTAATGAGGATGGAAAAGCTGAGCTTTGGAGCTTCATATTTTGTTTTACAGTCTGAGTGATCTATGTTTGCTCCATGCAGGGCAAAGAGAATTCTCTCCCTCTTTGAGCAGATAAATTGAAAGTAATAGACTTTGAAAAGACACTTGGATCAACATAGATGATGGGTCCTTTTAGTCTTCTGATTAATAGGATGCAGTAGACAGCCAAGTAACCTTTAACAGATAGAAAGTAAGAAGAAAAACATTCTCTGAATTAAACTTTAAGGGCAGAAAAACCCTGCTTTTAAAAGTCATCACTGCAAAGACTTTTATGTTATAGCTGAAGGTGTCTAAATCTCAAAGCCATAGAAGAAATCCACTTAGGACACTGCACAGGGGTTCTCTGGTGAAACTTGGTTAGACAGTATTATATGCACATTAAATATTTCCAGGACTTAAAGCCACTTCCTGGTCACTAAAACATTGATAACTTTTCAGTTGGTCATCAAAAAAAAAATCAATTATCTCTAGGAGGAGGATTATGTATAAGACAGAAACAACCACTGTCTGGAAGAGTTGCTTGAAGACTTGTATTTCAAATACAGAAGTTATTTCCTTATAGCTGTCTAGTGTCAGAAGATGAGGCTGTTGTAAACACAGCTAATAGGGTCCATTGCTATTTGCCTAGACAGATATGTTAAGCTTCTTGTAAAGCATATTAACCCTTTGTTTTAACAAGTGGTGTTAGACCTGTGCAACCAAGCTCTGGAATAGATTTTCTTTTTGGCAACTTCTGGCAAGCTTGCAAGGAGAACTTGTTTCTCTTCTGATTTATTACTTATCCCTCTGGCAACGTTGCCTCTTCCAGCTCCATATTTCTTCCTTTCTCTTTCCTTAAGTTCCAACTACATCAAAAAAATGAAAAAAGTTCATCAAAATGACTAAGGATAACCTAACAGAGCACTTCCCACCTTGGGGAAGGAGAAAAGAAATAAACTATCTGTTTCCCTTGTTGTTTTGCAAAGACTTTAGAACCAGAAATCTGACCTCCACAACATTGAACAGAGTCTTTGTTCCTTTCTTCTCAACTTTCTCTGAACTGTGAAAATATCCCTACTCCTGTGTGTGTGTATATATATAAAAAAAAACAAAAACCAAAACACAATACCCCCCCAAAACCAAAACCCTGAACAAAAAACCCCCAAACAAACAAAAAAAAGGGCGGAGGTGGTTTAATAGGTTCTATAGACCACATTCTGTCCCTTTTAACTGTGAAATGCTCAAAGGCAATTTAAAACTTCCTGCAAGGTGTAGGTGAGAATTCCCTTTATATGTTACATTATCCATGTCAGTGACTGTTGCTAAAACAGCCTGAGCCACAGGCCTTTGCCTTATGGATATCAGAGCAGCTCAACTTGTCTGACCATAACTTGGGGAAAAGATCATGGGACTTTAGTAATGGGGTAAGATCATAACAGCAGCAATATCCTCCTGTTTCTGAAGACTGCAAACACTGGTGATGCATCTCCCCAGACAGACTTTTTCCCTTAGCCACAATTTCTGCAGTTCTCAAATGCGCTCTCCTTATTCCACTTCTGGGTCAGTGCTGGTTGCCTTGGGACTCCCCATGCCAGCTGGCCAGGGAAGGAGGAGGAGGAAGGTGTCCCACCAAATAGTAAACAGAGCTTGTGTCTGATTTTACAAGATTTGAATCCAGCCCTGGACAAACTGTTGTATGAAAGCATGCTGTATCATTAAATGCTGCAAAGCTGTAAAGCTAGCATTGCTGCTTCAGAATCCAGCCATGTGTCTGTTCTAAATCATGAATATAATATATTCATACTTTGGTTAGTTTCTGTGGGGGAGCATTGCCATTTGCCTCTTACTCCAAATGATTATTGTTAGTTAAATATTTGCTGATTTTTTTCAAATACAATGAAAATCAATCTTCAGCAAATATATCCAGTACGGTAACTGAAGACTGTATCCAAAGCGCATTAACATCAGTGGAAGGATTCCTGCTGGATTTGGCAGGTGCTAAATAGTACAGGGAAAGAGAAGAATTTGTGAAAAAGGTTTCCATCTCAGATCTGACCTTCTGCAATAATTACTTCATGGAGTAGAATTCAGGTTTTTGTTAGACCTGCACTAAAAACTTCATTCATTACCCACTGTATTTGCACATGTAATAGCTGTGTGATCCACAGTGACTACATCTTTAAACTTGGAAAGTGAAAATCTGTATTCAGAAATATGGCTGCGGGCACTGCAGAAACAGCTTCAAAATATCTCATGACATAATGGTGATGTTGCATCTTAGACCCATGCAACCTGGTGAAGACTGGGCCAAGGTCTCATGTGTTCTTTAGTGACTCACCAGCTTTTGGATGTGATGTTTCTGTTCTACATTTGACCTAGACTAGAACAAGGAAAACACCTCCCACTTATCCAGCTGGGCTTAAGCTGAAAGTCAAAATGTCAGTGCTAGAACATGGGAAACATGAATAAGGCATGAGTTCAAGGCAGACACCAGTATGTGAGGTCATGACTGTGAGCACAGGCATAATACTCTAGTTGAGCAGGGTAGTTTCCCCAGCCCTCTTGGCTAAGCTTAATGCAGCAGATTTTCCTGGTGTAGAAAGATCTAGGATATTAGAGGCAAGTGCAGTATATTGACAAAGTAAAATCATCCCAGATCTCTTAGGGTAGAGGCAGCTATAACTCGCTGCATGCCAAACCATTTATGCTTGGAGCACTTTCCTGGTACATGAATGCTGGTGTCACGCTACATCAATAAGCACTTCTGTAGCTGTTCAGGAAACAAACATGAGGCGAGAGGCAAAGTTATGCCATGGATTAGAAACTGGGATCAATACTAGGATCAGTGGGGGATTTTAGTGGTGAGACTTCTAAACTATTTATCAACAGTCTGTAAAGGGGCTGAGGGATGAAGTGGTAACATCTGCAGAGTGTATAAAGAAACACTGCAAACTAAATCAGCTTTCCAACAGGGTACCAAATGTTATCCCAGACTAGCTGAGCCTACTGCTAAATGTACCAACCTATCTCCAGGCTGGGATGTGCTCATAGCTGTCTTAGTGTTGAGATGTTGCAGGACCAGATAGCAAATAGAAATAACTGAAAGCAGAATCAGGGCTTTATAGGAGGAATAAGGGTGATGAGTGAGGGAGAGGTGAGAGGTTGAAAGGAACTTTGTCCTGGATGAAGTTAAATTCCCTTGGTTGGCTTTTGGTCTGTTTGTCAGAACATCACAAAATGCATCTTGGGGATCTCCATGTGAGAAAATTTACTGTAAATCCACTTTTCAGACCACTGTGGCTTTTCTTTCTCCATTGGCTGTTCCATATGGCTGTGATTAATAATGGTCACAGATAATAATACTGATTATCACAGGAATGAAGTAAGGACCTTTAATGAAAGCAAATCTGCTTTTAGCTGAGGCTTGCTAAGATGGAGTGATACAGCTTACGTAGATATGAACTGTAGCAAATGATTCCAAAGACACATTTGCTGAGAATTAATTTTGTAACAGATGCAAAGGCCAAAACTGTGGATGTAAACTGGAGATGAGCTGGCTCAGAGCATCTGGTACAGTTTTGCTGCATGCTCTGGGCTGAATTTCACCTATGCCTAACCTGCTCCTGTCTCCACACCAGCAGTTGTCTACAGGCATATTTGTACAAGTACAGCCACTTGCCAGTGCACGTCATGGAGTCTCAACATCTGCCTGAAGTCCTAGAGCTGGCTGGTTAGGTTGTTAGTACCTAAGTTAATTTCATGCTTGTGGTCAAGGATGAAATTATCAAATTGCTGCTACAGCTTTAAAACCAGGGTGTAACAGGACAGTCCCCTGCAGATCCTGGTGGTTTTTTTTCCCCTGTGCCCATAACTGGAACACAGGCAACGTGTTGTGGTGACCTGTGTATCACTACAGATGGCCAGTTGTCACTTGGTGCTGGGGACACCACCATTGCTCCCATTGTGACCAGCCCAGGTGGGTACAGAGCCATATGGGGAGCTCCCTGCTCAACCATCCCCACTCTGTGGCTAAGCAGGCTGCTGCTGAAGCATCCCCAGTTCCTACCAGCTCAGCAAGCAGGACTAATGGATTTCAGAAAATGCAAGCGTACTTAATACAGGCTCATTCCCACTCCCTTACTTGTTGTATAACTCCAGTGACTGCAGTCCACATACTGTCAATAACAAATAAAAATGATCAAAGACATATATCAATAGTAAAAACTTTCTTTACTACACGATCAACAAGCAAAAAAAGTGTGACTTGTCTAGAGAAGGATTTCATATTACAAGCAATAATGTAGTGAGATTGTACTATTTTTCAGACACATTAGGAAGCCCCTAGCAGATCCAGAGCTATCAGATTTCCACAGTACCTTTAATGTAATTTTCATACTGCTTCTTGGAAGTGTGCTGTTAACTTCATTTTACAGATGAAGAACTGAGGCAAATACAGTGAAGACCAGGTAACTCCTGTCCAGAGGTCTAACATCCCTTTGCCCCAGCTCTTAAGGAGATGTTCCAGTGTGAAATTAGTCATCTAAGAAGGAGTTGTATTTAGCTGCAAGCATCCTCATTCAAATCATTGCCCGCTTTTCTGGAGCGATAGGGAGCAGATAATTTTGCACCTAGAAAGATTTCTGTTTGGGATGAGCTTTGGATCAAATTTAGATTTGTTAGTGATGGGAATAAGTATCCCTAATTAATATTGATTGTTAGCAGTACTCTCATGCCCCTACTCCATTCCTTTAGGTCATGAGCACATGTTTGAGCCCCCCTGTCCTTGTGCACAGCTGTGTGCAGTAAGCCCCAACCTGATGGTGCTGTTTCTTGGCTTACAATGTTGTATGGTCTGCTTTGTGGTCCAGTTTTGGTTCCTTAGACTTTCTGCTAAGTCCAGCAGGACACCTCAAGAGGAGCTGAACCTGTGGGTTGCTATCTAGGAGATGCAGGCCACCCAAAGCAGCTGAGATTTTACAGCCATGGTATTAGGCAAGAATTCACATGCTGGAGAGCTGTTTCTGAATTCAAGCTTTCCTTTGAGGAAAAGCAACAACACACTTCCTTGATTGTAAAGGGAATATGAAAATGTGAATAAAGTGCTGAGATTAACACAGCATCATCTACTGATGTCCTTTGAGTCAGTCAGAAGAAATAGCACCAAGAGATAAGACCTTCTATTCAATACAAAGCAAGGTCGGTAGTTGCATCTAAACATTAGGGCTACTGTTTCATCAGAAATGTACTGTTCACTGCACATCTTACAGACCCTTGCTGCTGTGGATACCAGGAGTCTTGTTCTTCTCTTCTATTGTCAAAATCAACTTCTCCCAGACAAGAGCTGAGAGTGAATGTGTACTATTGTGTGGCATTGTTTTTGCAGAGAGTCATTGTCTAAGAAAAGAATATATCTTCAGCCCTAAAAAATGTACAAGGTTTTGGCTGCACAATTACTTCATTTGTTCTGGTACAGATAAGAATAAATATCGAGCTAAATTAAGTTGAGAAAAATGGTTGTAGGTATGACCCAATTGTAGTAATAAATTAGAAACATTGAGTGGGAAAGGTAGCCTGCACCTCTGGAGTATCATTGATAAAGGTCTTATATGTTTGAAGACCAGTCTATTTTTTCCACCTACATCGCTTGGTTTATTAAAAGGTATAACTTCTCCCTAGAAGTTTTACCTCCCTTATCCTTGGGCTATAATGATAGCACACTCTTTCAACATTTATATTACTAAAAAGTATTCAGTATGCAGAGAACAGAAAATAAGATATCACTGAATAAATTGAATCAACTATCAGAAATAAGACCAGGCTACTGATGGACTTTTAAGTATGTTTCATTTATTAAATCTCCCTATTTTAAATTTGCGTGAGAGACTACTACAGGCTTTCCCATCTGCTGTAACAGTGTCACAGAATCCAGAGGTAGGAGCAGTTCCACTGAATTCTGGAGTTTTGCTTCCAGTAACGGCATCTACCTGACATGCTCACTCTTGGCCCATTTCTGTTTAGTGGAGTTGAAGTGCTATCGCCATCAACTATGTCAAATGCAAGACAAAACTGGTATCTGTTTCAATGAATAAAAGAATTTTCTGCTCCATGCTGCAAAAATGACACTTATATTAGCTGCATTTAATATATGTTGATGGGATTAAAATGTGTATTTATGAATAAAGTTTCCTGCTTAGGCAATGAAATGCTATCTATGTAAGTGACAACATGACTAAGTGCTGCAGAAGGCAAGGGATTGATTTTACTTGGTATGCATTGGGTTTAGCAGGAAGAATGCATTGATTTAAGCTATTTTCATAAGGAAGCAGCTGCATAATTTCACTTGGTTTAGTTTGTGTATTCCAGTGGTAGTAGCAATTTCTACAGTAGTACATGTGATTATTCAAGTGCATATACTGGTTTTATTTTTTGGATATCTAACTATTTTCTGTACCTAAAGGCAAAAAGGCTTCCTTCATACTTGTAGAAGACTTTTTTCATATTCCTGAATTCATATTAAATAAAGCAATTTTCTGGCATGTAGTAAAAATCATGGGGCTTACTTCTTTAAGGTGCAGATGTTTCTTGGAACAAATCTGCTAGGAAGAATATTCAGATATAAATGCAATGACAATGCATTATAATCAAGACTGAGACATCAATGTTGAGGTCTGAATTGTGCACAAATGTGGGTGTCGGAGGATGAGCAAAACGGTATAAATTTATTCTTTATCTGATACTTCCAATATGTGGTAAGTCATGGAGAACAAATGGGAGGTCATTCTACCGAACCAGCTGGTGGTGTACATAAAGGGATTAAATGTGGTGATCATGTCAGGAATACAATGCCATTCCAACGAAGATTTTTTGCAGTGCAATAGTGTCCTACCTGTTATTACTTTTCTACACCTGCAGTAGTCAGTGCAGCTGTAGACATACATGTGTCATCTGCACAACAGAGCTGTGAAAACAGGCTTTGCACTGAGGCTTCACGCTTCCATTTTGACCACGGCAAGTACATTCAAAAAAGCTTACCTTTAAAAACAACAAAAAAAACCAACCCTGAAGATTTTGAGCAAGAAGGGGGGGAAAAAAGCCACAACAAACAACCTAAAACCACAGGCATTATTTGGATCAGCTTGGGTAAAAATTTCAATAGGATCTAAGTGCTTATGGTACTTTTCAAATGTGTAAAGGCTTAGTCAGCACCCTGGTAAGAAGTAAGCTTCATGACTTTTCCACTCTATCTGAAAAATACCTTTATTAAACATCATGGAAAAACATTTTTTGCAACCATAAGTGACTCTGTTTTGCTTTTTATAACTGTTCTTCAATAATATATTTGTGCCAGGTGAGCGTGGATATGCTGCTTTAGCATCTTTCCTGGAGTAATTGATTGCCCCTTCCCCCATCCAGTCTATGCCAATATAAACTCACATTTTGTTACTTTTTTTTTTACACAAAGAAAGTTGGACCCCTCTGCTTATCTCAGTACAGTTAGACAAGGCATAAGTCATTTAGGGCCTCTGCAGGTTTGTAGCAGCAGATTAAAACTAGATATTTGAAACTGTTACCACCCTTACCCATCTGCCTTGCTTTCCTACCAGATGCTACTGGCCCAGTGACATATGAGTATCTCATGAATCAACTCCTGAACCACTGCAGTTCTCGGGCTGGTGCATTAAAGTAAAACGGAAGAGTCAGTTTTAACCTCACACATCACAATGTGACAATGTTAATTCCAACTGCAGAATTGCAAGCCAGTATTTTACAAGACTTCCAAATTCAAAAGCAAATAAAAATTTTTAAGATTGTTTAAAAAATAACAAAAATGAAACTACAAAAAATTCTTATTCAGATTCATGACACATCACTATCGGCTTCCTTTTTAAAAGCAGTGCATAAATACCTGTTATCCTGTGAGCTCCCTTTGCCTGATGTTCCAGACTGGCTTTGAGTACTGATGCTGTGTTTATTTAGGATAACAAAATATGTTCTCTAGTGAATAACAAATTTACTTTTTTCCTTGTCCCTTTAGTTCACTATGAATTTTTTAAAGGGGGAACAGTCTTCTTACTGCTGCTGCTGCAGCAATTTGCTGTTATTTCATGGGATTGAAGGGTAGTGAAAATGTCTTTTAACAGACAGTACAATAATTAACACCACCAAAAGAAAATTAGCTAGAGCAGCTAGGTGGCACAAAGTGAGCTGATGAGCGAATTTTCTGAAGCTACCTAAACAGCTTTAGTGCATCCATCCTACTGTCAGAAGCGACACAAGAACAACCTTTAACAAATGTTATCAGTCAGCTGTTACCCTTCAAAAAAAATTCAACTAGGTGCTTATCAAAGCACTTAAATTTTATGCAGTTCCCCAAATGCTTTCTTTGCAGGATTTGTGATGGGAGAATGAGTTGTGAATGGAGAGGTCTATAGTGTCCACCTCTCCTAACAGAAGAATTACCTTTTAATTGACTCAATGCTAAAAGGTAAAAAAAAAAAAAAATAAAAAATCCCCCAAACCAGTCAGATTTTGAGGATCCAGCTGACCCCTCTGTAACCCCAGTGTGATGCTGAGGGGTCCTGCGGACAGTCTGCTCGATGCATTTCAGTGGCTGCCAGTCAGATCTGTCATCCTGCCTAGTTACTAACATGCCTTTGTAGCCTGTGCTAGCTGCTTCATAGGGAGTGACAAGAAACTTGCTTATTAGTATATGTCTTCAGTTATCTTCACCTTCTCAAACTTCCTACATATGGATCAGCCAGAGCTGGCTTAAGTGCTCTTTAAAGCTTCTATTTTTGTTTAATAACTGGAATTCCCTTGAATGAAGAGAATACTGTGGGATTACTTTTATTGCTTAATAAGCCTCATCCTTTTAGCTACAAACTCTCCCAAACTCACCCCGGAGATGCACAAACCTGCCTGCCAAGTTCCTTCCTAGCAGAAGTGCTGGCTGTACCAGATGTTCAGGGTTCCTGAGTCAGAATCCCAGAGACAGTGAGATTGCTTTAAGCACACATTAATAATCTTTGGTTTTCTGAGCCCTAAAGTTCAGTAGGGCCACATCTTTTTGATACCCTTCCCCAACTTTAGGACTAAAAAAAAAAATACAGTTCTGTTTTTATGAGCAGATGCTGAGACAGCATTTGAGATTGTGTGAACTTGTAAGATGGAGCATTGAAGGAAAAGCTCAGCTATCATGAAGCTGGTGATGTGATTTAGATTTGGCATGTACAGAAGGCCAAATTGTAACAGGGCAGGGGAGATCAGTGTCCAGGCTTTGGTAAATTAAAGCCTGTAATAAGTACTATGCGGGGAAATGGGCTTAAGACTCAGACACTTGCGCCTCACATTAAGGATTACACAGATGGAAATAGGACAAGAATCAGCTCTCCAACTCTCAGCCTAGTCCAGGTCATATCTGAGTTTTCAGGTTTCTCTCGGTCATCTTTGCTTACTCAAATAGCAAAGCTGGACAGTTGCTGAGATGATCCCAGAACACTAATCCTGTGAAGACATTTGCTGATCTACTATCCATTACAGTCCTGCTCTTCCCAGGAGAGTTGCAGGTTAAAAAGAAACTGTTACAGAAGGACACAAGGACATAGGTGAGGAAAGCATCACCTGTAAGATAATGCAGGACAGCCTCTCCTATTTCTGCTTTCTCTAGCATCCTGCCATGAAAGGGCTTCTACAGAAACCCACCCTACGAGCCCTGTAAGAAATCCTGTCCACTTCTGGAGCAAGTTATGTTGTTGGAGGTTGCTGATGTTCCCATGCCTCAAGGAGGATGGTGATGGCCCTGGGGGAGCTTTGTGTCCTTTGGAATGGGTCCTGGAAAGTGCTCTGGTGAAGGATAGCTTTTGCTCGCATTCCCCAGCAGCTCATATTTTTTTTCCCAGCAGGAGACAGCATGTGCAGTCATTTACAGAAAGCTCCGCTTCTCTATGTGCTGCTGGCTGTCAAAGGGCTGAGTGAGAGTATCCAAAAGGAGGGGAAAGATATTCTGAGCAGCCTCCCTCCACATTACACCTGGCCTGAGTGCTGCTTGTGCTGCTTTTACCACAAATGCATATTGTTTTCAGCATGTGGTCTGTTCTGTTCTCAGCGCCTCGGTGATGCATATGAATTCAGCTCCTGGGTCATGTCTGAAGTCATAAGAATAAAATCTCACCATAAGTTACGTTAGGCTGAATTAATTTTTGGGAGGGGGAGATATGTTTGAGCTCTTTGCCTTTAGCAGTGTTAGCACTGGTTTCCACAAGCTGGAAGCAGTGATGCACCATGTTAAGATGTCTACGGTTTGTGATGGATGCAGCCTGTGAGAAACTGTTCCAGGTTAGCAAAAAGGGGAGTGAGTGTTACACAGGCAAGTTATTTTGACATCTCTTGTTTATACTAATTTGGATAGGCACAGATGGAAAAGACTTGGCTGGGCCTGCCAAGTTTATTCCAGTCCAAAGGAGGAGAAGGAAGAGAGTAGGTAGCTCATTTCTGTTGTAAGATGCCACAGGGGAAGCTCTTGGGGGCTGTGGTGGCACAGTTTCTGTTTGGCCAGGCAGGGCATTAAAAGAAGGGAAGGGACCAAGGCATCCTGGCTGTGATTTGAAGCTGGTGGAGGAAATGGGAACAACTTGCCTACCCTTCCTCATGTGAGAGCAGGAGATCAGACAGACTTTGCTCTCTGCCCCCCCCACACCTTTGCGGAACAAGCTGCTCCAGAAAAATGGGGCTATTTCAATAATGTCTGCCCTGTGGCAAGGGAGAAATGAGGACAGCTAGACAAGCAGTGGCTCAGGCATTGCCCTGCTCCAAAGCCAGGCCAGTGACGACTTGTTCTGCACTGCTGGAGCCCACTGTCCCACTGGGCTTTGCAGATGAAGCCTGGGCAGAGAATGCTGTGTCTACTCTCATTTTGGAGGGCTGCATGTCTCTGGTTTTTTGAAAATACTAAGGGGCTGGGAGTCCTACTCTAACTCCCAAGCTTGACAGCACACCCTGCAGTGGATTTCCTGCTCCTGGCAGAAAGCAAATTTTCTGAACAGCTAATGCAGTGTTTGGGCCCCTCCTCGTGTACCTGTGCAGGCTGCTATTTAATGGCATGATCCCCCATCGCATCTGTTTAGAAAAAGGTTTCCCTTCTAGGGAGCAGTAGTGAAGGGGATACCCTGCACTGTATGGAATAAGCCTGTAGGTTTGTGAATGTGACAGATGAGCAGGAAATTCTCAAAGTTAAGGCTTTCTGCAGTCGTGCTGGGAGAACGAGGCAAGATGCTCCGACCATAAGGAGTACATAGATTAATCTACTGTTCTGTAAATCACTCTTCAGAGCTGCCTCTCTGCAGTACAAGATTTATTTATTTTTTTTATGTGAACAAATTTCCTTTGTGTAATGAAAAGATCCACCAAGGACAAAATTTAGAGGTGGAGAGTAACAGGGCCAGATTCATCTCCTGTGCAGGCATCCGCAGGGGGAGTAGAGAAGGTGCAGAGACTCTTTGGTCCCTGGAACAGGCAGCTGCTGTAGCAGCTCAGGGAAAATAATGTCTGTGTGAGGCAGGTGGGCCTGCCTTGCTGTGCAGGTTGGCTGTGCCATACCCAACCACTCTTCTCACATGTCTGCCAGCTTAATTAAACTGACTCTCAAAGATGGTGATGTGCACTGGAGCTAGAGTGTGTAAGAATCAAAGGACTTCGCCCAGTTAGCAAATGGGGAGCCAGGCAACCAAATGTGACTCAGAGGCAATCCCTACCCTGTTTCGCAGCCTCCCCAAGTGCTATTTCTGTGCTCTGTGGTCCTGACCCCTGAGCGGTGCTCTGCTGTCCGGGTACCTCTTCTTGTACATTGTTTCTGATTTCTTGCTTCATCTACAGGTAGCACAGAGACCAGTTCTCTGCACCTTCCTTTTACATATTTGGAGACTGTTTCCCCACTAATCTTATCTCTCAATTAAGCAGCCTCAGATCCTTGAGGTTTCCTGCTCAGCTGCTTTTGCAGGCTATATGATAGGCATTCAGCTGCCAGATGAGTCCTGTATGTGTGTAATAGCTCAGCTGTAGAGAGCTGCTGTGTAAGCCATATACCCATATGCCACCAAAGCCTTTTGTGATGGCAAGTGGAGATGCTACGTAGCAGAGATACTGGGACAGGTATTGAGGTAATTCAGCATCGTCACTTGTGTGAGCTCTGCACTTGGCACCAGTTGCAGAGCTAGTGCTCTAATGCTCAGGGCTGACAACAGCAAGATGGGGGGTACTGAATGTTTCACTTAGATGGTGCAAATTGCCTAGGAGAGTTAGTAATAAAAATACCTGAAATGGGGAAGTGAATGGAACTGACCAAGGAAGTCTAGCTAAAGTTGGGTATAATGTTGCCCTTCACTTCTGTTTAGAGACATGTCTTGCTGAATACACCCAGAGCCCTAATTGGAGATTATAGTAAGGGACAATATGGTAAATATCCAAGTAGAAGTATCAAAATGGGAATAAGTCAGCCAGAACCTATGACTGAGCTGTTAATGTCCTCTGATTTAGATTGATTCTAATTGCAAACATAAGTCAGTTGATTGTATTCAGTCTTTATTTATGATCAGTTCTGATTACACAAATTATGACAAATATGAATTAGGTTGTAACTAGTCCAGCAATAAGCTCTATGTTGCTAGGTAACAAGCCAACATTATTTCAAACAACCCAATCAAGAGGAAGAAACTGAGCTATTGTTGTTCTCTGTTCTTGCTTCTTGTTCTTTAGGCTTGCTGTTAAGAGCCTTTAAATGTCTTCTTAGTATTTGATTTTCTGGGAGGAAGGGTAAAGGTTTTGTCGAATTTGAAGCAGGCACCTTCGCATAGCGCTCCATTTGACAAAGGTTTTTGGAGCAGTAGCTGTGGGAGCAGCTGTCTCAGTGCTGCAAAGTGATGCACTCCTGGATGCTGAAATCATTGCAGAACAGCCCTGAACCAGTGAGCTCTGGTGTCATCTAATTCCACTGCTTGCAACGCTTAACTCATCTCTGCCTTTGCTACTGTCGGTTAGTCTGCTGTCCTTGTGGTATTGGAATGGAAATAGTATGGTGGGTCTTAATCTGGCCCAGTTTTTGGTGACTTCACGTGAATACCAAGGACTGCTTATTCTAGACAACACCATCCCAGCATTGGGGAAGCTGGCCGAGATTAGGTGCAACTCAAAAACAGCAGCCAACTCTGCAAAGCTTTTGTAGAAATGAGCTTGGCGTGAGGCTCCTGCTCAGTACAGAGCCACATCTTGTATGTGATGGGCAAAATAAAAGTGGTGAGGGCCAGAGCGAGTAGATTGGCAGAGCCATTGATAAGATGCATTTAGCACAGTGTTTCCCTACCTGGCAGTGCGCATCCTAACACAAAAAGCAGGCTTGCTTGAATTGGTGTCCTGGAGGTGATCAAGCCAACAGGCAAACCCCAGGCAGCCCATTCCCTACAGAGGACTGGAGAAGGTAGCTTTTAATCAACCTGAAAATAACCTGAACAGTGCACTGAAGCATCTTTGCTTTGGAGATATGTCAGGAACACTTTCAATCTTTTATCTTCCCTGGAACAGCAGGAGAAATGCCACTGAAATAAGCCCTGTAATTTCTCCTCTGTAATTATACCTGTCACCACTTCCGATGGAGCTGATATAAATAGCCAGTTCTGCCTTCTGTTTGCATTGTGTTTTTTTAATACAAAACAAAAAGGAGAGAAGCAAACTGTCTACCCCTATCTCTGATGGTAAGACCAGCCTAAGATGTATAAAACAAATGAAGCATTCACGCACTGCTAATTTGCTCTGTATTTCTAAGCTTGACACTATATACAACACATTGCTGTTGTAAGTAATCTTGTTTGCTAAGAGTAATTGTCTGTAGGATTTATGTCACATAAGGTCAGATGATGAAACCAAGAGGCATGTATGTTAATGTGTGCCTTTATTTTTGTATGCCCAGTGTCTACTGTCAAATCCACATTTGTCTGGAAACAAAAGGCAAGACTGTGCCAATGTGAAATGCAAATCGCCATGCTTTAGTCAGCATTCATCTGAAATCCTCACATAAGCCAAGGGGAGTTCACAGGTCTTTCCTGGAGTTGTAAGAGTTGATGCATTCCAGCAGAGAATAGAAATTGAATTTATATTTTAAATCATTCCAGTCTGAATATATTGGGCCAAATTTTCTAGCAGTGTAAACTCATGTAGCCTAGTTAATGTCAGTGCAGCAGTAGCAATTATGCCAGATGAAGATCTTGAGTTGACCCAATGATGAAATAATTATGACTTACCCTGTGATGAGAGTGCCCAATGGCTTGGCTGATCATTACTGACTCTTACTAGATATCGGCAGCTTTGCTAGGACAGCTAGCTTGGTGGATTTAAGAGCCACTGTACAGTGGGATCCATAAACTACTTCCAGCCTCACCAGTTTCAATGATGAACACAAAGTGTAGTTTTCTGACCTTGCCTTTAATAAGCAATAAGCAGTCATAAAATACAGAAATACTTTAAAATAAAACCCCTCATGTAGTTTCAACTCCCTCTCTGTTCCCAAGAGAGGAAAAAATCATATGGGGGAAAAATTAATTAATGCATTTATGGATGGTGTTCAGATACTGTAATGATGGTGAGTTATCACAACCAGAAAAGACTAGAAAGAAGAGAAACAAATGAGAAGGGAGGAAAGGTTTGTTTATTTTAATGACAAAAGTTTAGTAGTTCTCAAAATCAGTCTTTTAAAATTTCCCAGTTGGTAAAGAGAGCTTTACCTACCACAGACTCCAGCCTAGGGAAGGGAAAAAGTCAACACAGCAATCAAATCTGTGCAGAATGTGGTCCATGGCTTAGACCACACGTTGTACTGGGGTTCAATTTATGTTGATGAATACCATTTTTATTCTCTTTAGAGGTCCCCAAATTAACTTCAAAACCTGCAATAATCTTTAAACAGCCAAACAGCAGAGCCATTCCCACCCTGCTTACACAGTATAACATGAGGACACTCAAAATCCCCAATCTCTTCACAACACCCACTTCTATGCTCAAGTGAGAGGTGCTGTCTCACCCAGCTGTTTCCCTGCTCTCCAAAGCGAAAATGTCAGTCTTCCATTTGTGGCTGAGTTGAAGATAACCAAAATTCAGCTAAGAGATGTAATGAAGTATATGTTCCTTTATGTGCATTGGAGTATTCAGAGCCCCACCAGTGACTTTGGTGGGTGCTTGTAAACGGGAACTCCCCCACCTCGCCTCTGGAGAAGTCACACAGTCAGGTCCCACGGTGCGACGCAATGGACATCACAAACCTCTCGGCACTGCTTCCTTACTTGGGTGTTCTCAGAAAAAAATAGCACTAGGGCTCAAAGCCTGATTTGTCTGAACAGCTCAGTATCCATAAACTCATTACAGGGAACAAGGTAACATTTGTTATGCTATATATAGCAAGAGACAAAGAAAACAGGGCCATTGTGCAAAGCGTCAATTAGGCCTCTTAGTGAGACATAGAAGTAAAACTCCTCAAGACAAAATTGCATTTGCAATGCAGTGAATCATGAATGATGCTGTACCAGGTGTCAGGGGAAAAAAAAGCAAGAGTAGAAGATTTTTGCTGTGCTTTGTTCTGAAGCGGTTAAGTGTCGTCATTTTGAAGTAATTGAAACAGCCCCAGTGACTCTTCTGCAATTTTGTCTAGCAAAACTGTGCATCCCAGAAGCAGATTGTACTGCTGTTGATGTAATCTAAGGTGATAAACATGTGCTAATAAGCTTGGACTCGATTTAAGTTTGGAGATGCTGCTCCAGGAGTCCTGCTGCCTTATGTATGGGGGGGACACAGCTGAACGCTGTGGCCAGGAAAGGAAATTCCTGAATGCTGTAAAGTGTTAAAAGGCCTACCATTTCACAAACAGATAGTTTATGTAATAAGTTAAGAGATGTTAAACAAAACCATGTATCAAAGCTGCTGGGGTTCATGCTTTCTTTTTAATTTTTTTGTTTACATCTCAGCATTTATCTTTCTGAGAACCTCCCTTGATTTTCACAGGGTGCCAGCAAGCTGCGTGCTTGGGAGGGGGACTCGCTTCTTTGCCAGCTTATTTTTCCCAGTACTTGCCCTGGAAGGTCGGGGGATCCATCTCTTACATCAGTGCTCAAAGCTTGAGGGTTCTCCTCCAGGGCTGTGGCCTTCTGCAACACAGGAATAACACTGATACATCCCAGCTCTGAATTCTTATTAAAGCAATAGCATCTGCACAAGAAAGATTTGTTACTCCTGAGAACTTGTTTTGGCAAATGTCCTCACCATCTTTCCCTATTTGTTCTCAGCATGGGGTACGTCCCTTCAGCCTGTCCTCTCTCTTAGGATATGGCTTAAATAACATCTTACTGAGCCCTTAGCCTGCTTCCAAAGAATAAGAAGCCCGTATTGACTGATCGGAGCATGCATGGATCAGAAAGCCATCCCCTCCCCTCAGCAGCAAATGAGACCCTTCTTCACCCACCCTTGGTATTTCCTTCCCACTTCTCAGGATGGCATTCCTTGTCACTTGGCAATGAGCTTAGCAGGACCTCGGCTAATAAAGGAGGCAGCAAATTTGAGACATTCATATGCCACCGGCTGTGAGGGAGGTAATAGCCTATTGCTGTATCGACACCCTCCGTCGGAAGCAGGTGCCTTTCCACACTGTTTCTCATGCAGCCCTGTCTGGTGCTGCCTCTAATGCTTTCTGTTTTTTCTTCTGGAGAGCAAAATAGCACAGTTCATGGAGTTTTTTGGTTTGGTGGTTTTTTTTGTTTTTGTTTTTTAATCCTACCAAACATTAGAAGTGCATTTCCCTGAGCACTTTTTTTGAGGAATTGAACTTGCACAGGTTACTAAGCTTTGGAAAAACTGAAGAAGCCCTGGTGGGTTTGTAGAGCAGAAGAGTCATTGTAAGTGATGAACAATTAATGTATGTGAATGTTAGCTGTTTTCTGCAAGAGTTAATTGATACAAATATGCCGAGCGTGAACATGCCTGCTGCTTCACTGCATCTAAGAGCTCTGAACTTGGACCATGAGGTGTATGGCAAAAGCTCCCTGGCACTGCAGCCTTTACTGGGTTGATTGAGAAATACAATATAATCCACTTACAGGACAAACTCATGAAACTTGCAGGTTCGGGGAATGTTTTGCAAAAAGCTAACAGCCACTTAAATATGCATGAAAAAGGAGCACAGCGTGACCCTCATGAATAGGAGCAAATCAAATCCAAGCTGTGTTTCTCCAAGAGCAGAGCCAAGAAAACTGTTTTTCATTTATTATTTTTACCAGCTCTGATATTTGGTGGCTCTGAAAAGTAGTCTATGCAAGTTCCTTTTGTACAATATTGTCTTGAAAAGCAGGGCCATGTGCATTTTATTTATTTATTGAAGGATTATGGCAAAGGCTTCTCTTGTGTAAGCAGTCATATAAAATTGTCCAGTTGCTGTAAATTGTCTTAACACCCTCTATAATCGCTGTAGGTAATCATGGCCACAGAGCAGCTCATTCCGTCTGTGTGAGGAAGGTGATGTGTTACCTCGAGAAGGGAACTGTAGTTGGAATCTAAATAATATATATCTAGTCTATGTTAGTTGTTAGATGAGAAAAGTCTTCTATGTGACTTGTCTGCCATCACACAGCAGAGCTGTGATGGAGTAACAATGTGAACTCAACCCTTCTGGTCTCTAGCGTGCTAGTAGCAAAAGTAAGTTCAGAGAAAATGCTAGTCTGTTGCTGAGTGGAAGGGACAAGCAAAGTCAACCCAATGACTGGAAAAAGGCTAATGGTATGCTGATCCTTGAGAATGATCTACAGTGCAGGTTTTTGATGACTCCCGCAACATTTTTATTTGTTAGCTGACAAAGTATGGGTTGGACAAATAGGCTGTTAAAGCCCAGTAGTCCAGACAGTTTTCAAGCTATGAGTAGTAATCAGTGTCTTGGACCTCCAGTTTACTGCTGCTGCCAAGAATACTCTCTGGATCATACTGGACCCAGTAGTGTTCCACATTTACACCAACAACTTGCAATGAGAAAAGGCATCTTTGAGAAACTTGTGGACAACAAAAAATGGGATGGCAGGGTTGATATGCCAAGTGGTAGACCTTCAGTTTAGAGGGCACTGGGAAAACCTGAGGACTGAGCCAAGAGAAATTGGAAATTCAACAAGATATTGAAACTGAACTCTTTTCCCTAGTAGGAGGTTGCACAGCAAGGGGCCAGTGTGTGTTGCAGCTAAGGAGGCGGACATCAGGAAAAACGTATTTGCTAGAGGGTGTTGCAGCACTAGAGCAGTTTACCCAGGGAATTTGTGAGTTCTTAATTGTGGCAGCTTTTAAGGACCTGGCTAGATGCAGTCACAGTCGATCTAGTGTTGGTGATGGTCCTGTTTTAGGAGGAGGTTTCATCGCCTCCAGAGATGCCTTCCAGCCAGCATTTCTCTGATTCTCTGAACAAGCAAGGGCAGTCTATGGTATGTTACACAGGAGATCAGACTCAAGGCTTGTAATAATTCTCTCCAACCATAAGATTGACAAATCTATTAATTCAGAGAATTACAACTCCCAGCGATGGACACGGGAACTCCCAACAGGAACACAGGGATTCTTGATGGAGCTACTGTTAGCGAAATATCCTTACCAATAAGGCAAGAGAAAAGTGACATGAAATGATTCCTTATAATGTGAAGAAACTTTCCCTAGATAAGATAAGTTTCAGATATTTCTGTTGGGATTAAGCCGTCTTTCAGGTCATCATTAATATTCAGTTGGCACAATTGAAATTTTAGCCTTTCCGCTATTATCGAGTGGCCAGATCCTTGCACTGCTAAACTGGAGAAAACTCCCCTTTTTGTCTGTGATAATCTTGCCTAGCCAAGGATTCAGCCTTGCCTATTTAGAGCTCTGAAGTCAGGGCAAAAAAAGGCTGTGCAATAATAAAGAGATCAAGATTGCTAATGACAAATCTCCTGGGTGTTTGGCAGAAAAAACTTGCATGTAAAAAAAAAAAAGTACTTTGTTAGCAGCATTTGTGAATAACAAACTAGCGAGGCTCCTTTGCCCCTAGGGTGCCATGGAGACAGCTTTTACACCCCACTGTTTGTCCCTCTCATAATAACTGAATTTTGAAGAGCTATACTCTTGCAGCTTTACTGAACCCTCATGAACAGGCCTAAATAGTGGGCGTAGAAGCTCTGGAAAGGACAAAACATCTCTTGAAAACAGTTTGTTCTTTGTTACAGAAGATATTTCTATTAAAAACTATCAGAAAAAATAAAGGGAATAGAATATATCTGAAGAAAAATGATGCTAAATAGGAAAGGATCTAAAACTGTCAATGAAGCAACGCTCTCTCATTTTGTTTTCTGAAACTTTTTTGGCTCAATGTCATTTACATTCATCTTGGCAGAGCAACATAACAAAACTGAGCCTCTTCTGGCCTGGAAAGTTGTAACATTAATTGACTTGTATAAGCCTTTCTTTGTACTCTGTGCTTCCAGTCCTCCTGAATCTGTTTTCCTTTGTATCCTTTGGGTATTTCACTTTTTTCCCATAAATGTCCCATATGTTGAAACTCAGTTATTTTTCAAAATATGTATATTTGGAGGTAGTTGATTTGGGAATTATTTACCCCATAGCAGGATTCAGCCTTCTTGCAAAACTGTGCAGCAGTGACCTAGCAGTTAACTAGCAGAGGAAATGTTCTGGGTGGCATGTCAATTTTGTCGGTGTTAAATGAATTTTAAATTCTACTAGGATTACAGTTCCTTGTGATGTGATTGTTAGCCGAGTAGGCCATGTTTGCTCCTGTTGTATAAATAAAGAGGCAATGAAGGAGAGTGATAAGTTTCTATGAAGACAGTGCAGATGAGGGGAGGAGAGGAAAACTGCAGAGAAAGGATGATCCATTGTTCTGGCGTATTTTTAGCACTTCTAACCTTTCTCACAGTTTGCTCCTTGCTTCTCTTGCCAGCAGAAATGCATTCTGTTCATTTCTTCATTTCTCTGTTTCTTCCTAATGACCTTCTTTAACTGAAACTCAATTAATCTATTACTAAAAGTTGACAGTAAGAAAACAAATTGCTTTGTCTTCTTGGAGTGTTAAGAAGGATTTGTATAGCACTTGTCTTCCATTAACGCAGCATTTGAGGAGTCCAGATGCCTTGGCATAAGTCCTCTCTCTGAATCTATTAATGACCTTAAAAACCAGAAAATAACATGATGAGAGAGTTTCTTTTTGTCCAGAACACTGGGTGTTTAATTTCCGAGAGATTTATGTATCAATGTTCTTTGAACCCATCGTTCAAAATACATGCATATTTGATCATCCGGAGAAGGAGATGTGACTAATGATACAATCAGTGTTATAAATGGTGGGCACACTGAGAAGCACATCTGCTTTGCACAAAATCTCTTCTGTTTTATTTAGTTTTCCTTACCGTAATCAGGGAGTGATTCTGTCATGGCCTTTTGAGATCCTTTCTATTCCCCCCTCCCTTCATGAATCAGGCTTTCTGTGCACTTCTGGTCTAAATGTCTCTTTTATGACTCTCTTCAAACCTCTCTCCTATTGTTTTTGTTGCTGTGTTCATCTCAGCAGCAAGAACTGTATTAGTTTGCACCTTCTATAAGAATTTGGGATTTGGCTTGCCAGCTCTTTACTGTCCCAAGAGCTTCACGAGATTCCCCCACAGTGCTGTTGGAAGGTGGTGAGGAGTATAAGAAACAAAACTATTTATCAGAGATGCTGCTTTTTCCTCTATGATTGAAAAATTAGGAAAGCATCTAGGACCTAATCCAAAAAACCAACTGTGAGTCTTTCCATTGACATTCACGGATAGGGAACAGGCTTTTCTAGCTGGAGTGAATCCACTTTAGATCTTGCATGGGCTCAGAGGTGCCACTCTCTGAAGTACATATCTGTATCTCTTGCTATATTAAAAACTTGATCGTCCAAGCAGGTCACAGATAGCTACCTAAAAATAGCTGTGATGAAACTGGGGTTTCATGGTTATGCCAGGAAGGGTTTAATAGGCATAGTTAAAGCCAGCTACAGAGTGGCCATTTGCTGTTCGTTTCTCTTGTGTGTTCTTCAGATCTGTTCTTGCAAACTCCAGCTCTTCTTAGTGCAGTGCGGGATGGCTTCCAAGGAGGCTTTGAAGGAGGACATTTGGTGTACCCCTTGTAGATTTCTTTTGGGGGAAAAAAACCCCAAACACCTATTTTTTAAAACAGCTCCATTTCCTTACACAGATCTTCATGCAAGTGCAGTCCTTTGTTTCTTTCAGTCTTGCATTTCTCCAGAAAAAAAAAAGCTGCTATCTATGCTGGCTTGCATCCTTCAAGACTGTGAGACAGTGGTCTCCTCCCCTTAACAAAATTAGCAGGAGCTCATGGACCCTAAGCATCCTAGTCATTTTTGTTCCTTTGCTTGCAATGGCAGGATTGGATCAAATGTAGGGGCACTTTCCAGCCCCCAAAATAGATGACATTGCTACTTGCTTGTTTGCTGCTTGATGTAATTAAGGTAAATTTTCATCTCCTGATTTCTCATGCTACACAAGAACAATAGCAGCTAATGATAGCAGTGCTGTGGCTTTCAGATTAGCACAAAGAAACAGTTTTTCTGCAAGCCAGCTTGCTTTGGGGACACAGACTGGGTGAACATGGCAGATGATCTTTCTGCTGATGAGATGGTATTTGCTGAGCTTTTGAATTTGTGTGTCTAGAGAACATTATGCTTTTAGAGTAGCAGGTGAGGAAACATTGGTCGATCATATATCACTGGCATGTCTAGATTATATTAAGCCACAGTTTCCCGAAAGGGGGGAAAAAACCTCTTGAGATATTTACCTTTTCACCTTTAGAAGTGTTATTGCTGTGACAGAACAGCTCCATTCAACTGGTAGTACCATTGCCTCTGGGCTGGGAGGTCAGGAGTTTGTCTAGCATAGTGGCTGAAGCACATATCAAGGATGACAATGCAGTGCAGTAGTTTTAAGGAGGCTGCTCCTCTATTAAAGGTGATGTTTCTTAGATGAAATGTTAAATCCAGCTCCCTTCAGCTCATCCCTCTTGACTGGCAGCAAGAAGTTAAAAATCTTGACACCGTTCCCACAAGATAATCTCAATGTCTTGGCCAATATTTCCTCTCTTAACAGAAACTAGTTGTGATACAGAAGATAGAGCTAGCATGTCCTGAGTATGTGCTGGCTGCCAAAATTGCCTCCACAGTCTTTGCGCTACAGGTGTTTTGTCCTTGGATGTTCTATCTTGAATACAGCAGGGGATCCCTAAGCATAAGAAGTGGTAGGAAAAGCCAAATTCCATGACGCTTTGTCCTGTGAAGGACAAAATTATTAACTCTACCATTCACTGACTTTGTCAATATGTTTGACTATTTATACTGCTTGAAAAGAACAGTCTTTAGAGTCTACCTCAGACTTCCTTAGATATTTCAGGCAACTCTGTCTACTGTGGACATTAGTTCCTCGTGTCTAAAATGAAGATAATACTTTTCTGTCTCTTAGGGGAATAAACTCCACTAATGCTTATGACATACAAGGAGACTGTAAATATAAGACTATAAAAGCCTGTTCATAGCCTGACAGAAGTGCAGGATAGCAGAAGACAATAGTTTTGCTTTCTTGGTATATTGCCAGACAAAATAAGTTTGGTTTATTTTTTAAACACATACATTGAGCATAAAAGGCATATATTAGTTGTCCTACTAACGTGAAAAAAACACAACCAAACACCTGCCCCTGTCCCCAAACCAAAATAAACCACAAAACCAAAAGCAGCAGCAACTCCTTGGAATGCAGATTGCTTTTGGATTAGATGGTTTTAACTTTACTCAAACTCCTTATGGGTATGCTTCAAAATGAACGTAAAAAACCCCCAACTTTCTCTTTTAGCTTAATATGGTTAATTCAACACAAGTAAGTGAATTGTTTCAGTTGGTCCAAATATGCCTTTTTACTGTTAAAGTAATTTTCCTGATTGCTTTGTCATAATTCTAATATTAAGCTTCCATTTTTAAGTAAGAGGTGATTTGAGGAGTTAGGGGTGTTTTCTTTAAAACCAAACCCTTTCTTTTATTTGGAATATTATATTTTCATGGGGAATCTATTGTTTCTTTTCAAGAAAAAGTCAGTTTAAAGACCTGTCGGGATTTTGCAGAAATAAAGATTGCATCCTGCCGCACAGAGCACGAGTGCTGCTGAATGGGAGCAGGCGACACCCTGACACTCTGTCACATTTCAGCAGAAGAGTTCGAGCAGAGGACTCGGTGGTGAGTGCATAAAAAAATCCACGTAGGTGGATGAATAGGTGCACAAGAACAAAAAGTGCCATGCGTTGCTCTTCAGAGCAATCATTTTATCACTCTGGATGTAGCACTCCCTGTATTCTTCCTCCCTTTTTTCATTTAAGATGAGACACTGTGCTGAAGCGTGCATAGTTCATAGATTTCTAGATATCTGCGCCCTGAAAAGAGCATGCTGGATCAAGTATTTTTATTCTGTACCATCTCTCCCTTCCAGTATTTGTTTTTCTTGACTATCTAACAAACAGTGCTTGTGCCACTCTGAGCTGCAGATCCCATCCAGTGTGCAGGCACGTGGAGGGAAGCGTGTGGTGGAGTGCATGAAGGGTGCACGCAGGTTTTTTGGAAACGTCATGAAAGGAACTGCCAGGCTTTGAGTATTTTTGAAATTCAGGCCCACTTGTGGGTGTTAAGCGCTCGAAAGTCTGGCCAGGAATTCCTTTGAAAATCTCTGGCCCAGATTTTGCTGTCTAGGAGTAGAGAGCGGGCGCTACATCTGCGGTTCCCAGCTGGGGAGGCAGACCACACTGGTGAGGTGAAACAGAGGGTCCAGAAAAATAGGAAAGGATCGTCTTGAGTCCTGCAGGCACCGGCAGCCAGCCTGCCTCTGAGCTGTGCTTCCAAAGCCCGGGGGCTGAGGATTTTGGTGCAGAGACAAATGGCTGGATGGGGTTAATCATACGAGTCCCCACCTGGGCATGGAGACATGATCACAGTGAAGACAGGGTTTTCCTTGCCTGTTTTTTCTCTCCTTGAACAAGGAGAGCCTTTACGGCATGATCCCAATGATGGGAATGAAAGTGCTGGCTGACAAAAAGAGTGGTCTTTACCTGAGGCTATGGAAGGGATAGCTGTGGGATTTGGGGAGTTTTCCTTGTTCCCCATAGTGGAAGTATTGGCAGGAGCTGCTAACCCAACTGGAGCAATGCCATGGAAGAATCCACCCTCTGCAAACTGGCAGTGATAGCAGTGGACACCTAAGCGATATGAGTGAAAATGAATCATTGCCTGGATGGGATTATGCATTTTCAGCATGGAAGTTTCAGGCTTTGATGCCACCCTCTAAGGAATGGGAATGGGAATTTTTTTCTTTCTCAATAAATCCAGCAGAAACCCACCATGCTGGGTTCTACTGCTTGATACTATACCAGAATGTTGTAATGACAAATCGGAGAGATTGTTCAGGGATCAGGAATGGTGAGTGGTGAAGAACAATTTCCATAGTATTTTCATTGCCCTTATGTTATATACAGAATAGCACTGTATAACACTAATGCACTGAGGCATGTTAGATGTGGGTCCTGTTAGCCCAAGAAGGAACAGAATAGAACCAGAAGTGACAGAGGAGCTTGTTTCCCATCAAGACCAACCAACCATTACCACATTATTGCTGTATTTGATTTTTCTCATTTAAATGTGTGACGGCAGCAGTTTACACCAGAAATCAAAGGTGATTATTTTTCCATAGAATTGTCAAGCAGGGCATAAAGCCTCCTACTCCTGGCCTGACAAATATGCTTATTACCATCAAAATCACAAGTAAAATTATGAAGTATATTTTCTTCTGTAAACAAGAGGAGCTGAACACAAAGGAAAAGACCTTTGGTCATTGTAGTAGTTAGGTACTGTCTGCTGGGATAATACTATTGTAGGGATTAAATTTGCCATTCAGGGTGGGTGCTAATTTGTGTCTGTGCATGTACGTTACAATTATACAGATGTGACAACCACATGCCCCTGACTATGCCAATTTATTGGCGGCTACTAATGAAGAAAAAAAGAACCTGATGGAAATATCCTGTTTTGTGATAGCAAAATCTAGGACAAAGCCTATGTCCATCACATAGGATATTGTGAAAAAAAACCCCATGCTAGGACAGCTCCTAGGTGCTTCATTTTATTTAATTGCTTTGCTAATTTTCAGACTATGAGGAAAGGCTGGGATGGAGGTGAGCTTAGGGGTTGGACTGGAAGAGGACTGGGGAACCCACACCCCTCAACCAGATTCAGGCTGCAATTTCAGATTGTACAGCCAGCCGCAATGTGGGGTTTGGATTCTTTCTGCAGGGCTTATTACTGAGAAGTTTTGCAGTGCATGTTGATACAGGGGCCACCAAAGGTGAAATGAAGGCTTCTTCAGCCCCCTGCAAGAAAACAGTCTGCTCCCCTCCAAGTCTGAGTTAGGGAAGAAACTCTTACCTTGTAAATCCAGGGTCTTTGCAGCACAGTTCAAACCAAAGGGGGAGAGCAGGAAAACAGCAGCTGCTCATCCAACCTGGTGAGACAGCTGCAGTGTGCTCAGACTAGATGAGGTGAACGGATTTCAATTCTGCAATGCAGCCATGCATTCCCTCTGCAGAAACCTGCCTGCCTGATTACACAGGCAAAGTGAATCTTACTCCAAATCTCAGAGGAAGGATAGAAGCTCGTGAAAAAAATACTTGAAAGAAGCAGAAGTGCAGACTTTTGGGGACTGCATACTTTGTGCCTGGGTGATCCATACAGATATGTCCACTCACCAAATCTGTAGAAGCGTAGCACTTTCCACCACTTAAAATTTGCCCTAAGTAGGGACATGATTCCAAAGACTTGAATTTGTTGCTATCATATTTAGACATTAAACCAAAACACAAGAGACGGGGAGTTGGGCCCCTAAACTTACAAGCAACAGGGATAAACACTTTCAGAAGGTGATTCTGAAATTCGCAGGGATTAATTACCTTCTGGCGATATTTTTTGCCATAGAGGACTTCAAACTCTGGCTCTTTGTGCCCAAAGGCAGGAGGATTGATGCCAAGCCTGGTGAATCAGGCAAGGGGCAGCAGAACTACATACTGCCTAGGATGCTGTGAGTACCCTGGGCAATTATCCCTTAGTGGAAGGAGAGAAGGCACTCTCGGGCATGAGTAATCCCTTGAAGTCCTGCATAACCCCTGGAGATACTTACCCAGTTCAGTGGCCCATAGAGGGAGTCTGGGGTAAGCAGGTGTCTAACTCCTAAAGCAGGGCAGCATACACTCCCTTCAGCCTGGGAGCTGCCCTGTCTTTGCAGCATTCAAGGTCTCAGGGAGGATTTGCTGCCTTGCAAATGAACGTTTGAAAGGACATGGAAGTAGTGGAAATAAATTACAAGCCTGCCCCAAAATGTCCTTCCTCATCATCACTATATGCTGCCAGTCTCTGTCCTCCATTGGCACTCTGCAGTTAACATTGGTGCTTTTTTAACAACTTACTGGCAGCTGTGAGGCACTAGAAATTACCTAGAATAAAGCCAATTCCTGGTTTTATTTTTTATTGCACATAGAACAACAAGGCTTTGTAAAAGGCTTTGGCTGTTTGTGTCAGATGCACTCACCTCTTCAATTAGGCCAGGGGATTTTTATCTCAAGCAGTCAGATAGCAAGTCCATTAAAACACAGGGTGGACAAGGATGCATAATTTGCTTAGTGCTGCAGTGAATGGTTCTGCTGTGAAGGCTCTGGCTTTGATGATGAATGTTTCATGACCCAATCTCTGGAGAATGGGATACTGGCCATGCAGCAAGTGGTTGAAAAGAAAATTGCTCAGGTTTTCCTGGTTGTTTGCCCTGAGCTATATGTTGCAAAGCATTGACAAGTGCAGCTGTGAGTTATAGGGCTGCTCTCTGCTTAAAAAAGTGGCTTCTCTGACAAGGCTATTCTTTCTACCAGAAATGTGTGTTGTACAGTCAAACTCTGCTCCGCAGCCCAAGAATCATAATGCAAGTTCTCATAAAGTGCTAATAGCAGCTCCTGCTTCTACAGATTGCTGACTGTTCAAAGAGGTGGTAGGGGAGCTAGTGTTTCAGGTTACTCCCAAAAGCCAGCAAAAATCGAGATCATCTAGTGAGCTTGGAAGCTCCAAGGGTGTTCTCATTGTAGGTGCAGAGAGAGCTGGCTGAAAGTGTATCTAGTTTCTTCATACAGGAACATTGATGTGAACGTTAAAGGAGGCGTTTCTTGCCAGGAAGGATGCGAACAAAAACAGAGTAGGCCCCACAATCTAGACAAGGTATTTTCTGCCAGCAAAATCGTGCAGAAAAAGTCTATCTACATAGCTCTGTGCAATTGCAGGGGAAATCCAAGCTGGCTTTGAGCACCTAGAAGTGGTATTGCAATGTTAGCTGGGGCACTGCCAAGACTCTCAGTCTATTTTTCAGTAAAGGCAACAAGCCTATACAAAGCACCTTGCTAACCCAGAGAAACTGCTTTGAGAGTCCAGGAGCAAGCGTGTTCACACCTAGTAGAAGTTCTTCTACCAGATGCTTTACTGCGCCTTGTAAGCAGAACTCAAGTTCTAGATTTTCTCCCATCTCTGTGTTTTTGCATGTACACTGCATGTGTTTGCCTTCTCCCACTCCAACCGTATGAATAGTGTTGAGCACTCAAAATACCCCAAGAGGTCTCTGAGAGCGATTGTTGTGGAGCTCAGAGTGGTGTAATGGGGAGAATGGGTCATCACCTCCATTTTACCAGGGAGAAACTGGAGGTTCAAGAGGCATAGCCATTTATTAAGGTCAGGCTGAGACCCAGTGTCCTCATTTGTTGGGCTACCCTACCTTCTGCTAAGCAGCTGGTGACAAGGCATACTGTGGGGGACCCAGCAGATGGTATTGAGGAATGGTGCATAATGAGGCATGCAAGGAAGTGTGGGAAGTAGGTGCAATGGAGAATGCTGCCCAGATACTGCTGTGATACTCCCTTAAGTGCTAATATCAAACACGTAGCAAAAAGATTCCATGCATTCCTCCCCAGTCTTATGCGCAAGATCTTTTGCTCTTCAAGAGAGCCTCAGTTCTCTTCTCCAGTCTATTCTTCTACAGCTTATGTTGGAATGATTTAATTGGTTTTAATTAGCCCTAATGGGGGGCACATCTGCCGCTTGCCTGAGACATCATAATCAAAGAAGGGTCCACACTGCGGAATATCAGAGTTGCACTTGTCCTTACTAAAACAAGAAAAATATCAACAACCAAACCTCAGGAGAGAATTCATCATCTACCAAGCACTTGAGCACAGCTGTATCAGGTCTCTCTTGTCGCTGCCTGGATGATTAGTGACATATCATTTGTTTGCTGCAAAAGGCAAGTAAGTTGAGGGAACAAAGCTAGTAATTAGAGCAACACAACTCAGATGAGACGCATTCTGCCTAAGCATCCAAACCAAACACTTGGCTCTGCTTCTTTGGATGGCATTTCTCCTATGCCTACCCCAGAACGGCACCCAAGCTGATTTTAGGCCAAGGGAGAAGAGTAAAAGGACTAGCAAAGGGACATCCTTCTGCTTCACACTGCCACTCAGTGCTTTATATCTACATCCAAACAGCTAAGCTTGCAGGTATTTTCTGAAATGAAAATGTACAGCTATTTCAACTATATAACCTTAGCATCTAGTGTGTACCAAGATTTAAGAACTCCCCATGAAGATATTCCTAACCCAAGAATATAGTATACACACAGAGTTTTGAAATGACTGTAAGCCCTGCAGCATGCTCTGAGAAATATCAGCTGTGGGCTTGCTTGAGCCAGTGGAGAAATGAACTGTAAAGCTCAAGAGAACTAGTGCAAAATTTCCAGCATCAGCCTTCTCCACTTCAAATCAGATGCCCTTTATTCTGATTTTCTCAGACAGTAGCAAAGTACCCTACTAAAACTTAAGCTTTAACAGAGCCTATGCTCCATCTTTGTAGGCGGATATTTATCAGTAATAGTCAAGATCTGAACTTTTTCCAGAAGTCATATGGCCACTGGAACTGTGATCTCTCTAAGGAGCATCAAATGCTTTTCATTGGCTTTAAGCATTAATTGCATCTTTCTTGCTAATGTATCTGGCATCTCTGTACATTAGACAACTATTTGGAAAAGATGTTTTAGCTTATGTGGCATATCCTAGAAAAAAAGACAAAACGTTCTGTCTATTGCTGCTTTTAAGACAGCCTTCTGCTTATGGATCAGAGAATGTTTAAATTTAGGTGAAAACAAAAGTATCAGCTGTATTTAAAGACATTGATAAACAAGTCAAAGTACCAGGCAGTACATGTTCCTTAAACAATCAACTGCCTCTGATCCTCTCAAAACTATTAATGAACAAGGTGGATGCGGCTTTTTAATGTTTAATTGTCATTTAATGTCACTAAAAGGTTCTCCAGGGGACCCGAATGACAATATGAGACCCAGCATGGACTCCCAGAAGTTCCTTCATTGCCACCTGAAGTGTTGCCATAGCAAGGTCTGCACCAGTCTCTGGTAATTCATACAAGCTATGTGTTGCTGGCTATGCTGGGGCAGGGGAGGCTGAAATAGGTAAATTTGTGCATGATTTTAAGAAGCTATTTGTGCGGCAGAAAAACATATTACTGGACAAGGATATATATGGAAGTATAAACAAAACGACCAAAAACTCTCAGAGGTGGCAGTGTTGCAAGCTGGGAGTATCTGCAGCTTTGGCCAGGGGAAAGACAAAGTAAAAATGGGATTCAGAGAACGCCTGAAGACTAGGGACGGGGAATACAGATTATTGGCAAAACTGAGAGCAATTTAAATGGAGGTTGGGCTAAGATGGTGGTTAGCAAAGTTAGCCCTCACTGTAGATTTGTCTGAATTTACTTTTGTAGCTGACAACCCAGAAGTGTACTAGAATCTAAATTCCCAGGACTTGTGTTACTCCTTTGAGAAATGGCTGAGAGGATGTTCAAGCAAAAAGGTGCTAGCAAAGAGGATGAATATTTAATTTTGAGTCTTGGGCTGGTTGAACGAGCAAACTTAAAAATACTACTTTGTAGCAGTATGGTGAACGCAAAGCAAAGTGGCCACCTTAGCTAGAGACCAGGCACTTGCAGAAATATAACTGAAAGATTGCTTAGGTCTATTTTGGTATAGCTAAATGTGCTTTGCTATAGGCAGGTATCTGTACTTCTCCTCCTTCCATCTGGTGTCCAAAAGAAAATAAATGAAATCAGAAAAAACGTCTAAAAATCTCCTGATAACAGTATATCTAAATGAGATTCTCGGAAACATGCCTTGACCTTCAGCCATTCTCAGTGATTGAAAGTATTGGTTTCCAACATTTCTTATTTGCACTGAGTGAATGAGAATATTCTCCGTCTAAAAGTTCTTCATCTTCACTGAACTTTTTAGCTTAGTCATCAGTACAGACCCATTCTCAGCCAAAGCAATGCATTTTGCCACCTAAGAAATGACAAGCAGCTGAAGAAGTACACATTTCCTGACCGCATGCCAGCTTTTTTTCAGAGGCAAGGGCAGCACTGTGAGAAATGGAAGAAGAATCCTTTTTTTTTTTTTCTTGTGCATCTTTAAGGACAGGATTTGGCACTGCTGTAATTATCACCACCTTCTCCACCGGCCACAACATGCTTGCTGCATCAAAACTTGCTGAACTGCCTGTGATGCTTCATCATTTTATATTTACTGCTGTTCTGCTCTGGGGTTTGGCTGCACTGGAGTAAAAGAGCAAACTCTAAAGTTACTTACAGCCCTGCTTGTTCCCTACCTGAATCTAATCATAAAGAATTTTCTGAACTCTGACTGTTGATGATTGACTGATATAGAGCTTTTCACCCATTTTAGCCATGTGAAAAGCTGGTGTAAAGAGCTGGGGATCTTTTTTTATGCCCTGAATGAGATATCAGATCAGATCCACAGGCAATGATGTAGCTCTGTAAACTGAGAACAAAACATCAAATGTATGCCATTGCTCTGCAGCTCTGATGCAAAGTAACTGAGCAAAATATCACTTTGTCATCAGAGGAGGAATGCAATCTTTCTGAGTATGCTTGAGCTGGCCACAGGAGATTCGGTGAGGTTAACCAACATATGTCTGGGTACCTAATTGGTACTAATTTCTTCCGAGTAGCAAAGAGTCTAGAAACTAACTGCAATGATTACTTTTCAATGTCTTTTTTTTTTAATGTATTAGCTGGATTATTAGTTATAAATGTCCGGGTGGCATCTTGACCTCAGAAATTTCAATCCTTTTTACAGGCTGGAGAGACCAGGGTTTTACACAAAGATTTCTTAAAATGCCAGAGGAGCTGGCAGTGTTTGCTGCTAGCTGGAAGACTCCATTTTCAGCCTCGTGGGCCCCAATCAAACATGATTCATTTAGCTAGTAACAAATAGGATCTGAACTCAACAAAATTTAATCAAAATGGGATAATGTCTGCATTTTCAGTTGAGGCTCTTGCATGGATTTAGGGTGAGTTTTTGCTTTCATAAGCTCTCAAGCGTCACTTTTCTGCTTTTTTTTGCCTTTTTGAAATTCCTTCTGGGCCTGCATTATTGCTGCAATTTGCTTCACCTCCTTTCACACAGGGTTTTTTGTCTGTAACAGCCCACTGTGAGTGACTGTAGCTGAGATGTTTTGTAAAGTAGCTGTTAAAAAAGAATAGGTATTTAATTACCTGTCCTTTCCCATCTCATTTCTTCTTCTTCTGTAAATTATGAAAGTAAGTAATCCCCAAATCATAATAATTTTGAGATGATGTTTTCTTTTTAAATTCGAATCTAGCAAAAAAAAAAAGGAAAGCTTTTTTCAGGCAGTGATTTGTTTGCCATTTTCTCTCCTGTGACTTTTTTTCTCTCACATCTCCCTTCCCATTTGTTTTTCCCTTGTTCCAAAGATGAGGAGGAAATTACGACTGCCTGGATCACACTTGAGGTTTTGTGCAGCTACATTTCAATGAACCCTTAATACTCGCTACTGGAAATCCCCAGTTTTCCATTCCTGAAGATTAAGAGAATGTTAGGAGATACCCCAAATCTTAGAATTGGTTATTGGGAGAAAGAAGATGGACAAGGCATCATGTGAGCTGATAACAGAACCGTGCTGGGGTTTACATTGCCCAGAGTTAGTGCCATGTGCTCCCCTTCTTGCTTGAAAGCTTGTGGAGACCTTGTCCTCCTGGCTGTTGTCTTTTGGTTTGGTTTGAGCTTGGGCTCAATTTGCCACAAAGGTCAGATGTCTGGAGAGCTTCTTGCTGGGTTCTTTGTTTCCTGGCAAGTCTGTTTTCTTGGGAAAGAAACAAAAGCACACCGCTCTCTGCCAGGTTTCTATGGCTCCCATGTCCACACTGTGCCGCAGCTGCCTCTCGGGAACAAATGAGCAAACAGGGATCCCGACTTCTTTGCTGGCATTGCGTTTTCCCACCCTTTTCCCACTCCATTTCTCTTCTTCAGTCCTCTAATTTTCTGCCCTTTGTCTTTGATTGTGTTGAGAAAATTGGACAGGCTTCTATAGCCCATTTTAAAAATGAGATGTTAGGTTATATAGCCCTTCAATGAGAAGATCCATTATGTATTTTAAAGTAAAGTGGCAACTTGTGTCCATCAGCCTCATGTAAAGCTACTCAGCATCTTTAAATGGTTGCTGTATGAAGAGTTAGCTGACCATTAGTTGTACTTTAATCATGTTTCTCTAATGCACACATTATTTTGTAGGAAGCCTTAGCCTATTTTAGGTGAAAGATAGCATGAATGTGTCGTCTTCAACACTGCACTAATAGACTAGAGAATAGGCTAGGATTTCAGTTCACAGCCCTTGTGATAGCCCAAATCTAGAGCTAAACACTATAGTTCCTCTCCGGGAATTTACACTGTGACTGCTATGTGATCATGCAAATAGCTGTAGGCTAAGCTCAGTCAGATGATATTCAGTATTTAATCTTCCTTTGGGAGCTCTGGGAAGCTTCTTCTGAGATATGGTAAGATTTTACTTCCCAGCTTACAAGGGAAAGCAGAGTTTTACTAAGAGATCAGAGAAGCACAGTAGCCAAAAAGGAGGAAGGCCCATTTGGGTTAGAGACCCAATTTGACTTCGTCTTGGGTTTGCCGTTGCTGTGGTCACTGTGGATGACACTGATTTCATATGAACACCCGCCATGTGGTACTACCTGAGAAACAATTTCCAGAAGCACCCAGTACTAACTGGTCACTAAACTAAAGCCAAACCAGTTTTGAAACGAGATTCCTCTGCATGATGCTAAATGCAGCCGTCCCAGTACGTACTGTGCAATAACCAGTGCATTAGGAATAACACTGACAGATGTTGGCTAGAAAAATGCTGCTGCACTTTTGCCATCTATTGTATGGAAACACTGTTCTGTTAAGTGTCAGGCCCTGATACGAGCAGTTGCTGCGTTTGCTCATGTAAACTAAGTGGCCCCAGAGTCTTCTCTGAGCACAAACAAGGTGCGGTGTGGCAAAGTCTGTGAACTCCTACGTTGATGCTGATCTGGTGCTAAAAATCAGATGGTTGTTGTAATTCCCACTCATTTCCCCTGAAAGTTTTACCACTACCAGGTTGCCAAAATGCAGTTTTGTGTGGAGAATGGCCTTTTACAAATGTGAGATGTGTCAGAACCAGCCACTGCTGGAAGATTGAAGATCTTGGTGAGGATGTGCCCATCTGGCCACCTTTCCCTCCTGCAGTGAGAGAAGGACTATTCTCAGCCAGGCTTGCAAAGGGCTCCTGAAGGGTAGGCAGAAGGTCCAGGCTAGCTGTGCTATATATCACCATGTAAAGGCAAACCAAGAAAAACACCAGGAAAAGCAACAACAGTACAAAAACACTCCCAGAAGAGCAGGACAGTGGAAGGGGCTAATCCATTAAAAGTAAAGAAGTTTGGTTTACTGGTTGCAAAAGCCGGAGAAAAGGCCTTTTCAAATAAATCCCTGATAAAGAAAGTATTGACCTGTTGAAGAAGAAAGTCTGATAAATGAATACATTTCGTGTGCATGGATCCAAAACATATTGCATAGTAGCAGAGTGCCTTCCCCCCCCCCCCCCCCTTTTTTTTGGCTTTTTTTTTTAGGAATAAAAATTTTAACACGGAAAAACAGTATTTGACAGGTTTCTGCTGCATAGCAGACAGCTTTGCATTGTGGAAGGATTAAGAGAAAGATTTTAAACCCCGTGGGTATTCATCTGACTTCATTTTAACTACTTAAAGTCCAAAGAAGCTGTACACCAGCTTTTTTCTTCTTTCCTGCTCTGAAAGAACCTGGTGTTGGGGAAAGGGTGAAGTTGATCAGGTTAGTTTGCTGTGAGATATCCTTGGTAAATCCTTGTTGCGTATCATCCTATTTTCCAATTAAGCCTGTGACTGTAAGTACGCTTTCCTTTGAAGTTTGTTTTAAAGCCTGGAATATTACTGAGATTACACTACCAGGCCTGTTGGTTGCAAAACATGTTTTCATCTTTTGTTTCTATATAGGCAATATGTTTCCCATTCCCTTGACAGGCTTCTTAGAAGCCCATGCTCCAAGGCCAGTGATTTCCTAAAGCAGTAGTAGTTCTCTTCTGGCATAAGTATCTCATCTACTCAGAGACATTTTCTTCCATCTTAAGTCAACTGCAAGGCCTTGTCTCCATGGTCAGCTCCTCTTCTTTCTCATACTGGTACATTTGTGACACACTTGTGTTACCTTAAACCTCATACTTTCCATGCAATGTCCTTGATTCGTCTATTTTTGCCATCTGTTTCCTCCCGTGTCAGGGAGATCTCTGCTCTTTGCTTTCCCCTACGTCTCACTGTCAGTTCTGACCTTCGCCCTCCCCAGCAGGGCACAGCTGGCTTTTTGCTGCAGCTTTTCAGCAGAACCAGCCCTGTTTGCCCTCTTCACTCCTTTGTAGCCAAATATTGTCATGGAGGAGGTTTGTTGTTCTCTGCTCATTCAGCTCTCCCGCACCTCTGGCTGTAGAGGAAGCCAAAGTGAATTGAAGGGATTTCAGTGCCTGAGCCGCGATGAGAGGACAGGGTTGTTAACGCTTTCTATCCGGGACCTGACACGAGCATCTGCAGTCAGCAGTCTTCCTACTGCAGTGGGCTTTGTTTGACATTTTTTGTGAGTCACGACATGGGAGAAAGGCTCTGCAGTTCATAATCAACCTCTACAGAAACCTATTCCCTCACCAGTGGTTGGTTTTTTGTTTTGTTTTTTTAAATAAAAAAATCCACAACACCTATTGCAAAGGATTCATGCTTATAATAGCAGCTTTTCTATGGTTTAAATGACAGCACTCTGAAAGCAACAGTTCTGTACTCACATTTAAATTAATTCAGGTATTGCAGCTTAAAAGTAATAATTGATTATTGAAAAATAGTTGTGACATAACTGTGTAACAATTTTTCATAAACTACATTGCTGTTACTCCTCACTTAATATGCTTTTAAAATCAACTACTATTTAACTGACAATAGCTACCTTATGAAATCCAAATGTAATTTCATAAAGCATCATTTCAAAATGGTTGCTGTACATGCAGTGTTGCTGTCACTAATCTAGAAAATTAAGCCTATGTACTCTCCAGTAGTAAGCCATACAAAACTGTGGCCTTAAAAATAAACAAAATGAAGTTGATACTTTAAAAGAATAATAAAAAAAATTCCTTCTGATAAACAAGTGGTAAACTCATAATGTCTTTGATGTCTCATTGACGTATATCACCTGGGTCACAAAGAAAAGTCACTTTCTCCTTGAAGAATCCCAGTAAAATCAATAAGACTCAACCAATGCAAGTGTTTGACCAGTTGGTGCCTTTATGTGCAGTCTACAAAGCAGACTTGGTTGCCAGATAGAGACCAGGAGCTACAATTCTTGGTGTAGGGCTGGATGGCAGTGAATGCTGTGGGCAATGTACAGTGGTGCCTGATGCCGAGCGTACAAGAAATGGTGGAAAGCATCCAAACTCCTTAATGCTAAAACACAAAAGATGAGAGTGCTTTACTCCTGCAAAGACTTGTCAGTACCACACAAGTTCCTGCAAGATTTCCAGCTTCAGCAAAGTGCATTCTAATCCTTTACAATTTCTTGAGTGAAAGTGGGATAATATAAAGGTCTCCAAGAGATTTCAAAGCAAACATGGTTTGAAAGCTTTACTCTTCCTTTCTTTGTCCTTTTTCCTTTAGCTAGGTCTTCAAGTTTGAAGATGATGTTTAATGCAGCCCTTTCCTGATGACAGTGTATTATTAAGTTTCATTCTTAAATCACAAATAATTATTTATGTAACAGTAGGTAACTTATAATATAGAAAAAGGCTCTGGGTATTTTTAGCTGATGGCTTGCCATCATCTCTTATTCCTTCATAGCTTGAAACTTATGAGAAAAGGACATATTAAAAGAAGCTGTAAACTATGTTTTCAAGCATTTATAAGCCTTTTTTGGAAGAGGGGTGGTTTTTTTTAATGTCTTTTCTTGACATTAAATTCTTAAAATTGGCAGTCTTAGAAGCCCATCTTCCTTTACTTCATATTTTCCATTTGCAAAATTTGAATTTTCCCATTTTCCAGTGTCTTCTGCTTGCAAGGCACGTGGATTAAGACTGCTTCACTTGTTTTAGTCCTGTGGATTTACACTAGTGTTACAACCGTGCTTGGACTCAGCAGGAGTGTTCATGGTCCTGAAACATTGTTTGTGTTCATTATTGCTAGAGATGGAGATGTATGAGGAGGGATGAAAAGAGTTAATGTAATATTGGGAGTGAAAACAAAAAAAAATTATGAAGTAATCTATTTTCATTTCAAGTCCTGAAAATACTCTGATGATACTTTCCAATCACATAGGCCAGAGCAGTGGCAAAGTTGAAGTGGCAACTCTCAACCCCGAAGACTTTAGACAGTACCACGTCCCTTTCTCTGTGAAGGAAGGAAATTTCCTATATGGGTAAGAGATGCACTTCAGGAACATGACAAGAACCTTCTTCCCAGAAGCCTCTGGAACATCTTGTTTCAGCATCGCCACTCCATAGCATGAAGAGGGAGGAAAGACTGATATGCTAAGCTGGGAATTGATGGTTCAGGCTGAGATTTGTACCCAGTGCAAGTTTTGCTTGGAATCTAATGGGTAACAAGTCAGCGTAAATGAGCATTAACTAATGCAGCATTATACCAAATGGACCCATTATGCTTCATTCTGTTGCATGGAGTGCAAAATAAATTCTAGATGATGGGACATATTCTCAGGCAAAGAGGGAATTTCAGGGAAGAAAGAAGCCTGTGTTAGCTGTCTTTGTTTGTTTAATAGGAGATTATAAAAAATTATTATCCCAGGCTAAGTTATGGCATCATACACCATAAAAATACACAAGTAACGGATCTAATTGTCAAAGCCAACATTATACACAGTAGTTACAGCTTATCTTAATGCATGAAGTCTCACAGTGGATTTCCCAAAGGCAAACATAACAGTAAGAGGAAGAGAATCAGATGGCAGGTCAGGAAGTTTTTATTCCACATGGGCTAAGTTTGTGCGTTTTGTCCCAGTGCCACAACTGACATGCTGGCTGATGGTAAACAAGGAAAAATGGGGGTGGGTGTCATTTTTCTCCTATGGAAGCACCTAATGCCCTTGGTTTTGTGTAAAGAGCATTTGCAGGAAAGGGCAGGAGGACCAAGTGCAGCTCAGTAGGGATGGCAAGGCCGCGAGATGGCACGCGATTCCTGTGTCTTATTGTGTACTGGACAGTGCAAGAAATGACCAGTAAACCCAGCACAGAGTCCAAGCAGCAATAACCTGGGACTCTGGTGCAGGCTCTGTTCTCAGTTCTGTTAGGAAATCCATAGATTTCAAAAGCAACCTTCTTAATCTCTAATAGCAACAGATTTATGAGAGATTATAATTGCTGATTCCAGTGGTATTACTCCAGTGGCAGAGAGCGAGCCTGGAGCCCCGAGTCACAACTTTTTAAAATACGACTGACCAAAAGCATTAGGAAAGCAGCGTGTCAAAGTCTTTTCCAGTTGTTTGCGCTCTGGCTTATTGAAAACAAGCCTTTGTGTACCTAAAAGTCACCAGTATTTCCATGTCCCACGCGATTGGGCTGAGGTGGAAGAGGCTGTCATTTAATTTTTGTCTTCCCAGCCAGAGCTAGTTCCTGGAGCTCATGTGGCTGAATATTAATATCCATATGCCTGGTGTAAGCACAGACATGTAATAAATAGGTTTGTATTACTAGTAATCTCTTAGTAAATACTGGATGCCTTTCCAAAGGTTAATTCTATTGCCTGTGAAAAAGCATTGTGTTTTACTGCAGGAGATGCTAGGTGAAAACATGTACCTTGCTGCTGCCTGTGATTCTGCTGTTCTGTCTGACGGAGATACGGTCAGCTCTGCAGGACGCTGCACCTGACGGTGCAAGGTGCTGTGCAAGGCGCTGGATGCAGTGTGGGAGGCAAAGCCTGTCCCTAGGAGCTGCCTGTCTGGCCCAGAAGGAGAAAGGCTGTATGCTGGAGGCAGCAGGAGTTGAAGTCATGCCTTGGGGTTGCTTCCTTCTATTTTCCTTTAGAAATGATAGGTCAGATCCTCCAGTTCTTTAGGTTCTGCTGCTTGTCCCCAAGATCAGCCCTTTGTGCCGTGATACGTGAGCCTCTTCTGAGAACATAGACCATCAAAAGGAGAAGACACGCGACAGGGGAACAAGCAGACACTGCGTTTTCTAAATGAGGTTCCTGATGTTCATTCTCTGTGTCTGGGCAAGGTACATTAATTTCTCATGTTCATCAGGTGGCACATTAGCCGAAAGAAGCCCTGAGAGAGCACACCCTGGCAGGAGCACGCTGTTCCCGAGCAGGCAGAGAGCTATGGCTTGGGATCACGTTTGGGTTTGGATTTTTTTTTTTAAGCAATTCTGCTTTCATTTTCACATAAAAACTATACCTGCTAGGAAGAAAACGAAATGGCCTGTTGAGAGGAGCAGAAAATGAAGGGCTATTTGAAATCACATTTAAAAATCTGACAATTTTTTCTTAACCCTTGAGTCATAAGCAACTATAGATATGCTGGAGTTTCCCCTGAGCTTGAAAATAGGCTAAGACTGGTAATAGTCCAATAATTCTTTATGCTTTAAATTCATCTTGCTTCAAATTTTATTCTGCGCAAAGCGGGGAATCTTACATTACTTTACCAGGAAAGTGCCCCCTAACTCAAAACAGCAACAGATTGTCCCTTCTGTGGCCTTTTTTTGTCCAAGCAGGGCAGGAGGCCACCTGAGGTTGATATGTGGAAGTGCTGCTCTGCATTCATTGCCCACCCTCAGCTGCTGCAGGGGCACACAGAGGAAAATGCTGCTGCCTGCAGCTGGAGCCCTGCCTGTGCTGCCTTTAGAAATACTTAAGGGATTGGGTCTGTGTATAATTTACTTTTATGCGGGGAAAGGCGTATTTACATTCCTTGATTCTGTGCATCACGCTTCAGCTATGGCAGCCTGGACCATAGCTTTGATTTGCTCTTTGCTTTTTCTGGGCAGTGAAACAGGATTGATCCCCTGATTTAGCCACCTTAGTGGTCTGCCTAAAATGGTACAAAAGCCTCTCCTGCCTGGGTGCAAAGGTAGAGGAGGAACCATTAGTTAAGGTAGTGCTTGTGCTGAGATTTCCTATTCAGGAGCCGAATCGCAGTTTTGCTGCTCTGCTCCTGGGTTCAGCTGTCACCCACACTCAGCAGCTTCTCTTTGGGGTACATCACGGCAACATGCAGCAATTCAAAGGTTCAGCACAAAAAAACACTCCACAATGACCTACACACCTTTAACGAGTGTCTAGAAGACTGAAGGGGCTGAGGGCTCTAGTCAGACCTGAGCTGCAGCTTGAAGGCTTCACGATTTCTACAGAGCCTGTCAAATCTCAATGAGAATCTAACATTCAAAAGATTCAGTCACCACAGGCTAACTAGAACAATAAGCCCCAAAGGATATTCAGCAACAGGCATAGCTCAGGGCGTTGGATTTTTAAGCATTTCTCTTGCTGTTTGACAGCTGCAGCAGCACACGTCTTGCCGCATCGTTCATGGGTAGGAGAGGTCTTGCCTGCGCGGCTTCTCCCACTGCCTGGGAGCGTATTGGAAAGCAGCGCTGGAGAAGATGCTCTAGCAAGGAGAGTGCCATACTGCAAGCAATCCGATTCTGTAACGGCAGGAAAATAGGTTCAACTTGCTGCTTCAAACTTTTGTGTCAGCAAGGAGCTTGGGTCCTTTATTTATTATTTGTATTACAGTAGCACCTAGAGGCCCTAAGTTGCTAGGGTTTGTAGAGCACTTTGTAGGAGACCCCTATACCATTGTAAGATGACAAAAAGGGTGGGAAAGGAGGGGAGAAAGGTGACCTGACTGAGGTGTTACAGAGGCCAGCAGCAGCATGGAAAGCAAAGCTCTAACTCTCTCGGGATGCTTATGCTGTCAAACACTGTCAAATGTCACAGCATTTGAAGAAGCTACAGTGCCATCAGCTCGGCTATAAGAAATGGCTGTCTGCTCACTTCTAGCCCTTCTTCAGCAGTGGTGTAAGCTAATCCTTTTTATTTCACATTGCAATGGATTAAGTCTATTATCATGACCCAGCTGAGGGCTGGTGGCATCTTCAGATGTGCTCGCTTGACTGTGATCAACTGGGCTCTCAAGTCTGAGCTCAATTCAGTGACTGCACTGCAAAATTTACTTGTAATTTTAGTTTGGAAATTTGCTTGTTCACTTCTGCATTGACTAGCGAATAGCCAACTCTCTTCACTCCAGTTTTAACATGCTGGAACTCTGCCAGTTTCTTTGGTCAGAAAAAGATGCATTTCTTGAACACAATGTAGAAGAACCACTTCAGACATAACACTTCTGTGTGAAGTATGTACATATGCACATCCTGGTAACATGGACGAAAAAAGACTGCTGCTTCTCCCATCACATGCAAAACTGGCAGTGACCCTGTTGGGAGGTGGAATGGCACTTAAATGTATATTTTGATGCATTTGCTACAACTCCTCTGAAATTCCACTAGCATTTATAGTAATAATAACTCTTTCTTATGAAAGAGGTTTTGATGTTCTAAACCGGCAATATCTGCCTTTCAAAAGCAACACTTAAAAATATGCAGTTTCTTTTTCTTACCTGAAGTTTCAACACCTTTATAGGAAACACAAGCTGTAATTTCAATGATTTCATTCTTTAAAATATGTTTTAAAGGGAAATCAGACCTCAACACATTCTGTAGTTGTTCAAAAGAGTGCAGAACTGGCAGCACTAAAATTTGAATGTTATCTAAAAACCTGACAAGAATAGGAGTATATAGATGCAAAGTCTCTCTATTTATTTAGCTTCAGCCACCACCAGTGCTGAATTTATCCTTGCAGCATCTTTATGCCTCACTGTTTTGTGACTTGGTAAGTCGAGCACAAGGTCCTGCCCATGGTTACACCAGGGTCCTGCACAAAGCTGGAGGTACCGTGATATTCCTGGTAAAGCCCAGCAGAAAACATATTGGCCGATCAAACATTTCTTCCCAGTCTTTCCCTGTCGCTTTGCGTCAGTCTTGTTCAGGACCAGTTCATTAAAGGCATCCTTACAGTGATTAGCTCTGTTCTCTACCCATTTCACCCTTGTCTGCTTTCCTGATCCTGACTAATGCAAAGCCAGCAGTGATGAGGAGAGCCCTAATAACTCTGCCATCCCCTTGAGAGCGGTGTGATGCTACTGCTGTTGTTAGACCAGCAGCACTTGAAAACCCCTTCTAACAAAGCTCTTTGAAAGCCCCTCACCAAGCCCACCCTGGCTGACAGGCATTTTAGTGAAGCCCTGTGGGTTTTGCCCTCTTACAGGTATTTTCAGCGTGGAGTTGCTCAGTGACGATCCTTTTCTTTGCTGTTATGCAAAGTGGTAACAGGAGAAAAGGGATGGGTTTATTCCAGACTGATTTGTAGACCTTTCAAATGAAGGTGGATGCTGGGCATCCCAGAACTATTGGCTGTGCTGTGGCTTTGCTCAGATAACTGAGTTGGAATCTCCTCCCAGGTCGGAGACTTCTCTGCCAAGGTAACAGTCTCCTGGCACACTTGCATGGTTCTCCAAACCAGCCACAGTCAATGCAATAACATTTGGTGTAAATGCTGAAACATTCAGGTCCTATTTCACAAGGAGCAGCAGTTGACCCTTCTCTTTCATATTTTCTCTTAAAGCGAGAAGTTTTGAGTCCTTTAACCATTTAACTATCTTGTTGGAGCCTAGACTAGAGAAATTTGAAAGGATCAACCCCAACAGTAGCCCATTTCTAATTAGCCTCGTTGCCATAGTGACCTGGGGGGGGTATTAGCGTCAGCATGGCAAACTGATGGAACTGTACAACTTCTTTCACAGCTGGGGAATGTAAAAAGTGAATCCCTCATTGAATCATGCTTGCAGGATTGACATTCAATCACAGTCATTGTATGCTCATGAAAATGACTGTCATTCCTCACACACAGTGTTTCACTTTAAGAGGAAGATGGGAGGGGATGTTGCAGAGAAAGAAAAGGGAAAGAGGAAAAAACAACCTATCTGAGGCATTAAGATGAATGTTAAAATGCAAAGGAGCTAAAGAAATTCTGATACTTTATTTAAACTAGAAAAAAAGAATAGAGAAGTAACCAACCCTGAAGCAATCAGTACTGGATGTGGACTCTGTCTCCGTTATTTTCAAATACTGAAGAGCTGGGATATTCCCAAGGGCTTTCTTATGAAGATCATGGAAATGTGCAGAAAGTGGCTTCCATCCTTTATTGATATTTCCTTTTTACTACGAGGAGTTGAAATGTGTGTATTTTTGATCCTGAATGTTGTCATGGTTACAGGGCTACTTGGATGCTGCTTTTTGCACCCCAGGAAGGCTGCGGCGCTCGCTGTGTGGTGGAGCAGCTGCCTGGGGGTGCAGTTTGAGGCTGGAGATGGTGGGATCAGCCCGACCACCCAGCCCACCTCGGGCTGGAAACAGCCAAACCTGGAGCAGGGATTCCTGGGGACGGATTACAGTCCCAGAAAGAAGGATGGAAATTATGTGACCACACTCTTACAAATGCCTACTAGGTAATGCTAGTGAAATATCTACTCACTCCCCAAGTATATCTAGCCTTGAATATTTCTGCCTAAGCTACTTTTTCACCCAGCAGTTTGATTAAAAGCCTTGTTTCTGTGGACTCCAGGACCGAGGGCTTTTTTTCAGCATAGACTTCATTTTGAGCTGTAGTCCAGAACATTGTACAAAGCAAAGCTGCATGAAGGAGAAAACACTGGTGCTGATCTCTATAATGTCAGGTCTGTTTGTGCATCTCGTGGAGAATCTCGTGTCTGCCTGCAAGATCAAGTGGTAGACGTACTGTAGAAGCTGTTGACTTTTCACTGAAAAATGGCAAATGAATTTTTTTTGGCTAAACACACCCCCCCCCCCCCGCCCATCTTTTTTCAGGTTTTTAGCAAGAGGGTTTTCAGATTTCCAAACCTATACAAAGGAAGAGCTAGGAAGAAAATTATTTTCTATCAAATGCAGACAGGCAGAAAACACCAATTTTCTGAGAGGATTTTTCAATGAAATGTTGCAATTTTCCATCAAGGGCATCTTTATTCTTTTACCAACTACACAAAAATGTCATGTCTTGGGTCTTGCAGCACTTTCCCCCCAAGCACAGTGCAAATGGAGAGTCATAGGATATTAAACTTTTCATTAGTTTTAAAACCACTTTGGGGTGGATTAAGGACCCTTGTGAGCAAAAGACAGTGCTGTAGGTTGGAAACAAGCAGATTTGTGCTTTTTCACACTAAGCTGATACGTGGCTTTGTGCAAATGAGTGTCTGAAACGCTTTCTCTCCTTTTACTCTGTGTAGACTGTCAAGTTGTTTGGATGCAGATGTCTACCAAACCCAGGACACCGTATGGTCTGCAGACATGCTTCGTGTTCACGATAATCTGGGGGGGTGGAAAGCATAAATGAACAGGGGGAAAAACGAATGAACAAACCAGTATTTTCTGGAAGTTGTTAAAGTTTCAAGTAGTGAGGTTAGTGAATACACGCTAATACACAAGTATCATATCTTGACTCACCACTTGAGGTATGTAAAACGTGGGTGGAAGTAGATGGGAACAAGTGGAGTGCCCTGTTTTCATGGACAGGCTTAAGTGTGACCGTAAGATCAACAGACAGCAGCAGTGCAATAGTTTAGCTTCCCACTCCTAACTCACCTTGCCTAAGGTTACAGGCCTGTCTGAGTGCCTAGTAATTAACTGGTGCCCAGGTATGAATGGGCCTGATTCCCTCGTCACCTATGCTGCTTTGATGTTGAAGGAGAATTGAGTCTAATAATTGGGGACAACGATTTGTCACAGTCACTTAGATGAAAAATCCAAATCTGATTATGGTTAAATTAGCAGATGTCCTGAATTCCTCTCTGAAAGGGGCACTGGACGTGTGAAAAATGCTTTGTGGGGCAACGAAATCGGCTTTGTCCTGCTTGATAACCTTTCGGTGACTCTGCCTGTAGCAGCAGCTGAAAGGACGAGCGCTGTTTGCGGCCAGTGAGATCTTTGCACTCTGGCTCTTCCCATCTCAGCTACAGCCTTAGACTGAGAAGAGCCAAATGGAGGGAGGGCAGGAGTGGTTTTCTTCATCCCCATGTTCTGGGGGGCCCTTGTGGTGGCAGCACGTTGGCATGTGGCCATGGAGGTCGGGGCTCCATTTCCATCACCGCTGCTACCACAGCTTTGGACACAGCCTGATCTTGGGCCAACCACCCCTCTCTGTACACCTTCCCGGGTGGAAGGTGTTTTGCTGCAAAGAGTTGGTATCAGTGCAGGGATCGGTGAAGGGGGTGAGGGGATATGAGTGATAGGTTGCCGTTCCAGATAATTGAAAGCATGTCAGAAATAGAAGCGGTATTTAAATCGAGAGTCTTTGTGATTCTTCTCCACCTGGTGAGCCTGGGAGTTACGGGAGGCTGTCGCAAGGTGGAGAATTAACAATTCTGATGAGAGATGCTGCCAATTTGAATTGCTTATTTGGAGACCAGGGTAGGAGGGGTGTCCATTAGCCTGTCTCAGGGATTTCCTATGCCTGCTCCTGGTTTGTCATTAAAGGAGCAAAGCAGCTGAAGAAATGCGTTCAGAGTGCAAATACTGGTATATGCCACCCAAAAGACCTTTTTTTTTTTTTTTCCTTGAGCTGATCTTATTATTGCAAAGTGCTATCAGACTAGCTTATACAGCTCTGTGCATGGGGCTGCTTGCTGGTGAGACAGTACCGAGGACAAGAGCAACTGCAAGCCATTTTCTTGGAGGGCTGTGGCTTGCACGAGGCCCGGGAAGCACCTTCTTCTCTATGATCGTAGGGTGCATCCCTTCTCCATGCTGCTCACAAATAAGCTGCTACAAGGGAAAAAATAGCAGCTGCGCATTGCTGTGCAAAGCATCAGTCTCAGAGATCTCTTGGGACTCCTGCTTCCAACAGGCACCTTTTACAGTTACCTTAAAGGCCTCGTTGGAGATAACAAGGTCATATACTCCAACTGGCCAAGTCATCAAGGCATGTCCCCTTGCCCTCCTTCAGGCCTAGCCAAGCCAGCAACGAGGGGAGCTCCTGCTTGGGCTTCCCATGTCTCCCAGGGCAGAAGCCGCTGTTTGTCTCCGCTTCCCTGCCCCTGACAGTACCACCTTGCAGCCCGTGCAAGGATGTCTGGGAAGCTACTGGGGGAACAACATGTGTGTGAACCTCACTGTGGAAGTTCAAAGCGTCTCCGGAATCACAGAATTCATTGATTCCCCACGTTGTCTTGTCGTACACGTACACGTGACTATGGACAGTCTCTTTGGGCCACTTCTAATGACTAGTGCATGGGAGAGTCCCACCGAATGGGTTCATCTGTGCAGCCCTCAAAGCCCTGTTGCCTGACATTTTAAAAGCTGCCTGGGGGATTTTTATGTGCAATTCCCATTAACTAAAATTAACAAATAGCAATGGGCATCTAAATCCCCGATGTGATTTTGAGAACTACAACAGCATTCTCTGCCAGAGAGAAAGGTCTGTGCAGTACCGCTCTCCTGAGCTCAAATTTTCCCTTGGGTTTGCTTGCACATTCCTTACAAGAGACTGAAGATTTCTCTGGAACAGCCCCCGCTCTTTTATAGTGCTGCAGTCACACAAAATAAATATGAAGTGAGATGATTATATTCCAGGAGCTACGAGATACCACGTGTCAGATCCAAAGTGAACTGACCTTTCCGCTCCCAGGTGGACAGCTCTGACCTTCTGTGATGCTGATGAGAAGCATGGAAGAAATCATGATTAGGGGAAAATCGTGCTTTATTAACGTAGGCAGAGCACAAAGATCTCATCATGTAAAGAGCTGCCTCTAGGTGGTGGGACACGAGAAAGAAAACCAAGATGTGAGTCCGTGTTGTGCTCTCATTATAACACTAATGGGAACAGGACAGCAGAGCTCAGAGGACAGCAGAGACGTGTGATAGGGAATTATGCTTTGCTGTAGAGGCTTTCTTGTGGTGACAGTTATAGCAACAGCAGACCAGGTTCCTACTGGCTCAAAGCCTCTTTATAATGCTGTTTTACAGAGGTGGTATTATTTGGCAGAGGAAGGCGGGAAGTCCTGGTAGCTGCAGTAACACCCAGTTGAGTTTGGTAGGTTTAGTGTTGCTATAAGGTACCAAGGAGCTGTTAATGAATAGGGTTATTTTGGGGGGCATCTGTTTTTGTCACGGTAACTGTGAGGCACAGAGACTGCCCTTTGCAGGTTTGGGGGGAGGAGGAGAGCAAGAAGGGTTTTTCTTGTACAGCAAACATAGCTTCAAAAAGTGAGGAGGCTGGTGGGAGGGGAGGAAGGGTGGGGGGAGAGCAAGCAAGCACATATTATATTCCAACTGTTTCCACGGTGACATAATCACAACTCTTGGGGGAAAATGCTTCACTGCAAAAGCTGGAGGAGGCAGGACGGCTTTGTGGATGCTGTGGAGAGGGATAGCTCTCCCAGCACCTGTGGCACACCATCCGGAGGACTTGGAAGCAGAGGCCGGCTAAACTCGTGAGGCTGTAGCGCGAGCCGTGGGCAAGGAATCGAAATGCATAGCAATCATCATCTCCTTCCTTTTATTTCAAGGATGAACATTTATAAATAAATATGATGTAATCACACTAGATAGGAAGTCTAAATATCTTCCATTTCTTGGCAGGAATGAGGAAAAGAGAGATGTATGTAGAAGAGAGCCCATAAGGTGTACATAGTGAAGCATAGCCCAGTAGCTGAAAGCAGGCTGTAGTTAATGAATTAGGTCGCCAGGTCCTTGCGTTCTACATTGTGTCTCCCTTTACTCTCAGTCCTGGAGCTGTAGCATCCAAGCGAGCTCCAAGCAGATGGAAACCTGCCATTTCATCTCTAGGCCTGGTTGCACAGTGTCCAGAAGAAACCAGTGCTTTGTTAGCAGTGAGTCTCACCGATCAATCTGTGGCATATTATTCACTTTACGAAGCAGCACCATGTTCACCTGAATCGCTTCCAAATGTCTGTGGTTCCCTGTGTTGTTTTAGGCAGTGTACCACTTGCCATCACGCTGCTACAGATGGCAATAGCTCTTGGGGGCTTTCCTATGAGACGTGGGCAGGGGAGGCAAGGGCTGTGACAAGTACACGAGGCTTTCATGCTTGGGGACTTTCCTTTAGTTCCTGCAGCACAGTGCTGCACTGTGGATTTCAGTCCCAGCCCTCCTGCTGGTTCTGTGAGTTGAGGCAAATTGCTTCCTCTGCTAATGTCTCGGATGGGATAAATGCTCTTTTTCTTCTGTCACTGACCGCTGGTAGCTGGATGATCAAAGTTTTCTGTGGGCAAGGTGGCACGATGCTGTAGGTTGAATGGTGCTGCTTCTGCAGAGCTTAATAGGAGCATTAGGTTTCTTGCGTAGTGACTCAGTGCAGCTGCCCGATAGTCTCAGACTGTATCTGAAGCAAGCATACTTAGATGGATATGATTTCTAAAGCAATTACTGCATCTTTATATTCCTGAAAAAATCTCATTTGCTTTTTTTTTTTTTTTTTTTTTGTGACTGAAGCTGCACAGCTCTGTGCTTTGTTTGTAGACTGCACAGAACTTGCTAATGATCTGCTCTCATCTGATTCCCACTGGCTCTAATTGCAGGCGTTGTTACACTGGGTTGCAAACTTTGCGGTGCGCCGGGTGACGCAGTGTTTGTGTGCTGTTCTTTCTGTCTTGGTCCGTTGTTGGGAGTACAAAGGATGTCTAGCTTTTTGTTTGTAATACAGCACTGATCTGTGCTTGTGATGTACAGAAAGTCTCGGGCAAAAATCTCGATGAGTACAGAAAGTCTCTAAACATGGGACACTTCCAGAAACACACAGTGTAACAGGGCCTGTATCATCTTTCTTATCTTTCCAGCCTCGAAACCAGGATGATTCTTTAAAGACGACATTTGTTTCAGATTATATCCTTAGCTCTCTGTCATTTCTGTGGTGTCTAAAGGATGAAGAGGAGAAATTATAGATAACCTACAGATCCTCATCCACCCACTAAGCTTTACAGCTCTTTGCCCAAATAGAGCAGCCTAACAGCAATAGCTCAGCTGAAGACCTTGCTCTTGAGTGTCCGTAAAATGCAGTTCCCCTGCACCAGCCCGTTGCACAGGGGAGAGCAGCTGCTGCTGCCAAACGTGTCCCCTTCTCCCTCCAATTACACATCTGCAGAGCTGGCAGCAACGTCCCCTGGCACATCACAGCGACTGGCCACACCGCGGAGCCACGGAGGGCTTAGATGCTCCGACAGAGAAGCGAAAAGCTGGGACATCCCACTGCTACGGACCTCTGCCATGCATTTAAAGAAAATTACTTCGTAGAACTTAAAAACTGGGTTTGGAGCTATAGAAGAGGATCAAAGACACACCTGATGGAGTGCCTCTAGGCCAGGCAGTACTTTGACTACCCGGAGCTCCTCATTCCCCGTTCATCTCTTCTTTCAGCTCAGTGGTGCTAGTCTTTTCATTCTCCTCTCTCCAGCTCTAATGATTTTCTCTGTCCCATCCTGAAGCCTTTCTGTTTCTTCTCTGTGCTTTCTCCAAGAATGGATGGGTGTCAGATTTCCTGTTTATTCAGAAACTCCACAAATCTCAGTTTATTCCTCCTCTTAACTGAAACCAAAAGCATTTTGCGTCCACATCCATTAAGAATTTAAAAAACTTCTCATATAAAATTACAAAGTGGTATTTCGTATCACAGTGACTTTTTCTTCTGATGGCATTTTGAGGGAGTTCAGGTTATTTGTGCAAGGTCCACACGTGTAAATAAAGAAAATCTCTGCCTGTAGACTTTTCACAGGTGTCTATCTCCAGTCGGTTATTAGCCCTTGTGAAATCCAACCCATTTAATACATACAGACTGCAAATGTGCGATACACCACGCTATGAGCGAGACCGAGACAGTCAGACAGGGCGGGATTTTGCGTGACTGTGATTTGATCCAACATAGCAATTCCTGTTTCTCTCTGAGATAAAGCATGGGTAGCAATTAAAGAATGAGGAGAAGTGACGTGAATATCTGTATTGATTGCAGAAACTAGTAACAGAAAGATACTGATAATTCTGGTGATTTTTTTAGGTTTTCTCTTTTGTGCATAGACTTCCCCCTTCCCAGCTGGTAGCAGGCAGCCTGTTACAGTAGGATGTGATGCAAGGACTGGAAATTGATATTTCTTTTCTTGACTCAGTTACTCTAGTTCAAAGCTTTGATTCCTTTGACTATTAGAAAGGCCAAGATCAGCCACCCTAAAGCACAGCCCACATGTTTGTTTATCTCGCGTGTCAGCAAAGCAGCCTGGGAAACACTGAGCCAGATGGTAATGATGGGATCTTTGCAAGGCTGTTTGAATTGCGGCAATTGCTGCTGCTGCTTTTTTGTTTTTTTCTTCCTAAATCAGCATCCTTTTATCTTCCTCATTTCACGTTTGTTTTCTGCTTGTCTTGGGTTTGATGCCAGGGATTAAAAATGAGGGTTGATTCATATATCAATATTAAACTGCATAATCACCTCAATCATTATTTGACTTCATCCGGAGCATTCACAATGTTTCGGGAACTTTGAGTGAAAGAAAACTTTGTCGCCGTACGAACATTTGACTGAACTATCGATAACCTCAATTTCTGATTTAGGTTGCGTACCCTGTGTCTGGCTTTTCACAGCAAATAATCTTCTTACCATATATTTTCAACAATTTCTGTAATACTTATAATTTATTTGTTTTTCCATTCAAGAAGAAAATAACATGACAGCACAATCTGTGGCAATAATCTGGGGGGGTATTATATTCTCAAACAACAGTAGAGCTACTGTAACTTTAATGTATTACCAGTAATTTCTGCTTCCTCTGGCGAGGCTTAGAGAAACATAAGGTGCTTTAATAACAAACAGGGATCCACCCACAACTCTGATTTATGTTTGTGACTCAGCAAAGAACGTAAACTGAGACTAGGGCACAGAGTGTTTCTATAAGTAGTTATAAATCAACCATTCACCAGGAAAAAAAATGAGTACTAGCAGCCTTCCCTGTATGAGGAAGAGAGTGTTTTGGGGGTTGCAGATGGTGAAGTCTTCTTTCAGGGGAGTCAGTAAAGGGGTCAGTCGGGATTCATCATGGAGAGATTCGTAGTGTTTGCATGAGCACTCATGTAGGCATCAACCCAGTGCAGGGCGGTTTGCATCATTGTCTCTCTGAGCTGTCCCTAGTTGAGCGCGTCAAGTCCATTTGATGGAAGCAAACCCATCAGCAGCGGGCCAGCTGGATGGTGGGACAAACAACCCTGGAAAATAAAGTCATAGGTCTGAATTTGCAGCGTTTGATGCTTGTATTTGACTTGGACTGAGGGCACAGGTTACGTCCTTACCTGACTCCAGGAAAGCCCCTGGCCCGTTTGTGCCGAAGTCTCCCCGTCCAGCCGCGCGGGGCGGCAGTGGAGCCCAGCTCGTGGGAGCCCACGGCCCTCGCCAGACAGATCGTACCCCGCGGGCGCTCCGAGCCAAAGCATCCATTTGCCAGCTGCTGCTCGTGAATTTCCAGCTGAAGGGTGCGCGGTGTTTTCAGTGCCACGCTGACTGACGGGTTTATCTTCCAGTCCATTTACTTACTTAATTATCCCACAGTGAGCAAGAAGTCATTTCTTATAAATATGGTAATAAGCCGATCAGGATGACAACAGAAGCACATTCTTGTACAGTTTTTGGAAAAAGCCAACTTTCCTCCGTTTCAGTTCATCATCAGGCTTCCCCCATCAGCAGTCAGTAAATTAAGAAACAATATCTGGTGACCTTAAAACATCATCCCCCAGATGTTTGGCACCAGTCAGGACCTGCTTGGAGCTGTCTTCATCTTGAGTGTTGCCCCTGTCCCGCACCTTCGCATTTTAGCACACACTAGGAAAGGATGAAGCTTGTGTTTCCTTTAAATTCTCTGAGTTGCTTCTGGGATATCAAAGCTTTTCATTTGACAACTCCAGCTGCCATATAAAAGGGAGAGGGGCTATAGGCACCTCAGGCCTGACTCATTGATGGCGGGAGATTTTTTCTGCCTGATACCAAACATTGCTGAGGCTATTTTTGTAAAGGAGAGTCTACCAAAAATTATTTGGTGACAACAGTTAGCGGATGCTGTTTTTCAGTGGTGTAAGTAATACCTTCCAGGTTTAAAAGATTGAAGCAAGTGTCTGATGTAGAATAAACTATGTAGTGTCCATAAAGAGGCTGAAGTCCCCTTGTTTCTACTTCAGTAGGAATTTTCTGAGTATGGATGAGTGAAGGGCTGAGGGTTGGCTCCCTGTCCCTGCAGGTCTGAAATCCCTGTGCGGGCTAAATCCTGCTTTAGAAAACAGTGAGAGAGTGCAAGGGGCTGCAGAGCCCCTCTCGCCCCTCCGCATCAGCTCCACGTGCCAGCAAACACCCTTGGGCTGTACCCGCTCCTGCCTGGGTGATCCTGCCTGTGTGTGTGTGTGTGTACGTACAGCACACGTAGACGTTCCTAACCATGTCTCTCGGTGTCATTGTCGTGTGGGTGGCACCAGTGACTGTGCATATGTTTGCTGGGTGTAGGTGTGCCGAGGGCTATCTGCACACACGCTTCCCGGTACGTCGGTGCTGTGAATGGAGGGAGCTGTCTCGACGTTTTGCCTTTTCGATCACTTCCAAATTTTCCTCATTTTGAATTTCTGGAGTGTGTCCTCCCAGCACCTGTGCTACGATCGTTCCTTGAGAGGTACATTATCCAAAATAACAAAATTGAGGTGAACAAGGCGGGGAGAGAAACTCATGTGACTCCATTAGCATTCATTTATGCCAAGGTTCTGCGAAACCCGTACAAGAGGCTGTGTTGTTTGGAGTTTATTTAAATTAATCACTATAATTACATTTTACTCTTTATCAAAAGCCTCCTATAGAGATTGTCCAGCTAGAAAATAAAAGGAATTTCAGAAATAGTAGTATTTCTGTAGCCTTTTTAAAGACATTCAGGAGCATCATGTAAAAACACGGTGGGCACTGGGGGAAATAATTCTGCTGGGAGGTCAGACGGCTGCCGAGTTCTGTTGATTTCCTCATTTTTCAAGGCTGGAGGCTTCTGCATGTGAATGAGTCCTTTGTTTTTCCAAGGCTTCTTGTACAGAAATATATCTGCCGCAACAACCGCTTATTTCCTATCCTGGAAACAAAAGCTCTGATAGTGAAGGCAGACCATTCTGCTCGTGTGGACAACTTCATGTCAGGCAAAGCAGAGCAAAGACGAAGGTGGCAGACAAGCTCCTAAGAGACAAAATTCTCTGGTGTGCAAAACCTTGGAGCAGAAATGGGTGAGAACAAAGGTTCTCACCCAGTACAGCAAGGTCAGCTCTAGGCAGAGCACAACAGGAACAGTAGTAGCTCAGATGTATTCATTTTCTTATTCTCATGTCTGGAAAAGATCTTAAGTGAACCAGCTACGCTCTTTCAAAATTCCTTTATAGCATTTTTTACCTTATATTGGACAGCCTTTTTTTTTTTTTTTTGACATGTATTTACCTAATTCTTTACACTTATTCACACGGATTAATCCCACAAGACCTTGTTGGATGTTTTCTGTTAACCACCAGATGCCTGCCTGTCTCACCTATGTCTTAAGAACCCTTTGAGACAAAATGCAGGTCTTCCAAACTCCACTCCCTGATATTTTCAGTTCCCGCTGATTAAGATGGCACTGTGCAATATATTTACATGCTGTATTGAATGATTTGTTTTGTTTTTCAAAATCTGAAAGGAGAAATAAGCTCCTTTTTTTTTTTTTTTTTTTTTAGGAATCTAGAGAATTCAGTTGGGCTTTTCTCTCAGAAGACTGGTGGATTGATCTGTCTTTCTGTTGTCACCACTCTTGTGACATCGAAGAGTTTCATCAATTTCCCAAGACTCAGTTTGGTGTTTAGCCAAAAGTTCAGAAGCTATATTGCTTTGATGTTGATTTAAAGAACCTTCAGAGTAGCTAGAGTTAATTCCTGGCATCCTTGTGCTAACAAACCCTGAATAAAATGCTGTTATCTGTAGGGAAAAAGGAAATGAATACCTTCTTAAAATAATGATCTTATTACTACTTATCTTGTTACACTGTGGTGAGGTTCTCCTTGTTAAGCCACCTGCACTTTGAGAGGTTTATAGACAAAAGCAGCATTATTAATTAATGTGACTGTGCAAGCTTTCTGTGAGCTATTACATATTTTATTGTTATGGCTACTATTATTATTATCAGATAGGCTGTTTGGGACTTTTGAACACGTGCTAGCATCTTTCTGTTGTGCTGGTTATCCTTCAGTGCCTTTCTTCAGATTATAAATGCAGCTGTTTCTATTAAATTCTGGATGGAAAGCAAGAGCCCATAAAACCTATCAGCAGGTTATTTTAGCCTCAAATCTGTATTGCTTAAATTATACAAGGAACGAAATGGAAGTCTGATGAAGGTGCTACCTAACAAAAGCAGATGTAAATTTGTTGTGCCTGAATATGACTCTGGGATGCTTGTCACCCAGGCGGTGAGGCAGGGTAGGAGCATCCTTTGGCCACCTGTAACCAACTCCTGAGGGCCCAAACAATTGCTCTAATGAATCTGCAGTCTCTGGGACCAAGAGTCATTGCCCTGGTCAAGGATAGTTTGGGGAAAAAAGGAATCCATCCTAGAAGGAGGTTTTATTGCTTGCCATAAGGAAGGTGCAATCCTTCTGGGCTCTGCTTTTTGCAGTGTAACTCTACATACTGTCCCTGTAAGAGGCCACAAAGTTGCAGGCATCAGTGTGACTCCTCTCTGATGCAAGGTATTACAGTGCTGAGACCCTATACCTACTCTGGCATTTATGTGGGTGTTTAAGCATTTTGTCATCCCAGAAGTCACAGTGAAATCCATAAAATTGTCTAGGAAGAGCTTAAAGATCCCAAACTCTTATTTGCAGAGATGAAATGGAGGCCTGTACAAGGATCATGGTCCATTCTCATTTATGCAGTGCCCATAGCCACATGACAGATCATCTTCCAGTCGTTGTCACGTTTGGCTGCGGAGATAGCGCGTGACCGTGTATGATGCTGCTCTACCCACGGACTCTGTCACAGCTGGCAGGAAGGGCTGTACGGGGAAACAAACCTGTAGTAGATCTCTTTCAGAGGAAGCAGAGGACCTGCCAACAAAAAGATGCTACTACCTCTGTTATCAAGACTATTCTGTTCATAAAAGGCTTGAGGATATAAAGAGTCTTGTTGACCCTGCACCATGAAGTTATGTCACAGCTGGACCCTGTTGCCAACAGGGAAAGTCTCTGTGCTACTGCAGATTTCGTAGGCTTTGGTCACATCCCATTTTGGTTATCCCACTCTGCAGAGTTCTGGTTTGTCCGACTGTTCCTTATGCAGGAGCAATTCCCAACCTTTGAACATCAGTCACCACTCTTTGATGCTCTTCCAATTTAACCACGTGCTTTTGGAGATGGAGAGTGGGGACCAGGGTAAGGCACCCTACACCAAACCAGGACACGGGGCATCTGAGTCCTACTTCTAACTGCCAAAACCATTTTTTTTTCTGTTTCCTCTCTGCTCTTTACCCCTTGTGTGTATTAAGGCTGCAAACGGTAAGGACAGAATTTCTCTGCTTGGACATGGATATTCAGGTTCTGGCGCAAGAGGCCCCAGGTTTGGTTTGGAACTTTATGTGTTTCAGACGGGAATGGGTGAATTTTGTCTCCTTTCTGAGATGGCTATGGCTCTGTGTTCCCACCAGTTCTTCCTCAGATATTTCTAAATCCCAAGTTGTCCCTAGGAGCTGGTTTTTATCGTCGTTACTTTTATTGATTTTCTTTTCCCCCTCTGTTTTTGAGCAAAGCTGCTTACGGTCAAATAAGCTCCAATCTCACTAGAACTGCTACAAACCAGCTCCTATAATGATCCAGGCTAAAATAGCCGCCTAATTTCAGAAGCCTGCCCTATCTGATGGTGCTGGTGATGGTGCACAGATTCTTCCACATCAAGCACAGGGGTGAAATGCCTCATAGATTAACACTGGGCAGGAAAAATCAACGAGAAAGGTGATGGTGGGGGGGTTCCTTTTTTCATCCTTCGGGGATCTCTTGTCTGTTCCTCTGAAATCCTCCCTTCCAAGGCGTGTTTGCAGGATACGACCCTCTGTTATCCTAAGGAGCCAGGCTATAGAGACTGTTCTGTTCAACTCCTGGACCCAGGGGTAAGAGCCCAGGTTGGGAAGCGATGGATCAGAGGCAGAGGAGTTTAAACCCTTTCTCTAGAGGAGTTTGCCACCTACTGATTCGCAGGTTCCTTCTAGCTCCTGCCAAGAGAAGTTGAGGGGGAAAGCCGGGAATGTTAGGGGTAGGTGGGAATTGCCCTTAGAGCCCCCAGCCGGGACCCCCGGGGGGAACAGCCGGGGCTCGGAGCAGGAGGAGGAGGAGGAGGAGGAGGCGGTGGTTGAGCCCCGACTGGGAGAAGGGGAAGGAGCTGGGTGGAAGCGGCGGGTGTGTGCGTGGTGTGTGTGGCGGGGGAGGGCTGTGGATGAGGAGCGGGCTCGCTCTTTTTCTTTCTTTCTGCCGGGGCTCAGTTTAATCCTGCTGCCAGGCGGTGCGAAGCAGCAGTCTCAGCGCCAGATTCCGAGCGAGGGAGACGCGCAACCCTGAAGGCGCAGCGGAGGGGAGGCGAGCGAGGCAGCTAAAGAGAGCAGAGCGGGGGAAAAATCAAATCTATGCTTGGAGCTGGGCTTCTTTTTCGCCAATGCAAAAGGGAATATGCAGCACATTTTTGCCTTCTTCTGCACCAGTTTCCTAGGGGCGGTGTTAGGGGCCAATTTCCCCAACAATATCCAGATAGGTGAGTGCAGGGCTCGGGGCCGTTTGGGAGCGATGTGTCCCCTGGCAAGTGGGTAGGGGTGGAGAGGGGGTGATGGGGGCAAACGGACCCGTTCGTTTGCTCGGAAAGGCAAAATGTGTGTGTATAGACGTGTGTGTGCATGAGGGTGAGCGAGGGGGTGAACTGTGAAGGCTGGATTTGTGCCTTGGTACCAGCTTTGCAAGAGCAGAGATGTATCAATTTGGCTTTGGGGGAGGGGAAGATTGGAAATAAATGCCTGCACACACACCGACACCGAGGGAGAAAAGTGCCTCTGAAATGGAGGAAGCACGAAAAAAAAAATATCTGTTTCTTGCTCTGAGAAATGCCTGGGCTGCCATTGTGCGTTGCTGCATTTGCAAAATCAGCGGTCGCATTATACATTTTTGTGAGGATGCTCTCATCTGTAGGTAACTGGGACGAGAGGTAACAAACAGGCGCTGCTCTCTGTTGTTGTTGCTAAAGAATAAGGGCAGAGCTATTGGAGGAGGATTTTGCATTGAAGTCTCTTTTCATTTCATGCTACTTGCTTCCCCTGCGCACCAGCAGTGCCTGTTTGATTCCTTTCTCCCTCCCTGCAACTTCTCAGTGCTCCTCTCCCTCCCTCCTTTCCTCCCTTCCCAGCTTTATTATTACTCTCCCATTGATCTTTATTGATGATGATTTGTAACCTAGCCCCAAATTCTCTTCCCTTGCATGCCGTTTGTTTTTTTTTTTTCCCGCCTCCCTTCTCTTTACAATGCCAATCAATTGCTAATCCACCAAGTTCAGGCAACTCCTGCCTGAGTCCAGCTGCACAATCCGTGCTTTTACTGCTGTTGATGCTGCATCCCTGTCTCCCTCCCTTTCTGCCTCCCCTTTACCCCAAATTTGTGCAACATCCCAGATTTTTTGCATTTCAACAAACACATGTAACAGCTTAACTCAGCTACTAGCATCTCATTCCTCTGACACCCATGATTAGGCTGGGGGGAGGGAGGAACGGGGGAGGTGGGGGGATGTTCGTGCACAAATAGACCTTTCCACCCATCCAGGAGATGCCCTCTGTACTAAAGATGTGCAAAGTGGCGTTGATAGCCCGTCCTTGCACATTTGTTTCTTCCCCAAGCCATCTGCCCCGGAGGGTGGGCATTGATACTTTCTGCCTCTTTATTTTAATTCTACCTTGTTGCGAAGTGCTTTGTTTCCCTAATAACAGTGCTCCGTTTAAATGTATATAGATTACAAGACAGTGTGAATTTAATAGCATCTTTCTGGAGGCTGTGAAGGGATCTGCCACAAGCCAAGTTTCTTGCTAGGGGAGCAGCAGGAAACTTTTCCTAGGGCCGGGTTATGGCAGCACTTCGTTCCAGGTCCACGGGGGGAGAAAGGCTCTGAACCTAGGTCCAGCCTGGTCCCAGTTCCCATCCTATTTTTATCATCCTGTGCTTCTGGGCTTGTCTGTACTTCTGCTCAGATCGATCCCTTTGAGGGTCAGGCTTTTGATTTCCTGCCCTCTTTGAGTTTGGTCGCCGTCACCTGTTAAATTTAGGGTTTTTCCATGCAGCAAACTTCCAGCAGCAGCAGTTGTTTGGCCATGGGTCCCACATCGCTCTGGCTCTCGCAGCCCTGTCCCTATCCACCCAACGCTGCGCCTGTCGGGCCAGGCTCAGCCAGTCTGCCCCGTACCCCGGCATCCCATAGTGTGGGGCGAACACCTGCACCCCTTCTGGAGCAACCCCCTCCTCTTAGAAGGATTTCAACTGAGCCTAATTACAAGTAAGAGGAGGAGGAAGAGACTCTTATTCCTCCTTTATGAAGGTAACATTGACAGCGCTTCCATTTCTCTTTCTTAAAGTTATGGGGGGTGAGGAGGTTGAGCCAAACCCCGTGGTTCATCCTGACCCCGCAGGTTGCCAGGCCCAGGGATGCATCAGAGCTCCAGTATATGATCCCAGCATTACATAATGCACGGGCTGGAAAGGTTTTCTGCTCCCAGCCTGTCCACAGTGGGCATGAACCAGAGTCTTGCATACTGGAGGGTTTCCGAGTGTACAGGCACTCCATGGGCTGGGGAGCTGAAGCTTCTGCTCACACGAATATTTTGGACCAAAGAGGTTGCTAATATGGGTGTACTTAAGACATTTCTTCTTGTCGTTCTGTTTTTTCTTCCCAGGGGGGTTATTTCCTAATCAACAGTCCCAGGAACATGCAGCTTTTAGGTTTGCGTTGTCGCAGCTCACGGAACCCCCTAAGCTCCTTCCCCAGATCGACATTGTGAACATTAGCGACAGCTTTGAAATGACATACACCTGTAAGTAGCGGCGTTTGCCGTGGTTTCTCTTACTTTGATTCATTTATTCCTGGACTGTTGGGTTTTTTTCTGTCTGAAATATGGGACATCTTGCTCCAAATGTGCAACTCACCTTTAGGGTCTGTGCAAGAAAACCCCAACCACACAGGCGAAGGATTTCTGGATCGTTTTGGTTTGTGCTAAGACTTAGGGATGAGGTAGTGCTGCAGTTATTCAGCATGTTTTGTGTTTTCTCTTTCATTGCTTCCAAAGTGGTACAAAACCCCCAACAATTCATTTCATCTTGTTTCTCTGCCCGACTCACTATGTTCAGGTTTCATTGCCATATTTCCTATAGCCTATTTTCTATATTTACTATAGTACAACAAAGACAGCCCTTTCCACCCACGGGGTGCACAGAAGTCTCTGTTCAGTGTGAACAACTTCTTCAGCCCCAGTTTAGCCATCTGTCCTTGTAATTTAAGAAAGACCTAGCAGAAAACAGAAGCTTGGTGCAAGTGGAGTCCAGATCCACAATAAGGGGCATGCCTAATAATGACAGAGGTAAGAGAGTTCTAGTTTCAAGAACGAGTGAAATTATTGGCTCTAAAAACAAGTGTTAAGAACTGAATTCGCACTGCAGAGTCGATCCTAGGGTGTATCTGCACCCTGCTAAAGCACAGCACTTTAGCTGTGCTGTTCTTGTTATATGATATAGTTGGGAAAAGAAAAAAACTGGCTCGCCAGGTAATGCCAAGGTTAGCAGCAACAAGTAAGACCAGGAGGGAGGGAATCAGAGGAAAACAAAACCCATAACACAGTTCTATGGTTGCATTAGGGGCTGTTGCAGCATTTGCTTCCCTTGCAGCGAGCAGCATGGTGCTGTGCACGAGGGGCTCGCACTGCAGGCATGCGATACACAAAAAATTTCTCGGTTCGACCTGGTGTCAGGCAGTGCTTTCACTCTCTGCGCCTGTGTGTGTGTATGAGGACTGTCAGGAGGGACTGGAGGAACCCTTCCCTTTGTAGAGCCTGTTGGATTTTGTTGGCTCACGTCCGTAGTAGCCTTGTGATTCACTGAAACATCCTCTCTGCAGTTTAGTCATGTGGAGAGTGGGGTAGAGGTGGACACAAACTGTTCTCTCTGCTAAGAAATACACAGGAGAGAAAAATGCTTTCCTGCAAAAAGAACCAGGAATGTACAAGAGGAGAATTAATAAGGCTCTTTGAAGAAAAAAAAAAAAAAAAGTTGTGATTTTTTTCTGTTGGAGGGTTTGCAAATACCAGATTGCAGGAATTTCCTGGGCAGTATGACATAGGAGAGAGAGGTAATAATTTGGCCACGCTTTCTTTGGAGTGTCTAATGACACATCTAAAGATTTTCTGTTTGCCAACTACAGGGTTTCCATCAAGGAAGAGCAACTATTTGAGCTCAATCCAGTGGCACTTCCTTGGCAGGAAAATGAGACAAATAGAAGAAAAAAGGCAGACCTTGTACCTATCAAGGGAAAGCATCGCCCACCTGGGGTAGAGTTGCTGACTGTGGCTGGGAATGAGCTATTTCAGTGCTGATAGCAGGAAGAAAGCAGGAGCTGCAAGAATATCACTAGAATAAATTCTCCATCTGCACGTAGTTTTCCCTCCCTCTCTACGCCTGCCACTAATGGTTTTGTTTACAGCATTAATGTTGATAGCAAGATCACGATACTAGTTATGCTTCAGAAATCTGTCATTAGTACCACGGGGGCGGGGGTGGTCTCACAAAAGCTGAATGGAAGCAAGACAACCTCCCAAAGGATGTTATATTTGAGCTCTATGTAGGGCACATTGTCCTAGATCAGATCGGCAGAGCACTCCGCACAGTCCAACTTCACTTGTCCTCATTTTTCTTTTCTTATAATTAAAAAATTCCTAAGTTCTTCCTGACTATGGAAGGCAGCATTTGTTTTGTAAGTACAAAAGAAGGTGTTATTCCATGTACCCTAGGGGGAAAAAAAAAACCCCTACCCAAAAACCCCAGGCTGTTAGGAGACCTGGTTTTAGTACTCTGGGGCTGGAGTGAAACTTTTGCCAGGTATTATCTCCTTCCTCATCTTCCAGCAAATTCCCTTCCTGGTTGCCAAGACTAGATATCAGGAGAAAGATCTGTTTATTTACAGCGAATAAAAACCCCGCCTACGCAGTGGTCCTTATCTTCTGAGAAAAGACTGGCCATGCTACCAGTTAAAAGTACCAGGTTTTGTTCCCATGGAGATAGAGAACACAGCGTTTCCTTGTCATTGGCATTACCTGTTTCTCTGATGGTTAAGTCAAGGGTGTTTGGACCCTGGAAACCTGGTGCTGTCCCTATCAGGGTCTCCAATAGGACATCTGAGGAAGACTAGTAGGTCCCAGCCCCATGGCAAGTCCTGCCTCGTGCTAGGATCCGGCCTCGTGTGCTAGACGTAGTCCTTACAGCAAGTGCCTGAAGCAGCATCATTCAAAATAGAGAATATATATTAAGAATCAGTGGTGACGGCAGAAGCAAAAAACCTTGTTGGGCAGCTTGCAGGGGGATGATGAAGTGGCGGGATGAACTGCAGCAAAATGACAGCACCCTGTCTAAGTAGATCGTATGCAAAATGTATCTCGGCATCAACTGTGACACTGTCTACCTCTGCCTGACATACCTCTGCTTACCAGTTAGGATGAGCAAGCTTTGGTGTGACACTGGGTGAATTTACAGTATGAGATGCACCCATCTGTGCGCAGGTGACAGTGATAGGGAGCTGTTAATGATGTGCTAGTGATGATCGTAAATTGGTAACAATAATACCCATGAAAGTGATAAATCTGTAAAATATCAGGAGGCTGCTGTTGTCGCTGGGCTGTCGCTGTGACAGCCCGGCAATAACTTTTGCGTTTCTGATGCTTCCAGTTGTGGACTTTTTATCGTTACGCAGTGATACGTGTGGGGCAACGTCGATCTGTGGATCCTGTGGTCCCTGTGCATAACACATCAGTAGAGTATGATTTTAAGCAAACCATAACCATTAAGAAAGCAAAAATAGGTAGTAGATACAAAGTGCGGTAACCTCATATTTTATGTGTGGTTGATGCTAATGTTGTTGCATCACTGAAACATGGGCACATTTCAATAACTGAAATATCTTTCTGAATTCATTCCATCCCACAGAATAGAAGGTAATGAACAGGCTCTGTGTGTGCAGCTGCGTGTGTGGTGTGGCTTACCGGTATGAAAATACACACCTGCTGCTTTGAGCGTTCTTAACTAAAGGTTAGGAGAGTTTATATTTTTGTGCCCTTTCTTCAAAGGCCAAGGCAATTGTTTAGAGGGAAGGTGAATTTAGAGTCCTTCCTTTAGCGGAAGTATATAGCAGCGCAAGGTGACTATAAAGGGTAAAATGTTGGTGTGGCGTAGCTGAAAGGTTTGCCTAGTGACGTAGCAGAGCAAACCCCTTCTGATCAGCTTTAAAGACATGTTCGGAGGTTCTGTCTTCAGCCATGTTTGGAAGAAAGCTTTACAGCCTCAACACAGTCGCTAGAAAACTCTGCCTTACTGGGTTTTGCCGTGACTGACGGCTCTCGGGGCAGACCTGACAGGGCAGAGTTGATGCTGCAGGTCAGAGCTGAGAGGTGTAGAAGAGGGGTGCTCTCTGCCAGATGCAAGGATGCAGGAGGTCTGAAGCTTAGGAGAAAGCTGCAAATTCCTACCCCTGGGAGGTCCGCAGTGGGCACAAGCACCGTGTCCTGTTGGCAGCAAAGGGATGAGAGGTTGCTTACTCGAGACAACCAGTGCTGAGAATAGTTTTCTCTTACTCTTCATCTCGATTTCCATTCGTGCACATGTAATGCACATCTCCGTCCTGTACACAGCCCAGCTCCTTGGGGAATACGAGTTGTTTCAGCCACGGCTCCATAGCTTTATTTAATTTGTGGTGCAGAGACTCCTGCTTTCAGCCTCTGGCTGGAGTCCCCAGGTGAGCCCCGGCAGCATCAGGCAGACGGTGGTGGTTGCTCTCGATACCCGGGGAAGAGGATGGCTCAGTGACAAACTTCCCTGGCAGTGACCTGGGAGACGTGCCCTGGTGAGAGGGACTCGCGGAAGGTGAGTCACCAGCTTGGGAAATGTGTCCCTGCAAAACTCAGGCCGCTTTGCAGGGATGACCAGCGACTAAAAAAACCTCGGTTCATCACTGAGCCCTGTAGCTTTGCTGCTGCAGCCATCAGCTTTTGCATGCTTAGGTGTTGGAAAGAGGCTGAAAAGCAATGAATTATTTATCCCTCTCCTTCCATGTATGCACAGCTGCAGTTACGGTGGGGTCCTCATACTGAGTACTGGCTGTGGGTGCTGCTAGCATATCAACAGTTGAATCAGTTCTGCATATTAGAAAATGAACACGTAGTTTGGAGTCTGTTCATATTTTATGAAGGCCTCCCAGCACCAATTAGAGAGGGATTTGTAGCGATCACTCACTCTGTGCTTATGTTCTTATCAATAGCAGCAAGCTTAGATCCAGATCAGCTATGAAATGAAGTATTTCTTTTTCTTCTTTTTCTTGGATACTTACGTATATAGATAGAGTATTTCTGGAGATTACTTTTTATCTCTTAAATTACCTCTCAGAGACAGGAAGGAATAGGCACACATTTGAATGTTCTCAAACGAGGATCTAAATTTGGCTTAATTAAACAATTATTGCATGTTGAATTTAAAGGAAGCTTCTTTGTTGACAAACATATGATGGTCGCCATTTCTTGGAAAGGTGTTGCTGTAATTATTCCAGCAGCAATCAATTAAAATACAATTTTTATAATTAAACTTCCACAGTCTAAATAAGCCCAGCCCTGTAATAGTATGTAATTGTTGTGGTGTTGGTAGACTTGTTTTTATTTTCACAGTGTCAGAAATCTCATGTAAATGCTTTGGGATTTTTTTTTCCCTGCAGAGCTCAGGATGCTAGCTACGACTATTTAATGTGAGTTAAACCAACAGAAACATGGATTTAATGATCAGATGCGGTCTGATCAACACACCATAGGTACTACAAGGAAATACATCTCCTTAGATTTTGTAATAGGAAAAGATGTGATGCGGGCAGATGAATCATAGAGCATCAATTCACATTAGATCAAACTGAGGTTAAGGATGCTCAATTTCTGGCAGGGAAGGGCTGTAGCTTTCTAGGAAGTGCATGTTTGTTTAGTGAGATGCCAGCACCTTACAGAGTCAGGTCCAGCCCTAAGGAGGGTGCTGATGGGTGAAATCCTGCCAAACTGGGAGGAAGTGGTCCTGGGGGTGACACCAGCCTCCTGTGTCCAAGGTCTCTGCAGGGGGACTGGGGGGAGCACCGGGTGCTCGGCAGTCACAGCCGCCGCTGCAGAAGGTGGGAGCTTTTCCCATATGCTTTCCCCAAGAAAGAAAAGCATTTAAAACACGAGTGCTGAGCCATTTCCTCAGCTGTGGCTGCCGGGACAGGACAGGTTGTCTGTCTGCCTTCACGGATCTGGACACAGAGAGCCTTGGGTGATGGTGGGCCAATATCATCCGCAGGGACACTGATGGGGCTCCACTGTCGTTTGGCGAAGGCAGCCCTGCCGAGAGGCTGGCAGTGCACGCCAGGCATCAGGAAAGCGTTTCCCCCGGTCTTGTGTGTCCATTTCTCTCCAAAGGGCATGGGGGCTCTTACTCTTTGCATGACTATTTTTACGTATTTCATTTTTATCCTGGGCTGTGGGAGTGGTGCCTGGGGAGAAAAGCTGATATGACGCAATTAGGGAAAATCAGAGGACGAATAAGGGGAATTTCACACCTGCAAATCTATCTGCTCATCTGGAAAGGATCCCAAATACTCATTGGTGACAAGCAATAAAGAAAGTGAAGGAGCAAAATTTGGGCTCTGCAGCAGGCAGAGAAGGGATTTGAGAAACAGTGAGCAGCAGAGGCCAGACCTGTCCATTGTGTGACAGTCACAGTTTTCACTCACAGCTTATCCTTTCTTCTCTAAAAATAAAGCTTTTCATGTGATAGGGATCCTACTAAGCCAGAAACACACCGGCTTTATTTTTTGGCTTATTCGCAAGGTGAGAGTGGAAATCTTCATGTGGCTGCAAGGAAGGCAGCGTGGGGAAGCACGCTGTTCCTTTCCAAAACTCTAGTGGGAATTTTAGATATATACGTTCACATTTCCCTTAATAGGGTTAGGGCCCCAAAGGCAACAGCTCTCTGCCAGTAGAAATGGAAACAGTCCTGGTTAGCTTCAGCAACACGTGGAGCTCAGAGCAAACGCAAAATCAACATGCTCCTTAAAGAGGCAATAAGTCAGGGAGACTTTAATATTCTGCAGATCCAAATTCTCCGGGGTGCGGTATTAACACAAGTCTGAAGACAAAGATGCATTTATTTCAACTGCATTCCTTTAAAGAGAGATGGGGTTTTACTTCGCTGCTTTTAGTTGTGTAGGACTGAAACAGGATAACGTTCTTCCCCATGAAAAGTGCCGTCTGGTAGAGCGTGGGATGTCCTTTGGGAGGGTACAAGGACTCCTGGGGAAGTCAGATATTAGGCAAGATGCAGAAGAAGGGCCGAACTGAGCCATTAGCAATCCACCATAATCCCAGCAAAAAAATATTTCAAAATAATACTGAATGGTTAGAATAATAACAGCATGCTATCTGGCAGAAACTGTTCCCTGCTCACCTGCTGAACTGATCTCTCATTAGCTTACATAGTAACGAGACTCTAGTTGATTTTTCTCATGCTGCTCTTTAGGAGCCAGACCCACTTGTTCCCTCTGGGGCATTCTTAAAAAAAACCAACCCACCACAACACCAAAGGACAAAAATAACCCCAGCAACATTGATTCTTTTTATTAATGTATATCAGTTTTTTTCTCTATTCTCTGCAAACCACACCCTTGTCAACTCGTCCAGGGTTGCAGTTCGGGATGAGAGGTGCTTATGCATTGCAGGACTGATTGATCCCCTGAGGAAATAGCAGTGAGAGGCAATGAAGAGGCGAGTAACAGCTACAAATTGCCATATTTTGACTTCTTCAAGAGGGTCTTTTCATTTTTTGACTTTATTTGTTTTTGACAGGGTGGAGGAGTGCAAAAGAAAACAACTGATGTCTAAGACTGAGATGTAACATACAACCGATGGCAGGATTCTTGTGTGGATATAGCATATGTGTCTGCATCTCTCTATATGCTATGGGAGTCTTGGCTTTGATTTAATAAGTGAAGTCCTGTAACTGTGCTAATGGAGATGAAGTGGGAGGGAGATGAAAGATTGAGGACTGGAGGGTTGGAGGGAGAGATACAGAAGCTGCTGTAGGTAACCTGGATGCAGCGTTGAAGGATCTCACATGAAAGGGAGGGCTATTTCTCAACTCCCTGCCCTCCCAAACACTTTGCTTTGATCTTTGCTAGCGGTAAGCTTCCATGAGCAAAAGACATCAGTGACTACACTGGTTCAGATGTGGTTTTTCTCCCTCTGGCCTGCCAATATCCCCTGAGTGCCCCGAGCCTTGTTAGCTTTCCTTCCACGCAGCACCCACACCCCATTCAGCACCATCCACGAGAAGGAGGACGGTGTTGCTATTCTGACAGGTGAGAGCCGAAAAAATTAGCAGCGAGCATGGGAGCTCGTGGGGAGGGTGCGGGTGAGCAAAGTCCAACAGAGAGCACACGGAGCAGAGAGAAACGCTGGGTCAGGAGCAGCACTTGGAGCTGGCATAGGAAAGGGAACAGGGAGCAGCTCTAGAGGGACTGTGGACGTGCCACAGCTGGAGTTTTCCTTTGTCTTTTTCCAGCCCTTAGCTAAGCCAGGGGAGGTTTTGCTTTCTGAGGGCTCGGTCTCCTGCCCAAATATGAGCTGGAGCCTGCTGGTGTCTCCCATCTGGCCAGCACCGTCGCTCAGCTTGCTCCTCGCCTCCCTCTTCCTTGCTGCAACTGCTGCAGAGCCAAACCTCGGTGCTTAGGGCAGGGAATCCCCTGCACGCGGAGTAGTTATTGCAAACTGCCAGCGTGTTTAACAGCCTGCAGCCCTCTTGCCGCTGCGACAGCCTCAACATGCCGCTGCCCTTTCCCCTCAGTCAGCCTCGTGCAGCAGAATGCCTTGTATCCTTATCGCGTGATGAGCACGTACCATTTATGCGTGGCTTGTTGCATGATGCACGTGAGCGGGCGGCTGCGTGTTGGTCCTGAGATGGGACCGTTTGGCCAGGGAAAAGGGAGGCAACGAATGCTGAGATGTAGCCCACGGTGGGGCGAAGGTTAGCTGGAAGGGAGGCTCTTTTTGGAGCACGTGTGGCAGGGGAGGCTTGAGGGTGACCACCCGACGGGCGTCTAGCAGGGACCCAGATCAGCGGGGAAATGGGGGCAGGTCTGGGCCGTCGGCAAAGGGCTGAAGCGGCCAGTGGAGCTGCAGCTGAGAAAGAGGCCTGGCCTGCAGGGAGTTCAGGAGAAACGTCTTTGTGCAGAAGGTGATTAACGTCTTTAATGAACTACCGAAGGAAGTAATAGAAAGCCAAACCACATACGGCTGCAGTGGGGGAAGGGGCTGAGGGGACGCTGTTGTTGCAGGCGAGGACGAGGAAGGGAGCTGCGGTGCAGCCCATGCAGCGATGCCGTTTCCAGTTCACTGTCCCAGAAAAACAGTCGGGCACAGCAGCTGTCCCTAGTCCGTCCTGAGCAATGGCAGAGCTGAGTGCACTTCACAGATTTAATCAGAATTAATTCAGTCTTCCAGCCTGTCCCGGTTCTGGGGTCTTTTCTGCTCAGCTTGTTACAGCTGTGCCAACCAAAACCCACTGTCTGCAGCTTTGAGGTGTGGGGATGGGAATCTGGGAGTCCCCGTGCTCCTTTCCCGTGGGGACAGCAAAGGCAGAGGCCTTGGGGAGAGCGGAGCGTTGCTGGAGGCTGGGACCTGGATTAGCCTAGGCTGACAGGCGTTAAGGGTCATCACTTGTTTGAGAGCCCATAAGAAATGTGGGGATGAAGTCAGGCAGATTTCTAACATTGAGTTATCTATATCATAACATCCTCCACCTTAGCAGCCTCACGTACCAGACTCAGCAGAGACCTCAGTGGGAGCAGATACCAACACCTCTCCTGAACCCGCTGAGCCCCGCATGGTCCTGAGACTTGCACAAGGTCACCCATTTTCAGTCACTCGCTGACTAGAAAACCAGCTCTTCATGTTCCCAGATGTGCCCATGTTTACGTGCTAATAATTAGGGACACAGTGAGTTCACCGTGCAGCCCCCAGGTAGGAGGCGAGGTAGCTCCAGCATTTCTACCCCTGCTCCCAGAGCAACCACACACCTTCAGAGATGAGCCCTTCCCCAAAAAGCCCATATCACCTCTTGTTCTGGAGTAACTAGCACTAGTTTGGGGTACAGGCTTGCTCTGTCAAAGAGGAAACGCATTCAAACATCGTCGCGGTTTTAGTGAGGCTTAACAGTCACGCTGAAGTGGGAAAACCAACACACAGCATCTCAGATAGCAGCTCTCAGTTAAGAGACCATTCCCAAACTTCTCCTCTTTGCTTGGGAAGCTTTAGCCCATCAAAGCTTGTTCTCAAGTGAAGCCCTTACATGTGCCCTCAGTACAAATGCTGGATGCACTGTGCCCTAATTGAACTTTTTCTTCTTTTGCAAAATGCCAACTAGGTAAAGCAACAGGATTCCATGCTTATCAGGTCAGTTCTGCTTTGCTGGATGTCTGTGGAGGGACAAAGCAAGAGAGGGAAAGAACCAAGGCCAAGCTTGACCCAGGGTGCTCATGCCATGTTGCTGCTTGCATGCCTTAGCAGCGTCCTTAAGCAGCAGGTCCTAAGTCCTCAAAGCATGAAGAAGGGAATTTGTCCCCTCTGACTTCTCTGGCTAAGGGATTAGTTGCCCTCGTCTAAGCTACTCATCAAGGTTACCTCTGTAATCAGCGGAGAGCTCTCCAGTGAGCAATCCTTCTGAACTGTTTCAGACACCCATCTCAGTACGGGAGGAGTTGCCCTCCGGAGGTGCCTGCTTATCTCCCTTGTCATACAGAAAGCCAAGGTGACAAACTTGGCTTAGACAGCTTACCATGAGACCTTGAGAGGTAGGTGAGATGAATCCTACCCCAAAGTGTCTGCAGCAGTATTATGTCCTTCTGCTAATTCCTCAATACTCTGCTGAAGGTGATACCTCAGCGGTACCAAACATTTTCCTGCTCTCCCTGCGAGCAGCCTGTAAAGGCTTTGATAAAAGCAGGCATCACGTTGCAAACAGGCAGTTTGCAGTTGTGCTATTCTCATGTGTTGCTAAGAAGTGAAGAAAACATATGTTCATGGCATAGAAACTGCTCTGCTCAGGTTCACCTTCTGTATTTTGGTACAGTACTGCAGTGGCCCCACAAGGGCAAGGGCCTGCTGTTGTCCTGAGACATGCTGTCATCCTCTTAGCCTCTTCTATTTCTCACTTTTCATGGGCTCGCTGCTGGTGGTAGTGTTTGCAGTGCTCTAACAACTATGCCTGGGTTTGCTTTTGCTGCCTTGTCTTTAAGCAGATCTCTCTCTCCCTCTTTCTGCTGATATGCTCCTGGCTGATACTGCCTTTCCCTAGGAGTAGGCTCCAGGGGTTCATAGAGTTGGTATCATCAGGGGAGGAATGCCTTCAGATGCTAACTGTCAGATTTTCAAAATACCACCCAGGGATTTGACTGAGCAATCCCCACTAGCTCTAATGGGAAGAGCACAGCTAAGCCCTGCATGGCACTGGAACAATTAATCTTGTAAGCTTTTTTGAGGAAAAAAAAAAAGCAAAAAAAAAAAAGCTGTTTGCTCCCCCGCCCCCCAAAATAATTTCCCAAGTAGCATCCTTTAGCAGCTGAGCCAAATTAGACCCAAAACCCTGTATCAAAACACACCTGAAAATCCTGGGATTACTCTGAATCCCACCCTGCTCTGGTCCCGAGCTCTGATTGCCATTTGACAGCAATCTCAGAGGAGTGTGATAGCCATGTGCATCCAGGTTTACTGTTTCAAGCCTATCTTGGGAAGGAGAGTAAAAGTGTGAATCCAAACTAGCAACTGGAGCAGAACAACTTTAAAAACCAAAGGGGAAAAAAAAAAAAAATCATTGCCTTTGGCTCCCAGGGCTGTGCAGTGAGATCTGGAGCAGTGTCATAGAGGCTGGGGGTGGAGGGAATCGGGGTCAAGATGACTGAGGTGCAGCAGCTTTCTCTGGTGGGACTGCGGAGCCTTTGGCGAAGGTGTGTTTGTCTCAGCGCTGTCTGCATTAATCGAGCTGTGCGGGGGCTGCAGCCAGAGGAGCCAGGTGCGTTGCTGTAGGACTATGGGCGCTCATGCTATAGGATGTTTCATGGCCAGAGCTGCAAGAAGTGCTGCAGAGGTGTAGTGTGCAGGGGTGAGATTTGCAATGTTTTTCCTAGCTATCCTTGCCTGCAGCCAATGCAGTGAATTAGTCACTTTCCACAACAACAAATTTACATTAAAAAAAAGGCTCCATCATGAGGAAGTTGCACTTGACAGTCTCCCTTTAGCCACCGGAGAGCAGCACGCAGACAGGCGCAGGAGGCTGCCTTCCCATCCCTTGCTGTCTTCGTGTTCTGTGGTTTTGGCATTGCGAAAACGGGAAGCAGCTGTAAACCCTTTGGATCACAAATGGATCTGGGAGTCTGCTAACAACTCATTTATTATCAGGGAGCAGACAGTTTCCTCTGAGCCAGTGCAATCTATCATTTCTTAAAGATGCTGTGTGAGATTGAAAGAATTTGCTTTAAAAGTTGGCACCTGGAAGCCAGTAATGAGTCCATCTTTGGGAAGAAATCTCCTTCCTCGCTGAGATTTCTTTTTTCCAGCTGCAGCCAGAGCAGTCCGTGGGTACCACTGCCCAGGGCAGACAGGGAGAGAGGTGTGCAGCAGATGCACTCTTTCCTCTGAAAAGTTCGAGAGCATCCCTGCTCTGAAAAATTCCTTGAAAGAAATGAGGGCCCTTTGCTTCTCTCTCTGTGCCCAAAATACTGATGCAGGGAATGTTAAGAGGCTATTCCAGCCCCGTATAGGCAACTCCAGGCAGGTTAAGTCTGCCACACACAATATCGCACCCACAATAAGCACCTGCTCCTGCCTGGCCTGGATTTCATGCTGTTTCAGCACAGCACCGCTTCCTCTGCCACATCAGCCCGTTTGCTCCCCCAAAGTGTGAAGTTACACCATGGGAAAGGGGCTGCGGGGCCACGCTGCAGCCCCAAACAAGTCCCTGTACCCAGAGACCTGCAGTCAAAACAGCTCTGCCAGAGGGTGCTTCCCTGTCGTTTTGCCCGATGCACTGGGCGAGGGTCCAGGCGAGGGTCCCGTGGGGTCTCCTGTGCAGATGTTGAGCGGTCTGATGTGGGCACTCCAAATCCAACCCTCCTTTGCCATAAAGAGCAGTGAGGTGCTGAAAGCCCGTGTTAATTATGCTCCTTGCAGCAGCTATGAGCTCACACCAGTGGTTTTGGCTGCTGTTACGTCCTGGCTGCTTAAAATCCCGCGCTCCCGACGTACTTCAAGGGAATCTGCTGTCAGAGTCAGGAGGAGAGATGGTAAGACGCGCTGGTGCATGCGGGGTGTCCCCAGGTGATATGGGGCACTGTGACCCTCTGCACCTATTTTTCTCAGTTTTCACGTTTAGTTGGTTCATGTGGTTTAACCTTTCTTCCTTTAATTTGCACACATGAATTATTTCAAGCAAAGCCAGCATTTGTCTTAATTTTGGTTTGTTTTTTAAACATCTTTTCAGTGTGAAGGGAAATCAGGGCTACATGTACTTGGTTCTGCACTATCTGTTCCCGGATTGCTGATCAAGCCCTTTCTAAAGGGCTTAGGCCTGTAAGTACCAAATATCAGATCTTTAAAGGCATTTCATTGTTTACTGATTCCTCCAGGAACATATGATGTAGTGTGTTCTAAGTGATACTAAGTGTCCCTGTTTGTCTGTTTTGAGCACAGCACAAATAGGATTAATGTATTTTTATTTTATCCAAACCATTTTTTTTCATGAAAGAATAAGCCAAAAGCAGTGTTATAGCTCAATGATTTTTTTTTTCAAGGAAGGTGTGTGTTTCTGCTCTTCTATTCCATGGTGATGTTTCTGTCTGCTGTAGAACAGGCTCTAACGGCAGCTAAACCGGGATTGCTCCCACGGTCCACTTTCCTCCTGCCCATGCATGGGTGAGCCGGGAGCGCTCACTCCATCTCTGGCTATTTCTGACTCCGTTACGCTTTGGGTGGACAAAGGGAAAGGACAGTGTTGGGTGCTCCCAGCCTGGCTGTGCTGTGGTGAAGGGTGAAGAGCTTGTGTTGCTGCACTTGGCTCCTCCTCTCTGGCTTGGTTTGGCACAGTGCTCTGAGATATTTTGTGTGGGAGCTGATCCCCTTTCCCTGATCCTCATCTCTCCCAGAGAGAGATCTTGCCTCGGGGTCATGCATCAGTCTTACACCTTGTTTTCTGATTTGTCAGAGGAATCTCCTGCCAAGCTCAGATGACTGAGGAGCTCTAATGGCTTCTTTTTCTCAAGGAGTGAGGTAAAAATATGTGCAAGGGATACACTAAGAAATGAATGGTGTAAAAAAAAAAAAAAAGAAAGGTCTTGTAAAGGGTGTATTGAGAAAAAAAAAAGAGAATTGAGTTTTAGGCAAGTTGTAGTATCAGGGACAGATGATAAATGGGAGCTGAAGGCTTCTGGGAAGTACATTAGAGGCAGCCTCTAACGTGTTCTTTAAATCAACATTTGTTGCAGTTTGGCCCCATCCACAGACAGCAGCTAAAGTGTGCAGTGAAATGCCTCCTCTGATACTGCGTCCCATCACTCTAACTGTGGGGCTGTGCAATTAGTGAAGGCACCAGCACAAAAAAGGGCAGAGTCTGAGGTCCTGAAAGAGCAGCACCTGATGCATTGGGCTGTGTAGGCTTTTCTGCCAGGAATGAAAGACTAATCACTTTTCAGACATGTCCTAAAGTTAACAGACTTTGACTTCAAGCCTCAAACGACCTACCTGTGCCTTTGAAACCTTGGCTGTGTCAGTAACTTTTCTTTCTCTTGTGTGCGAGTCTGTATGTGAAGGGTGACTTTAGGGGGAAGTTACATCTTAAGGGTTTTTTGGATACTGTCCCATCCTGGTGGCTGTTTTTTGGTTTTGTTTTTCAGTGAGACTGGACAGGGGGGCAGTGGGAAGGGCTGGCATTGATGAGGCACCATCAAAGCCACCCTGGGAATATCTGGAGCCCCCTCTGATTCGGCAGCGTCCATTTAGCTGGAAAGGGCTGGGTGCTCAGAAGGGTGGATGTGCTTTCTGTGATTGCCAGGGTTGACAAATAAGTGGAGAGACATGAGTGAGCGCTTGCCCATAGAAGAGGACACGGCTTTGCATTTCTGGCCAGTCCCGCATTGGCCTCATTTTCTTGCTTAGGCTCACGTTTACAGTCCTTGCTCTTCTTGATGAATCTGATCCCCCTTTGGGAGGGTCCATAGATCCCTGGCAAGCAGGGATGGCTGTCTGGTGGGTACCCAGAGCTCTTCTGTGTCTGCTGGCACATGAGCAGCGGAGTATGATGTCTGGGAAGTGATGGGGGAGCTGCTACTCTTCTCCTGGAAGCACCAGGCAGTAGATGGGTAAAGGCCATAGGTGCTTTGAGTGGGTGAACAGATACTACCTCTGCATGCAGGATCCTCAGAAACAATTTCCCCCAAGCAGACTTTGCCACAGAGCAGCCCAGCAAAGTGGAAGTGCCAAGAGGCCATGCTGGGTGGCCACAGTCCGTATTATTCGCCATCTGTTCTCCCATTGCTATTATGACAGCAGGAAAATGTCCTTCATGTCGGTAGTGTGGGCTCATTCATCTCCGCTCCCGAAGTGACAAAAGCATGATTCACCTGCTCGCCTCGATCTTCATCTTCCTCCCCAAACGTGGCACTGGGATTTGGCCCATACGGCCGGCCAGCTTGGCTGACACCCTTTGCACCAGGCTGCCTTGCCAGAGATGGGACAAGCATAGTGCTGGAGATGAACGCTGACATGACTAAGCCACTTCGGAAGAGGAGGGACTGAACCAGCTCTCATTCTCCACCACTGCCCACAGGGAAGCACTTAATCTCCTGATGGGAAGAAATTCACGGAGATGCATTTAAAATACTAACCCTTGCACAGAGGAGGACGGCTTCTTTTGATTTCCCTTTTGTGTAGTACCAGGCGGTCTCGCGGTGGGTGAAGCTTTTCCATTCAGCTCAGCCAGTGTGCCATTAATTTTCCTTTTTGGTCTTCAAGGCCTAAAGAAAGATTATTGATAACTCTCAAATGAGTGAAACCTTTCTTTTGCAGACGAATTTCCTTAGGGAAAAAATGGTGAAAGGCTGTGGATCCTCTGCTTGTCTGAACCAAGCCTGTCACCCCACTAGAGTTAGGTTTTCATTAGATAAAAAGCTAGTGGGCAAGTGGCTTGCTCTTTCCATGTGTCTTGCAAACTTCCTCTCCACTCCACGTAAGGAAGGCAGTTTGGGGGCACTTCCCTCCCACGATTACCCAAAGTGTTTAACTGGTTGTGACTGGAAACCCACCAGGCCTTTGAGGAGTCTGAGCAAACCATGAATCATCCTTAACCTAGACAGAGTCAAGGAGATCTCTTCATGCCCACATTAAAGAAGCCAAAAATCAATTCCTTTGGGCTTGCTTCTTCCGAGTCAGGACCTTCCATAACCAAAAGACTAGAAGCAGCCCAGTACAAGTTTCCCAGCAGACCCAAGGTAGATATGCTGCAGATGTTGCCAAGAAGGGAAAATGTATGTTCTGTTTTGTTTTCCCTGCTGTGGTTTAGTAGCAGTGATCGTGGTGAGGCCTGGAGTTTTCCAGTCTGAGCTTGGCAGAGAAAAGCAGAAAATGTCTAACTATTACAAGAATTATAATTTTTGTTAGGTATTTCTGTGGTTTTATCAAAGTATGAAGTGAATTCTGGGAGTAAATGAACGCTTTCTCCCAGGATGTCCACAGGCTGGACCCTGGCACATGCAGGCGTGCTTCCCAGAGTGACTCCCTTCTGAGTTGCAATCAATAACAAAAATAACCATGGAGACAGTCAGATGCACTGAAAAGTCATTATGCCTGATACGATGTCCTCATCATCCCTATATGGGAAAGCAGCCACTTACTGCCTATAAAACTTTTTATTTTCTGAGGATATTAGAGATTGCTGTGTAGGGGGGGGGAGGCATTAGCCTTATTTAAATGCCCAAAATATTTATTGAGGACATATTGAGGACATATTGAGGACATTTCCTCTATATTCTCTCATGATAGGATGCCCCAAATCCAGTGACACTAATTAGCTACTTAAACTTTTTCTTTCCCCCCCCCCGTCTCCCCCAGCTATGGCCAAATCTCTCTGGATTTAGCAGCACAGCAAAGATTTAACAGAAAGTGTAAATGGGAAAAGCATACGAGAGGAGAAATTGTAGGATAAGATTCTGTGCCTGTTAACTGATGGCATTTATAAATTATAGCTGAGAGATGTCATATCAGTGGAAATGGAAAACAGCTTAGTGGATTATAAAAATACCCTCTATAAACCATTTTAATGCCTAATTTTTTTAAATCTCTTACGGTAGGTGTCATAAAAATGAATTCTAGCAGAAAGGATAAAATTTTTCCCTTGGTAAACTGGCTAACTGGTGATTAGAGGCTGTCAGGGAGAACAAACTCTTGGTTAGGCTGAGGTGCTGAAGTTTGGCTGAAGACAGCAGTCTTCCATTTCTGGGGAGGTGAGTTAGCTTGTGGGTAAAGCGGCTCCAAATCCCCAGGGAGAATATCACTGCAGCAAAATGTCCTGCCATCCCAATGGAGCTTCTCTTGGCCAGGAGGAGAGGAAGGCTGAGGAGCGAGCAGTGGGGGCAGAACTGTGGGGCAGTAGATATATCACGGGCTGTTTTGGGGCAGGACATGAAGGGAAATTGCAGAGGGACCGCAGACCAGGAGGGAAGAGCTGGGGTTGCTGGAAACTGCAGCTGTGGACGTGAGATGGGACTGTGCTAAAAGATGTGTGTGGGATGTCTTGGAAGGAGCCATGAAATGGTGATGGACAGAAGGATGCATTCTGGTGTCTACCAGGCTGCAGTGACTTTGGTTCCACTGCTTCCTCAGATATCAGATATATTTAAAATTAAACTCATAAGAAAGAGAGAAAAAGAGAGCTGCAGCTCTGGTCTGCCCTACGAAACAGATATTTTGGTTGCCCAGTGGCCAGCGTTTGCAGGTACATGCTATTTCAGAGAGGTTGCTACTCCAGGTTTCCTTGCTCAATTCTCTGTGGCCCCTGGGCACCTTCTGTCCCCTCCTGTGCCTCATTTTGAAAAGCACAGCCAACGTTCAATTCTGGGTTAAGATATTTAAGGACGCAATATTTTGCAGTACATTTCCAAGCTGCTTGCATAGAAAAGGGTAAATGACCTACCTCTCCCTGTCCTTTCACAGTCTAGTTCCGGGGATGCATTCAAAGGCACCTATTCTCTCGCTACCTTTGAAGGTTTTGTGTCAGTTCTCCCCATAGATCCTTGTACCCTAGGCCTCTTTTGTGTCCTGCCCATATTATTTTTTCCAGAAGAAGAAATCTGCATGTGGTAGAGAAATGGTATTAACTTCCCTAACGTGAGCTCGCAGCAGAACTGCGTTTGCACTGTGTCACTGGGGATGTGTCAGGCTGGTTCCACTGGGAGGCAAGATTTAGTGTGTGGACTCCAGCTGAGCACCTTATAGCACCAGTGCAGGAAAGGCAATTTACCAAATTAAATGGCACAATATAGGATGTCGAGCAGCCTACTTCTGGGTCCTGTTCTCTGCAAGGGACTTCATCGTGACATGAGCTAAAGGGATGAGTAACAGCCTTCAAATGGAAAGCTTACGAAAAAATCTCATGCAGAATAATCCAAGGGCAACCTGCACCCAAGTTCCCCAAGCTCCACTTGGGTTGGGAGTGTGTTTTCAGTCACAAAGAGATGAGCTGTCTTGCCTCTAGGCCTTTTCTGTTCTCTTGTATAAATCAACCAAGGGCTGACTATAAAAGGAACTGGAGGAAAAAAATGGGATTTATCTGTCCCTTTCCTTCCTTTCCCATCACCTTTTTCCTGCAGATGGCACAAGTGTGAGTCTTTTCATCTGTCCACCTTGCACCAAAAGTACCTAGAGGGTAAGAGATCTTCAGAACACTTGATTCATATACAGGTTTTCGTGGGGAAAATGAAAATGAAGAAAAGGTGGGAGATGTATTCTGATTACAAAGCTTTCTTATTTAAAACTGCGGCTATTATTCAGAGACAATACTGGAGTAGTGACTTTTACAATTTTATAGTATCACAGTATTTGGAGTTTTTGTTAGCAACCTGTTTTCTGTAGTCAGGTTATGCTCTGGCAGACCATTTTCATTTTTACAGAGAGTTTCCAGCCCAACGCTCTTGGAGACATGAGTAGACTGTACCTTAAACCTTTACAAACCAGACACCAAATAAGTAGATTATGCAGTTTATTAGCACTGTTAAGCCCATCAGGTGTTTAAAAATCAGAGCCATGGGTTTTGTCAGGTAGCATTGCTGTGCCCATGCAATACCCCAGCAGAGCAGCTCGGAGCGGAGGAGAAGCAGTTGCTAATTAGGCTTTCAGAACCCCTTTTGGCTTGTCATCACCCAGTTAGAGCGATAAACACCCACATTCTCTTTACTTCCAAACTAATACACCCGATACCCACTACTGCACACGTTCTCTACCTACTGCCACGTTTTTGTCAGTAGCAAGTACACGCAGTGGGTTGCAAAGCAATTCTCTGTATATACCCATAGGTGCCTACCAAGCCAAATGAGAATCCCTTTACTACCTACTTATGGAGAAGGGCTCCAAAAGGATCCTCTTGGCTATCTGTTTTGGAGGATTGGAAAAAGAAAACAAAGCTATATTGTCTGGAATTTGGGTAGGAGTTTTTTTGTTGGGTTTGGGGGTTTTTTCTTCTGCTGGGTGCCTACTGTTCCCACAAGAGGCATGGCACCAGGTTTTACCACGGATTCGCATTGTACATTAACATGCAGCGATATTACAAGAGGATGTACAGTGCAGGGAACAGGCATAGGCAGAGAGTTCATTCATCAGGAGATTTCAGCAAAATGGCAGCATGGGAGCTGAGCTCCCATTGGATGCAATATTCCTTTACGTTGATGAATCTGGTCCTCGCTCCTTTGTCATAAACATACGTAAGGATTATTGCTGTTATTATTCAAGCTAGTCTTACCTGTTATAAACCTCTGTAACAAAACTGGGGGAAATTAAATGGTGAAACTACATGGCCGTGGCAGAGAAACTAATTTCCTTTGGTTTTTGGACATTTCATTTGAACAACTGTCTTAGAAAAGCTCTCCCACAGGAAAGCTCCATCATGTGAAATTCCCAAGGGATCTGGCAAGTAAAATGAATAGTCCATCTGCTAATTAGGTGGCAGCTGGCTGATTCTGTTTCTTGCTGGTAGGAGAAACCTTCTGCATGGAAAATGGAAAAGTCTCACCTAGAAGAGGGAGAGGATTTTGCAGGTGTGACTGCAAATGTCCATCTGTGTCTCCCAACCAAACTAGAACAGAACAAACCACTGACAGTTACTTTTGCTGAAGATCTTTCAAAGGCATCATTGACCATCATGGGGAGAGCTTGCATTGAGTTCAGCTGCATGAGCAGGAAAGCCAAAAGGAAAGTTAGCAGCAGCAGGGATGCTAATATGTACTGAGGTCCCAGCAGATGAGTTATGTGCAGAGTATTATCAGTGGAGGCAAAGCCCTGAGGAGTTTGTATAATGTCAATCAGTTGTGAGTCCTGGCCTTCATCCTGCTTCAGCCCTGGGACAGACAGACCAGTGCAGCTTTAATTTGACCTATAGCTTCATTGCTATCATCCTATCAACCTTAGAGCCACTGTACGTTTGGGTCCTTGTGTACATCACCTGTTCTTGCCTGTGCATCATTCTAGCATGGAATTTGGCTATTTCTGCAGAAATCACTTTCTGGGTTGGGCTGGGCTCCTGTGCAGACACCTCTGCTGTCATGACTACACTAGCACACGGTGAGTCCAGGCACTGGGATACAGCAGGCTTAATGGCACGTACTTGGTTATCAGTGGAGTGTGTACATGTACTTGTTCCAGAGATGTCCAAGCTCTGTTAATGCACCTAAATCCTGGGTAGCACCATGTGCTGCCATTCAAGTCCTGAGCATCTTTTTGCATATGCTGGTGCGGTTCAGTGTGATCTTGCACTACTGACTCCAAAGGAAGAACAAAAGCAAGTAATCAAAAAAGGATAACATTCTCCTTGTTGAGGCTTCCAGCGCAGTGGCCTCCAGTTTGATTTATGCTTGGGGGGGAGGGGGTTGATAGTCCATGGACAGCCCTGTGTCTGTCTCCCACTTAGAAATGTGTTCTCCATAAGTGCTCCAGCAGAAATGATGTCTGCTGGAGTCTGCAGACAGCCTGAAAAAAAAAAAGAAAAGCTCTCAGAAGCATGATCCACATCCTATTCCTCCCTCTCCCCACACACTCATCACTGTATCTTCTCCCAGCGGAGCAATGCTGAAGCCTAAGATATCACTTTAAATGTCAGTCATTTAACTGCTAGTTATTTTAGCAAATAAGAGTGGGACTGTCTCCCTCGGGTTGACTGAAAATTGTTAAAGGAGGGGAAAAAAGACAAGAAAAGAAAAGAAAAGGAGAAGAGAGAGAGAAAAGAACAGAAAGGACAAAGGGAAGCACCAGGAAAAAGGGCTTGTGATGCCAGTATCTGAGAGAGATGGAGTCAGAGGAAGGCGTCCCAGTAACATGAATAGGCTGTTTCCCACCCAGGGGTTCAGGGGACAATAATGAGCCCTTTGTGATGTACCTAAATTACCCAGTCTTATCCTCAAGGCTGTGTTCTGACTTGGGTCTCTGATTCTCCTGCTGGTGTCGGCAGCAGCTCTGCCACTGCCTGTACTTCGCTGGTCCAGTGCCGGCCTGTTGGTTTGGAAGGAGGCAGCAGGGGTAAAGGGAACCATTCTCCAGGGTGGAGGGATGCTCTTGTGTTTGGGAGATGGCAAAAGAGCTGCCAATTAATGCTATTAGAAGGATGGGAATGCTTTTTCCTTTTGACTCATATCTTGCTCCACATCCCTGTCTCCTTTCATGTTGTTCCTGAGTCCACTTAACCCTTGGTGGAACAGAAATGGAGCTGATTTCACTAAGCACCTACTTAGTGCTTGGAACAATTGAGAGGTTTTCTCTTGGAGAATCACTTCAGCTCCATGTGTTGGCAGTGCAAGTTTTCTCTACATGTAGATAACATTCAGGGTGTATTAATATGCTGTCATCTGGTTGTTCGCATGAGCTGTGTTTGTTACATTCCCTGAGGCTCTGGTTCTTCTGGCATGGAGGGCTGTATGAGTTTTAAATCTGGAGTCTGTCCATGCACGACTTTGAAATTCACTTTGGAGAACATTTGAGGAAGGAAAAAGCAATTCTCAAGCCAGAAGAGCAGTGTTGGTGCTGGCAGAGAACCCCCCAGAGCAGAGAATCCCTTCCAGAAACCCTTGTTTTCATCCCAAATTAATCAGAATAGTCCTTTGAAAGTGTGTATCGAATGTGGATATCCTCAGTTACATCAGCTAATACCCAGACTTGGAGCCTTTAATGGCATTACTCCAAGTAACCAAGAACAGAATTGGCCCCCTGCCTAGGGATCCCAAATCTGACCACAGGCAATCATCAGGAATAGTGTGTTTTTCTGAGGATAAACATGGAAAACCTACTGGGAAAAAAAACAACAAACAAAACCAACAAAAACAAAGCCAAACTGAGCCCCCCCCAAAGCACTGGAAAATAACTGCTAGATTATTATCTTTAAGATACCTCTATTTAGTTATATTTTAAAAGGCACACCAAAATCATAACTATATAGAAGATAAAGCAAATGTCTGCATTTTGCGTGAATAGTCCATTTACCATGATAAATTGTCCCCTGTTAACATTGCATCTGCTCGTCATTCTTAACAGTGATGAGGGAGGGCAGTAAAAGTGAATTTGTGCATGGAGTCCATATAATATCCATTAGAAAAAACAATGCCTGACAATTAAGCATAGCAGTCGCTCAAGAGCTAAATCATCATTTAAGCTAAGTACAAAAGGAGGAAACCAAACCTTTTGTAAAAGTTGGAGGCTTTTTTTAAGAAATGAGCCAAAGCAGACTCACTACTTTGTCTGGTTCAAGGCTGTTCTGTGTAGATGAGAGCAAACTACTGCAACAACCAGACAAGAAGGTATTTCACAGCATTGTCCATCAGGGTCTGGGCTTTCAGTATGCTGCTCTAGTATTTTTTAAAAATGAATTCTTTTCTCCCAGAAATAATGAAAGGTCCATTTACATGCTGTTGTAGAAGATCTGAGTTAAAAGGAGGCTCAAGTTGGCTCTAAGATTTGCACCTTGTTTTTAATACTGTGTTCGTATGCACAAAAAATTGGTTTAATGTAGCTGGTAATGAATTAACCCTTCCTCCTTCAGGTTTGAGCATACAGAGCGTATTTGTAGAGAAATATCTGAAAATCCCACGCTGTGTAATACAAATGCCAAGTGATAAAAGTCCTTTTTTGCTGGTTTTACTAGCCATTAGCTATAGAGCAGGCACCTCTTTTTGAACATAACATAGGAACACAAAAACCATTATGCTGGGCCTAACCAAAGATCGAGCTACCCAGTGTGCTGTCTCTGATAATTGGGCATAGCAGACACTTAAGGGAAGAGTATAAAAGACACCACCTCCTGGTTTGATGCTATCGATAATGTAAAGTTTCCCCTGCTAGAGTTTGCATCCAGGGTATCTTGTTTAATAACCAGCCGCAGAGCAACCCCCTGAATATTTGTAATCTGAAAGTTCATTTATACTGAGGCTCATCTGGCACAGAGTTCCAGGACTTATTGTTGTACCACTTGGGAAAATACCTCTTTGGTTTTAAACCCACTGCCTGTTCATTTCTGTGTGTTCCCCTAAATCTTGGCTTATGAGAAATAAAAAACATGGATTATTATTATTATTATTATTATTATTATTTTTAACCTTAGTCACCTTTCCAAACCATTCCTGATTTTGTGGGTCTCTATCAAGCCCCTGGCAGTCATCTCTTTTTTAGGCTGCAGTCCTAGTGTCCTTAGTGTCTGTATGCCTCAAGTCATCTGTGACCCTGAACCTTGTTTTAAACTTTTTAACGCTGTTTTGCATTCTACAGTATCCATTGGGGTATGGGCAAGGGTTTTATTTGTTCTTTGGCCCCTTCATGGGATGGAAACTCTCTTGCAGGGCTTGCTGTGTGCTACAAGTTACTTGTGGTCCTAATTTTGATTAGTGCACAATTTGTAGCCCCAGGATCTGATCAAATGGGTATGTAAATGGAGACAGATGCCTCTTGTGGCACCTGTAATGGCCTGTTTCAGCCATTAGATCTGGAGAAATCATTTTTCCAAGGCCTCCTCCTCTCCAGGGGGAGAACTGTTGCATTATTCATAGTCGCTATTTCCACTGTAAACTCTTGGCTCATGATTACAGCCTGTCACACTTTCTCCCCTCAGCTCCCTCCCCCAATTCTCTTGCACCTTCGTGTTTCTTGTTCCTTTGCAAAGCTAAAGGTGTGTCTCTTTGAAGTCTTCAGGGAGGACGTATTCTGTCATGAAAGGAACATGGAGCACCAACAGACTCTCAGTGTCTGATGAACGAGGCAGTACTCCCTTTTTTGCGTACGCATTTCATCCCATCAGCAATGGAGCTGATTTTACTTGCAAGTTAAAAGAAAAGTACATCCACCCATCTCCCCCCACTCAGAGCCAAAGGGAGCGATTCGGTAGCTAATTTGAATATCTTGTATCACAATAATCTATTGCTTCAAATTTTATGTCATAGGGGAGTAATTCAGATAGCCTGGACCAACTTCAACCTGGATGTAACAAGAATAAGAACTTTGTAAGTCTCCTTGGATTGCCTTAGTCCCTTGCATAGTTTCTTAGTAAGTAATTGTTTTAGAAAGTAGTAGGAGTGGCAAAATATGCTTCTAATGGGAGAGCATTATATTTTCCATCTCTTTGTTATATATAACTTCCATGTGTATTTAAATGAGTAGCATAGAGCCAGAAGATATTACATGGAAAAATAAGTGTTTGGGGAGTATCTGATGAATAAAAATAAGAATCATTTGGAAGATCTGACCTTGCGAATATTTAAGGACAAAACTGTTTTCATAACCTTGCTCAAGCCATTTCTGTGCCAGGGGCTGTGTGGGATGTTGGGTACAAGACCATCTTTTCTCTGTGGCAGCATCCTAAGCCATCCTTCCAGTCTCTTCTCCGCCCTGTCCCTGCTTTAATAATGAGACAAATTCAGATGTTAAAATAGAGAGAAAGCAATATTATAGGAATGGGAAGGGATCGAGAAGTAATTTTCCATTCCTATAATGATTTTTATTCTGACATTTCCAGAAACATATGGCCCCGTGTTCTGCGAGTGGTTTGTTAGGATGTGCTGTCCCTCTGCCTTGCTTCCCAGAACGCGCAGTCCCCCACACACATGCTCACACCGACGTGCGATGACGCCCAGCGTTGCACTTCAGTCTGTTGGCAGTGGGAAGGCAGGATCTGTGCATCCCATCCTCTCTGGGTCCCTCTGAAGTTCAGTCCTTGTTGCTTCAGGAACCGGAGCTTATGGACACACGCCTCTGTGTGGCTTAAACTATCTGCTTTAAAGAAGGTAGATTAAGGTCAGCAGCCCCACGTTCCTGCTTTTGAACACCTTGAGTTCAAGCCAGAGCTCAGGTACCCAAAAAACTGTTCCTTCAGTGTTGTGGGCAGCTCTGCAGCCTGCACAGGGCTATGAGCTACCGCTGCTGCAGAAGAAGAGATTTCAGTGAAAAACTTCCTTTTCCATTTTCCTTCATTTGCAATATGTCACGTAGGGCTGCGCAGCTGAAAGAATGGTAAGGGCAGGGGTTTATAAGTCTTTCATTGGTCTGAGCAGGCAGAACCGCAGATTCCACGTGCCGCTGGTGGCAGGGAGGGCGAAAAGCAGCGGCAGATCCTGCAACAGGAGCCCTGTTGCTAAGGAGAGCCCTGTGCAAGACAGGAGAGACAAGTCTCCAGAATGTATGCAGATATCCAGGGTTTCCCCGTGGATGGCTCTATCTGCACAGAGTTTCTATGCCCAGCCACTGCAGACAAAGGGGATTGCAGCAGAAATTTAGGTAGCTTCTTGGGTCCGCATACTTACATCATCTGGGCTTTATGTGGCTCTCCTGGATTGCATGTCAGCTTTTTTAGTCCAAAGACTGTGAAATAGATATGAAAATACATCTATGAAAAGTCTGAGAAGAATCCAACCCACTTTAATATTGATTGTCCCAAGGACCCTCTCATACAGCAACAACCACCTCCCTTTTTGTGTTCTTTTTCCTGTCCAGTCTGTTTTTTTCAGGAAAAGGTGGTGTGGGTGTAGGAGTCAGAGCTGAGGGAGAATCATACAAAGCTGAGGGAATTGGAGGGCAGGTGATGGGGAGGAAAAAACATCGCCTGCACGTGTCACCTGTGGCATCGGGGCTGGGGAGCCTCCACAGAGCAGAGGATGCCATGGACCGACCGCTGCTGCGGTACAGCAGATGCAGGGATGCCTGCGAGCACCGCGATGCTGTGTCGGCAGGGGCTTGCGTCTGAAACCAAAGAGTTATTTTTGGTCTGCGGTAGACAGGGCTGTGACTGCGAAACAGAAGGCTCCTGACCTCCCAGCAGGTATCCCAGGAGAGAGCGGTTTGCAAGCACAGCAGCTATCCGAGGCTGCCGTTTGCTGTGACACCGTTTCCTCGAAATCCCCCCTCCCCAGCCCCGGCAGCACACTTCCAGGAACAATCTCTCCATCTCCCACACGCAGAACCAGAAAGCCCATTTTGTTTGTGGATCCCTGAAGATTGGACGGGAGCATCCGTGCTCACTACACAGCTCTGCTAATGAAGCTGTCGAGAGTAATTAAACTAGAGCAATATCTGTTGTGATATTTAGAAAAAGGTATGCCGGGGATAATTATGCCACTCAGCTCGCTCTCTCTGCTTCTCCCCCCCAACACTGACCTGTGCAGAACACCACTGGCAGCGTAATAACAGCTTTGTAGTTGTACCTCTCATCCTGAAGAGAGCCTGTGCAAAAGCTCAGTCTCACTGCGCGACCGTCAGGTCCCCACGGACGCTGAGATGAGCTGTAAAATTCAGTCTCGGCACCAGGGAGATCTGGGGGCGGCCGTCTCTGCTTACCAGCACCAGGGAAGCGATGATGGGTTTCAGAAAGTGCTTTCATGCATGTATGCCTGTGCTCCTGGTTTTATCTGTGATGAAAGGTGCAGATTTTACATCTAGGAGGGTCTCGGAGCAAACTGCCCCAGCACGTAAAGAGCAGTGGTAACTCAAAGACGTGTTTCATTGTGTGGATGTGGCTCTGCCCCGCTAAGCCGACACACTGTAAAATGCCGCAGCCAGGACACAGCACTGGGAATAAGCTGAACAGCTTATCAATGTCTCTATCGTTTCCCTGTCATCAGCTACACCATCCCCCTCGACACGGGCTGGAGTGACCTGTATTGCACCAGCTCGTTGCTCCCAGCCCCAGTCTGGTCCCTGAGGATTTTGCCTTATCCTCCCAACTCCAGGAAGGTTTATTTTGAAATTGGGAACCTCAAAGGCATTCCTCTGCTGCCCTGCTGTCAACAGTGCTCCCTCGCTCATGATCTGGCATACCCTGCTTGCTATTATCTCCATTATAAAATCATGGAAGGGGTTATGTGACATAAAATTGTCTTGGGTGAGTTGTGATGTCATTTACACCTCTGTGAATCAGAAGCGGTTTGGTTGTGATTTTTGTTGCTAGTCTTGCAAAAGGGGAGATGACTTGGAGCTCCCCTGAGTTTTCAGGAGGAAAGTTAGGAGGTTTGCGTTACAGTAGGAAAAGAAGGACTGAAAAGAGTGAAAAAGGATTATATGAACAGGGCATTTCTCTTCCTGACAAAGGCTCCTGTTTGGCATCCCATCCTTTAAGAGTGATCTCTTGTATGCCTGGTTCCATGTTCTGGTTCAGCTCAGTAACAAATGGCACCAGATGCATTAAGATGAAAAGGCAGGAGGGCTGTTCCATGCCACACTAGCAGAAATCTTGCTGGATTTTTGCGTGGGGAGAAAAGGAACTTGACTTGGCAGCTGCAGGGATCATTAAGGTCTGCATTACCAAAGCGTCTTCCAGGCAAAGTGATTTCCTTCACGGGGCCATATTACAACTCACTGATTACATAAATAACAATGTTTTCTTTTCAAGACAGCAAGTAATGGCCCCTGGAGGTGCTGTGCAGCTGTATAACCTCTGCAAGCTCTCGTAGTCCTTCAGAGACTCTTGATTTTTTTCCCCACTGCCCCCCTGACTCACTTCTTTTTAATGATATTTACAGCATTTAATAACTAACTCTAAATTGCCTTGATAAACCACTGTGTTCCTGCATGTGGCTAAATTGACTCTCTTTGTTAGTCTGTGTGGATTATCCTCTTTCCAGAGGCAGTAGAAAGAGCGTGCTTCAGTGCACAATATATCCCATCTTTTGAAATTCACGAAGGGTTTTTCTTTACCTGCTGGGTTTCATTTCTCTAGGCCAGGTGCTGTCAAAAACTGAAAACTGCTGGTCCTCACATCCTTTCTATGAAAAAAAAAAAAAAAATATTGGAGAGAATTCACCCAGCAGGTGTAGGCAACACGTGGATCACAACCTTTGCACCTCGCTGTGCATCTAGATGTGCATGTGGTTAACTCTCAACAGCCAAACAGGCTGACCTTACAACACAGGCAGGGGTCAGATGCTGAAAGCCAGCAGCAGCTCACTGCTGAGCCAGGACTCAGGCGATAGGAGGAGTTCATAGGGATGGATATGGTTGAGGAGCCTTTTGTAACTGCTGCAACTGTTCTCTATTCTGCCTGGTACTGCTGCCTGAAAGCATTCAGTTACTAACTATCACATTCCCGAAGCCATAAGCTTGTTTTACAAGTCATACATTTTTAATACTATGTTGAATTTGAGGCTTCATTTTATTAATCTTCCCTTTTTAAGCACTGAAAACTCTTATTTTTAGATTTTTTTTTTCCCTCTGAAGTTGTTCTGTACCTTACTGAAAAAGAAAAAAGATAACGTGACTCATAATCAAATGACTCCAGGAGCTGGGACTTCATAGACCTCACTCACCCTTGCAAAGCCCTGTGCTGAGACTACAAGAGTCAGTAGGACTATCTGCATCCCTGATTCAGTGATAAAACTCCATGTGTTAATTTTCAGTGAGAAAAATCCCTCACTGACATTGCAGGTGGTTTATGTAAAGCTCTTTGTCTCAGTTCTTACTGCTGTGAATTTGGGCCAGCAGTTATAGCAGAGATGGAGGGGCTAAATCATTGGAGACATTCCGTTTCTGTGTAAATGATTGTATGGCCATTGCAACGTCTCCTGCAGTTGCTGTAACACCACTTTAGGCACAAATCCCACTTAGAGGGAAGCTGATGGATGCTGAATCATGCAAATGAAACAGCAGCCTGTGAGATCCCAAACACCACAGTTTGGGGACCTTCATCTTGAAGGAGCTGCAAAATTACTGTACTCACACAGACAGTGGATGCAATCTCCCATCGAGTTCAGTCTGGATCTCTGTCTCTCTTGCTGCCAAGTCGTTCTCCCTTTAATTAATATTTCATCCTGTTGATGCAACTTGTCCACTTACTTTCCCAGTTGCTTGCAGTGCGGATTTCCCAAATTGTTTCCTCAGGGCACTTGCAAAATCAAGATCTCACTTCTGAGGAGTTCCTCGCAGCTCAATTACAGAAATTTCTTGCTGAAAAATGTATGCACTTTTAATTAAAGAAAAATTGCCCAGCAAAACCAACTTGGAAGTAGTTTGAAAGTAAGAGGAATGTTGTGTTAAAAAATGAAGGCAAAAAAGCCCCAAACCCCAAGTGGATTAAAAGTTACAGCACTGTATGTCCAGAAACTATTTGAAACCTTTCCCCAGTGACAGATAATGGGGAAGAGCCTGGGATTGAGCTATGTCACCTCATAAAATTGTCAGAAGCTGAAAACATAGGACGTGTTAGTTGCTGGAGGATCTTCCCTAATTGAGATGCAACAGAGAGCACAGCATCCTCCTTCTCAACCTGGGGCAGGCTGAGTTTGAAAAGGGATTATTCCTTGGGCAGGCCAGCAGAAAGCTGTGGTATTGCCTCTGTTTGCTCTGCATTAAGCTGGAGCCTGGACCTGTATTGGTTCAGATCCTGCAGATTAGAGGAAATTAATCCTGAGCTGAAGTGGGGAACTCCGATAGTGTCCAGAGGGTCTTATTTCTGGTTTCCTCCTAACTGGTGCAAGACCAGAGCTCTTTCCCAGGTTAATCTACAGCTTGAAAAAGGCAAGCCTGCATATCTGTGCTTTGTAAAGCCACAGAGAGGAATTCTTCATACTTGGTGTTTGCAAATGAGTGAGTGAATACACCAATACCTGTGCAAGAAACCCAACACGAAAGCAACACAAAGCACTTTGGGGGCAGCTGACACAAAATTTTGGCAGCAGGTGTCTACGTGGAAGTGTTGGTGTGGAAATTTGGGGCAGCTGCAGTCTGTGCCTTACTTGTACTGAGCCCCTCTGCTCCCCTGCTGCGGTGGCCCCCGTGCCACCAGGCAGCCCTGTGGAGCAAGGGCCATTTCAGAGAGTCTCTGCACCACCAGCAATGACTTGAGTGCTTTTTCTTTTGGTGCTGTGCTTCTTTAGAAGCTCTAGGTGCAACCGCAGGAACAGGCTGTAGGTATGTGGGTTGTGGCGAGGCGTGATGTGACCCTAACCTGGGCTCTGCGCATTCACAGGGGTGGCTAGAGGCTGCCCGTGGGGTGGTGGGACACAGCAACCGAGATGTGAGGGCAGGCTGAGCTGGGATCCCAGGCCTGGGGCAGCAAGGGACAGCAGGACCCTCTTGGGACAGACAGAGTCCCCATGGGCAGAACTGCTGTGGGATTTGATGGGATACCAGGTGAAGGATGCCCTGTGCAGAGCTACCCTAGCTTCGTCTGTACTTCGTTAAGGCATGGCAGCTTCCCAGTCAAGTGAGATACACACTGGGGGCTAAGCGTGAGGCAGGTGCGTGGTTGTCCTTTCTGCACATACCAGATTGCTTCACAGTTCACACAACAGACTGGTGGTGCCTCCTACCCTCTCAGCTGTCATGCAAGAGGTTGACAGGGCCCAGCTTGGTCCCTGTGACCCAGCTTGTGACCTCGTTTCTGTCCTTACTACCACCTTTTTCCTGAATGGGCTTGTTGGCCTCAGTAGGGTTACTGGTGGGAGCAAATTTACACAGCAGAATTAGGGCTAGCAGGAGGTGAACCTCAGTTGTTCGTGTGAATCAATGAGGTTTCTTCCCACCACGTTGTATTTTCGTACTGGGGGAAGAAAAACAGTCCTGGGTAAACTGTGACACTGCTAATTGTAATGCTGGTGTCAGCTAGGAGCTGAGCCGAGAGCACCACTTTGTCCCACAGAGACCTCTGCCGGGTGGGACAGTGGTGAGCAACCACTCCATGACCAAGTGGCTCTAGACGTGAGATAGCAGCTCTGCCCAGGGACATGAGCAGCACCATGCACTCCATCAGGCACAGCATGGAGGAGATGCAATCCTGCTCTAGGAGCAGGTGCTGTGCAAAGTACTCCATGGTAGGCCTGTCTCAGAGGCAAGAAGTTCCCTTGGTTTGGGCAAGGGTTCTTCCCAGATAGAGAATATTTTGCTAATGTTTACTTTGGGTTTGCTAAGAAGCTGGAAAAGGAGGTAAGGAAGGCAGTGAGAGAGAGAAGAGTAGAGGCTGTTGAGAGATGGTAAATAAGCCGTGGGGAGCAGGGATCTCCTTCCGTATGGTTATTCACTGTGGAGTTACTGCAGGGGTTTTTCTGTACTCAGCCGATGAGTCCTCTGAGTAGTATTAATGCTCTCCAGTGCCTATGGTTGTTGAGAAAGACAAAAAGCTCACCGAATGTGAGCCCTAGAGGATGATCATATGTTAACACAAAACCTTTCCCCAAGAGAAAAGTGATAGTTTTCTGTCATACCTCTTCCCTTCCCCGCAGTTGTATCCAGTCCTGAGGACCACTCAGCCTTTCACTGGAGGTACAAGGGTGGCCACTGTGCGGCTCACTAGCCCGATGCTTTAATTAATGAGAAAACATGTGAAGAATTATTTCCTTCTGCCACTGGCTGCCTGGAAGCAGGGTTGGCATTTTGAGTGTTTTTAGGAAGAAGAGTTTAATATGTTGTAGAAGAAAAGTTCATGAGAGGGTAGTGAAGGAATAGCAGCAGTGGGAGTTTGAATGTGAGCACGTTCGAAGTGGGAAAGAAGCACAGCCTGAGCCCCATTCTTCCTCCTGTCCTCCCTGCTGAAGATCAGAGAAAACAAGATATGAGAAATGGAAAGAAAAGTGTTGAGATGGAAAGTGAGGGTGGAGGGGTTGGGGGAGAGCATTGACTGGCAGGTCCTTTCTTGATGGGTTTGGTTTTAAAGGAAAATAATATAAGTACAGGGGAGACCATGCCCAGAGAAGGGACAAAGGAGATGCTGCCCACTGTCCCTGAGTTTCCTCTCATGTCACACCTCCTGACTTTGCAGCATGAGATGCAGGATTTTGTACACAGAGAAAATTGTGGCTGATCACAGTTTGTAGGGAAGCCCTCATGTTTTCTCTTCTCTGCCAACCTCTCCCTTGAAATGTAAATAAATAGGGTTGGAGACACACATAATGAGGCCCAAGGGTAAGGGACTAAAAATCCAACATCTTGTTTTCTTTGGCTGAATTTCTGCAAAAAAAAACCCCAAACCAGCTAGGTGAGGAATGATATAAAAAGAAATCAGACCTGTAGTTCACCACATAGGAAAGCTCAGAGCTGCTGTACAGAAGCAGTGGTATACAAACGAATGAATAAATAAACACAAGCAGCGGTGTACGCTTCCTCCAAAGAACTCCTTCCATCTTAGTTTTGAAATCAGATTGCTACTGACACCTGAGCAAAGCCTGCTTTGGAACTTTGTGCTGCAAACTAGTGAATTGAACTCCATGGTCAGTGGCCAGAAAAATTTTCAGCAGTCATTGCAGAGCCTTTCTGAGCTTCGTTTCTTTCCAGGTAGCTGCTAAGCCAACATTCAGCAGGACAATAGAGCAACGCTGTGGCTGAAACAGCCATTGCATTTTAGCTACCGACTACACCTGCCCAGGGAGGAAGGCAGGGGAAAAAAAGCTGTTTTCTAGGGAGAAAATCTCTAAGAATGCAGCCAGTGGGATGGTTCTTCTCCTGATGTCCTAATACCTGAAGCAGTACATCATTTCACATGTTAGGAGCCAAGTGAATGTGTCTCTTTGCAACTGCATGTGCTGGACTGGGGTTGCAATTCTGAGGATGTATTTGCTGAATGGCAGCGGAATGGCTGCAGTCACCAACTGGGAGGTGTAACTAACTGCTTGGGAAAAGGATCAAAGTGAAATCTTTTTACATCGTGTTTCCTCACAAAGATTGTTCCTCTACACTTGGTACCACTTCTCTCTAGAGCATCGCTTTTGATGTTGCACACAGCATCATACTAATTGGACTGCAGATGGGCTTTCCTGCTAGTCAATCTTGTCATTGAATTAAGGTGTATTTCAAGGTGTCCCCTCCCTTTAAACACCCGTGTGCATTCCTGTAGGAACCATTGCTGCTCCTGGGCTGAGTGGTCCTGCAGTGACCATCTCGGTTCCCTGCAGATGCCCTGATCGGACAAGCACAAACCAATAAACATTTGATTTCCATCAGTTTGCTGCAGTGCAGTTAGCTCTACGGTGCAGCACTAGTGCCTCTGCCTGGGAAGCAGGCAGGGAACCACTTAGCTACTCCATGGCAAAGTCAGCTCCAGCTCTGCTCTGCCCTCCTTCTCCCCTTGACACTCCGCTCCGAGGCATGGGAATCCTGCCTAACTGTACTCAATTAGAGATGTCTTTTGGGCACCAAGCAGCTGACATCAAGGAAAGCATTGTTGCAGATCAGTGTGGTAGTACGGAAGCCCCTGCTTGTTAGGAAGAAAAGAAATCTGAAACAATCCATGTTTTACAAAAGGGAAACCCGCAGAAGCTATTTATACGTATCAGGGAAGGGCACACGTGAATCTGTAATGCTGCTGTAACGGGGGCGGAGGGGCTGTGTACACAGCGTTTGCAAAAGAAACACACAGTGAGGAGCGAGTCTTTGAATGTGTTACCCACTGGTCCCCAGGGTCTGTTCCTGATTTGTTCAGTTTGATCAACAAAATACCTGAGCATCTACTCAACTTTTACTTAACTCCGAGACAGCAGGAGTATTGCTGCTGTCTGCACCAGCCCTTGCAATGGGAGCACAGGGTCACACTGGGAGCAAGCCACTAGGCATGGCCTCGGGTGCGGGGGAATCTTGGGTGCCCCCAAAAGCACAGAGCATGTCCAGGGGTGCCTGGGGCTGTCTTGTCCTGCCCCGCACACCTGGCCATGCTGTCCACCCACAGGTACCGCAAAGAAAAAGCAGAGAGAAGACGTTGCACACCCAGCTAGTGACCTCTCAATCCTCACTCGTGTTTAAGGTTAAGCATGTATTTTGCTGCAGTGCTGGACAGGGTTAATATTGTGTCTGTATGGGGGAGGTGGGGGGCTAGAGCGCTGAATGGCAATGATTTTTTGCGGAGCGCTTGGGTAATTGCTCTGCCTTAGTTTGGGCGCTTTTTTAGAATTGTTTGCAAAGACTTGAAGAGAAAAAAAGAAAATCCAGACAGAGGCAGTCACTCAGGAGAGACTTTTGCAGGCGAGAGTGTGGCTCCACAGACTCGCTTTGGATCTCCTCCCCAGCACCATGGTCCAGCAGCAGCCTGAGCAAAGCCTGCCTCAATTCATCGACTTCCAGTTTCACACCAAAAATGGGTAGACAGTTGTTGACAGTTTAAGCCCAGCCAGCAACTAAGCACCACACAGCTGCTCACTCACTCCCCCCCACCCAGTGGGATATGGGAGAGAATCAGAAAAAAAAAGTAAAGCTTATGGGTTGAGATAAGAACAGTTTAATAGAACAGAAAAGAAACTAATAATGATAATAATAACAATAATAAAATGACAATAATAATAATGAAAGGATTGGAATATACAAGTGATGTACAATGCAATTGCTCACCACCTGCCGACCAATGCCCAGTTAGTCCCCGAGCGGCGATTCCCCCCAGCCCCACTCTCCCCAGTTTATATACAAGATACTGCATCCTGGCTAGAGAATCTGGTTGTAGAAGTACATCACATAGATGCAAAGGAATGCGTCTTTGTGCTTTGCATGGGAGTAGAGGACCTAGCTGGAGTTTGGGAATTCTTTTTACCATCAAAACCACATGGATTGAGTATGGCTGCAAGACAAAAGTACTTACATCCCTCAATGCATTGGCCCATGCTGCCTATTTAAAGATCAAGGTTATTAAACACAGTCCCGTGCAATGCTGCTGGGGTGACAAGTACTTGTGAGCAGCAAAACTCATGCTGAATTCAGGGCTGACGAGAACAGATGTGACTTTTCATAGAGCCTTCTGGATCCTTTTAATATAGCACTATAAATGAGGTTATTAATTATATCAACAAGGAGAGTAACACCAGGTATTTTCCCTGGTGTTTCACGGCTTGCAGAGCTAGAATAAATCCTGCGTGCCAACAGTCTCCAGTGGATTTGAACATGAGCTTAGAAGTCAGGAATACCTGGTTCTTTCATCAGCTTTGATACAGACTCATTGTGTGACATCCATAAAGTCCCTTGAAGTTTGTTTTTGGGAGGTACTGAGCAATCACTGCTGCTCAGCACATCTGAAACCAGCCAGTCTGGCCCTCCAGAAAACACAGCCAAAAGCTCCTTTGAGCTCACTGAATAAAAGGCACGTTATGAATGCAAAGTTTATTATATGCCTACCGCGTAATGTCATGTGGACTCGTAACATAGTAAACACTGCAGATATTCCAAAGACACAAAATCTTATCTGTAGTAAACACATTCTGAAGCTCTTCACTGAATTACTCTAAGCCTCTGATGTCCCTCTGCAGATTTTGGTTGAGTTTTGGCCCTTGAAGGTATTTGTAGACTGCTGCCATATTCCTCTACTGAATATCTGCCAGATCCATCAGTCCCAGGCCCTTCTGTTACCAACACAGCAGATGCACTTAAAGTTACGAAGCCCAGAGTAAGCAAAACTAAAGTGTTTAATCTATTATTAATCAGTCAGTTGCAGAAATGATAGGGCTCTGGGGGACCTCAGAAAGATATCAATATTTATGGCCTCGTTAGCAAATGGTACTTTTTTTTTTTAAAGCGACAACAGGATTATGAAGGATATTTATGTTTCAAGTCATTCTATAAAAATGCAATGTCATGGTTTGGGACAGGAGGATTCTGAACAAGGTATTTAATATTTATCACAAAGTATTGAGACTTCCACTGTGTTTCTGTTCTTCTTGGTCTTGCATTCAAGCTTTCACCTTCTCTAGAAGCAATGACCCAAGCTGAGATCAGAGAGCCTCAATCACTCCAAGCTATCATCTAGGGAATTTTTAAAAATGAAAAGATAAAAACTCCCTAATTCTATTTGCCAAGATAAATTATACAAATTCCATAAAAGAGAAGCAATGAAATATGATTTCATTTCCAAAAGAGCTCCACCCATTACAGGAAATTTTTTTCTGGATTAAGTGAGACTAAATTTCAATTGGATATTAGGGAAAATTTATTGACCGAAAGGGTTGTCAACCATTGGAACAGGCTGTCCAGGGAAGAGCTTGAGTCACCATCCCTGGAGGTGTTTAAAAAACGTGTAGATGTGGTGCTTAGGGACATGGCTTAGTAGTGGTCTTGGCAGTGTTAGGTTAACTTGATGATTTTAAAGGTCTTTTCCAACCTAAACAATTCTGTGATTCTATGATTCTGTAAACAACTCACCCTGCAATGCTTGTGCTTCACAGTGCTTTGCAGTTCTTGCTTGAGTTTGTTCTTGACATTTTCTGCACCTACCCTAGTGATGTTGATGTTAACATGACTGTTATCCCTGGTACACAACCTTTTGGCTTGTTTGGTTTTTACCTTCGTATATTCAGGAGTTCTCTTCATCACACGCTGTTTTGCTTTTTTTTTTTTTTTTACTACTTTTCTTCTCTTAACATTTTTATGAAAAATTTTATTTTAGTGGATATTTTTTATATCGCCTTTAGTCCTCTTCACAGTTTCTGAATTTTTGCTAAAGATCTCTTCCCTGGAGTAGAAGACTAATCTCTCTCATCTCAAGATCACTTCAGTGCCACCATCATTGAAGCAACCTCTCGGTTGAACATTATTGTTTTCTGTTTCATGCAAGAGATGTTGAGGAAGAGAGCACTAGAGCAGAGAGACTAAAATCCACGGGGAGTGAGAGGATAAACTAAATAAATCAGAGAATAGCACTGTGAAAAAACATGTAGTCCATGAAAGGAGCCAAGAAAAGAGGAAAAGAGAGGACATTTCAAAGGAAAGAAGCAGAGACCAACCCTTAGCCAATGTAGAGTTGCCTCCAGGTCATTGATCTCATCACTTATCCCCTCTCACACTTTTACTTCTCTTGCTGTCTCTTGATCTGGTCAGTGATTTTCCCTTTTTCATACCCAGCACAGGCTTTTCTAAATAGGAAAATGAGGTATACTGCACGTTAATTCACCTTCTAATAAATGCACAAACAAAAAAACCACTAACTTGGGCTGAGTCCAGCAGCACAAAGCCGTTAGGGACCAACGGAGGATCTCTCCCCATGCAATTTGACGGTTGAAAGTCTTGTGGCGTCTCCAAATTGTTTTACAGGAGCTGGCAGCTATTCAAGAGCTCCCTACACCAAGCATTCCCCTTCTTTAATCTCCCCGTCCCAGGAGCTTGAAACTTTGTTGTGCTTGTACACGAGACCTATAATCACTGTGGCTGGAGACTGGTTCATTGTGCTCTTTGTGTGTTAGGAAATGAGACGTGAAATCCCTCCACCTCTGCTTTCAGCGAGGCTCGAGGATGTGTTTCGGGGGTACCTCCTCCACCATATGAATGGTGTTCCTCCTCCAACATCTCTCAGTTGGGTGCTAGTCTCTCCTGAGGGTCGAGAGACCCCCCTGGAAAGGTGTGTGTGAGTCGTGGGTTGGCGTGAGGTGCAGCTGAGCCAGGCTCCAGGGATGGACCTGCTCTTTCCAAACCCAGGCTGAGCTCGCTGTTTGAATGGTTCATCATCTCAGAGCTCTGAATTTACAGCTGTAGTGGAAAAGGAAAGGTTAAAATGCTTTTTTTTCTGGGCTGAGCCCTATGAGGTGTGTAGTATTTGCCCACTGCACTGGCTGCTAGATTGGTGGGAAATAACCAACCCATACTTAAATAAAGCCAGGAGCAGGAGCTGAAGAGGTCTGTGCTGCCTGTGCAGGAGCTTGACTTGCAATATCATGTGCTCAGTGCTTTGGAAACATCACCTGTGTCATTAATGAACCATTTTTTACTTCTTTAGTTTAAAAGTACTCAGGACTTTCCTTAGTTTTTCTCCATCCTTTAATTTGATTTGGCTTTTTTGATTTTGTCCCGGAGTTTTGTGCTCACTGCACTGCACTATGGCTGATACTGGTGCACCACTTCTCCTTTAACATTGTTTTTTTCCCCATTGCTGCACCCCAGACCATTGTGGCTAATTACAGATTTCTGTCTAGAGGTGGTTGAAAGCTTGTGGAAAATTTTCTTATTCAAAATAGGTCTTTGCTGTAAAAGATTTTTCCCCCTCAAGGAAATAGTAGTTTCAATAGATGTTTACTATCATTTTGCCATTGCAAATCTGAAATAAAAGGTAAACGTGGAGATTTTCTATGTATGCTCACACTTTTTGCCAGTTTGCCACTTACCTCCCACCTACCAGTTGGAAAACAGGAAAAAAACCCAGCATGTGATGCCAATCTCCACCTATTTTCATATTTCTCTGTTTTCCTGTCTTCTCTCCACAGAGAAAAAAGTACTAAAAATCTATGACTAAAGAAATAAAACTATTTTTATCAGTTTCCCTGACCAAAAAGAAAGTTAAGGCTACTTGAAACAGCACAAAACTAAATATTCTTGTTTCATTTTGATACTTCCATCAGGAAAAAAAAAAAAACAACCAAAACAACTAATGCTTTTTTGTGTGTGTGTGACTTAAAAGGAGAAAGTAAGTTGCTAGCTCTATTTGCCAGGTTTTGCTTTTCTGTTCCCTTCTGAGTTTCATAGTTGTAAAAACAAAGAGACCGATTTGTAATTTCAAAAAATCAGGTGAACTTCTGAAATGAACAATTTCTAAAGTCTGAAGGGGGGGGGGAGGGCGCATCTTCCCACCCTCACTCCCTCCTTTCCTCTTTGCTCCATCAGCTTCTAGGAGAATCGCTGAAATTGCTCCTTGCAGCTCTGCCACGCACTTTGTGCATCTCCAGTCTCCTCCTCCCCCTGCAGCCCTCTCTGCCTGGTGGGCACTTGGTTGCCCTCACACTACGCTGTAATAAGTGGCACCCACGCTTTAATAAAGGCTGTTTTCTGTTTACCAAGACCTCAAGTTTTTTTAAAAGTCATTGTCTTCAGCATAAGCAGAGTTTGCTCAGTCCCACGGGGCAGAGCTCCATGTTTGATAATGTGAGGTATATAGAAACTTTCAAATGTCTTGGTTTTCTCTACCCCTTTCAAAAGAGATTGTTTCATCTTTATGCAAATGGTAGGGACCTTTATATCTGCTTTTTTTCTCACACTGCTCCACCAACATCCCCTTCATTTGCCTTAGCCAGGTACAGGGAAGGAAAGCATCAGGCATACTCACTCCTGGGAGGATAATGGCTCGTGCAGCAGCACTCGCAGTCCACTACATATTGATTTCCCTGTGGTTTTTTGTACCCGTATTACAGATATGTAATTCCTATCAGACATGTCAGGTGTTCAGCGTCTCTGGAGACAGCTGAGCAGTGGAGGCGGGAGATTCTGGGAATATAAATGTGTGCTGAGGAAATGTGAGAGTGGTTTCTGCATGCCAGAGCAATCAAAATAGATCCCTGGGTGCTGTGCCTGCACTTCCCGCGTGGAGCAGGGAGCTCTCTGCTCCGTCTCATCTCTTGCAAGCGGCATAAATGTTACAACCAAAAAGGAAAGGGCCGGGGTAGTTTTGTTGTAATGCCTGTTAGCAAGTCAAGGAAGAGAACTGCGGAGGCGATGGGTGGATGTAAGGTCCTTGCGTAAGACCCACCTCTCGTAGGCACAAAGGGAAGGATTCAGTTTTTCTTACCCCACTGCTGCAGATGGGGAGGCAAAGCCAAGGAACAAAGCGCTTTGGCACTATTGACCTCTTATGATAGAAATAGTGTGCTGGTGCGAGAGGGTGCGACTCCAAGCCTGAACCACGCAGCAAGCACAGGAAGGGACCTCAGGGTCACCGATGCCAGCTTGTGCTCTCAGACAAAAATTATGCTCTAGATGGAACCAGCTCTGTGTTTGCTCCGGTGCTCCCTTTGGAAAGCGATGCCCGAGCTGCTCTCCTCCTGTGGTTACAAATCTTTCTGTGGTTCACAGCCTGCATTTATTCATGACTAGTTTATTCTCACTTGTTCTCGTGTCAATGTTGTCCTTTAGCATCAATAGCTCTCCTCCAGTGTTTACCCCTCTGATGTTTTTATAGACAGCAACCCATGCCCTCTCAGCCTTTGCTTCCCTGCACTAAACACGCCAGATCCTTTAAATCTCTCCTCATGAGACAAGCTCTCCATTTTCCGTGACAGTTACCCAAATATCCAAGGTTTTACCCCCAAATACCTTATCTACATTGGTTTACCTCGCTTTAAAAAAATGCTGGTTTTACTGCACTGATGGCAGGTTCACATGCGTGTCTCAGACTTAGCGGAAAATACGTGCTTCAGGAAGGAGGATAATGGTGTATGTGAGACAAAAAAAAGTTCCTGTGCGTGCGAAGCGTGCTGTGGGGTGCTGCATGTGGCTGTGCATGCATGTGGAGGGATGCTGTCAGCTGGATCGTGTGTGCAAGGCTCTGGAAAGGATTACTCAGTGTGTGAGGGGGAGTTGTAAGGAGGATTTTGAGGTACGTGACACTGAGAAGGATTAGCCTCTGTGTGAAAAAGTGTGCGTGTGTAGAAGAGAGGGAAGATAAGCGGGTGGCTGTGCGTGGCACACGGAGAGAGATTAGCCCGAGCGTCTGCGAGCGGGGTGATAAGGAGGGCTGTGTGTGAGAACGTCGCTGTAAAAAGCCAGGATTTGGCTAATGGAAGGATGCATGTGTGTGTGCGCGCGTGCACACACGTGCGTGCACGCGTCCAGGTGGGACGCAGTGAGGAGGATTTGGGAGGTATGTGGCAGAAGGGATTTGGACACGCTGGGAGGGCTCCCTCCACGGGTGTGGGGTCACAGAACCAGCCAGCCCTGCCCTGCGGGGAGGAAGGATTACGGGGCCCTGCTGAGCCTGATGCAGGGGCAGGTGACAAAGCGGGGATGAAGCTGTAGCACAGTAAAAGGCATGGCCGGACCTGTCGGAGCAGGGGAAGGGGAGAGCACACGGGTGGCAGCGGGGAGGAGAGGGCTGACGGCTCAGAGGCACTGCGGTACGGGGGGGAAACATCACGCCATGAGCAGGGCAGGACAAAAGGCTGGGCAGAGGTTGTCCAGGTGTGGGATAAATGCTATTTAAGTGTGGTTTTTACAGGAGACAGGGCTCTGAACATCCCACCCGCAGCTGAGCATGAATGCTGGCAACGTTTCCATTGACCCCGTATTCTCCACCTCTCCCCTCAGATTTACCCCTGCTGCTCTGGCTGGCTGCCATTGCAGCACCTCTTCTAGGTGGGAAGGATACTGGCAGCAGTCTTAGGGCAATTTATGATCCAGAGCAAGGGAGGTGGGTTGATTGCATCCTGACACTTATTTTTTAACATTCTTACTTAACAGTAAATTTTTTCCCCCTTCTACTTTTCCGTGGGAAAATCAGGGTGTTTTGTCAAAATCAACCACTTCCTGCTTTTGATCAAACCTCAGTTTTCACTTGGAGGGGAAAAAAAAAAGAAATGTTGAAAAAATTCAGCTAGCTTTATTGTCTGTCTTTATTGGATCTGTTCCATCAGCATTAGTTTCATCTCAGAGGCGCTAAAAGTAAAGGCTACCGAACCTTTTATGATAAAATGAACTAAAATAGCTGGGGTGTCTAGGGTAACTTTTCTTCAAAAAAGTTGATACTTTGCTTGTCCGGTAGACTATTTGAATGTTTGCTTTCTGTTTAATGAAAGATCATCAAAAGCCTGGCCAGTTGCTTTGTAGCTTTCAATAATGTATTTATTTTTAAGGAAGAAGTATAAAAACCAAGTAGCTTCAATCTGAGATTCCCCTTGGTGCTAGGTGCTGCACAAATACAAGATCTCATGGCTAGAAAATAAAGTAGGAGGCTTCCAACAAGAAATGAAGAGTCTTTATTAGTACTGAAGAAAATTTCCTGTAGAAGCATCATCCTAAAATATAGAGATTGTCCATAAAATAGGGTCTTTATATCTTTCTTAAAGATACTCTGTTTTCCAACAAAAGGCATTTCAGTGTGATGCAGGAATAGGACGAGTTCTATGGCAAAGGTGGCCAACTTCCCCTCCTACATCTTCATTTAACTGAGACCCACAGTCCATATCGCACCCGCCTGGCGGAGCCAACAGGGATAACAACTCCCCTTTGCTCTGTTGAGGACTGGAGACAGGAGGGACTTGCATTGAGGCCCACAGACGTCCTGGTCCAGGCCATCCCTGCCCCACAGGGAGGGATTTTCTTGGCCCAGAAACCACTGCCTGGCACTAGCTCTGCTCAAGAGCCACCAGTTGGGCACCCAGCTCTGCACTGTGCTGGAAGTCAAGCATGACCATCGTGATTAGATAGCCCTTCTGGTTTTTAAAAGCTAACAAATCATTAAATCACCCAGAAAGCACCAAAAAAAGGGACATTAGGGGGACCATAGTTTTGTTCTGGGAAGGTCTCCAGTCTTTCAGGCGAGGGGTCGTGTTGTCCTTCTTCCTTTTAGAAACCTTTAGCCCAGCACGAATCAGCAGGGGATGAGGTTGAGCTGTGAGAGGAATTGCAATGGGTTTAGTGTTAAAGCCAGGACATGAGCTCCATTTCAAAGTGCTCACTCAACAGCTGGTCACAAAATCCCCGAGCCTTGGGTGAGGTGCCAAGTCTGTATGTGCTTGGAGAGGAGCATCACACCCATTGCAGTGCTGCCCTGTTCTGCTGTCAGCATGTTCCCTCCTCCGAAAGGATGGGCGAGAAGAGCAAACGGGGACAGGGAGCACCCCAGGGAGCAGCCACCGTCCACTGAGGAGATGCATTTCACTGGTGAATTGTGAGCATCCTACTGGAAAAACATTGCAATGGGCCTGTTCTTCACATCATCCAACGAAGAGGGGCTTGTGTGGGGGCACTTGGGTCCCAGCCCAAAATTGTTCTGTGGCTTCACGCAGGTGACTGGCTCAGTCTGTCCAACTGTGAAATGAGGTTAAAAACCCTCATGGAGGATAGGCTGCCAGGCTTCAGCGAGTGAGGTTTGAAAAACTCCTTCTTAACTAAGACTAGGCAGCGTTAAGGAAGGACAAAGCGTTACTGTCTTTGTCCATTCGGAGAGAGAAAAGACAGAGTGACCCAAAAGTTGAAAGCCCATTTTTCTCCCCTGCCTTCTAGAAATAGGCACCTGGCCCTTGGGTCTCTGAATGCTCCTGCACTCAGCCCCACTTCAGGCTCTCTTTCATCCTTGTTTTTCTGTTTTAAAGCCCTAATTGATTTTGAAATTAAATTGGCTGTTCCCCCACCAATGAACCTCAAGCTTGCATCTACTTTTCCCTGTTCCCCTTCTCCTTTCTAGCTTTTACATCTCCTCAGGTTTCTTATTTCCCATACATTTGTTTTGAAGGATTTTCCAATAAGGATGTCAGGAGAAGTTTCTTAGGGGTCTTTTATCACAAATTCCTTTTGGTTTCATGCCTGAGGACTCTTCTGAGGAGGACCTTGGCGACCTATGCTCGAGCAGACGTGAAGCAAGTACACTTTACAAGCAAGTCACAGCTGACTGCACACACAAATCAGGTCCCGTATCCCTGTGGCCTCATTCAGGAAACATGTTGTGTTTCCCAGCTGGCAAAACTAGACCATACTTAGACCCAGTGTAATTCTGGTGGCCTCAATGTAGTTACTAGGGAGACTATAATGTAGACAACTTTTCTACACTGAAATAAAGGTTTTCTTAGCTATCTTACTTATATAGCATAGACTATTCTTTCTAACCAGGCAGAAAGTGGATTATTTTCTCATTACTCCAGTCCTTCCATGGGAGATTTGAGAATGAAGTTCACAGGATGATGCAAGTGGGTTATAGCTGTGCATTTACAGCTGCGCCATCAGGTCGGTGCAAAGTGCAGGTGCACAGAGGACCTCTGTCAACCAAACCTGCCCCACGTGGCATCCCAGTTCTTCCATTGCTCCACAGGCAATGTCAGGAAAGCATCAGTGTACCTTAAGAGTACACTGATAAAAGGTGTCACAGGAGACATCCTTTCAGTATATGTGACTTAAGGCTCAATTTTCAAAGGCTGCACATACCATATGGCTTCCTTACATGCCTAAATCCCAAATCACCTTCAGATCATTCCAACATCTCTTCTTTAAAGAGACGTGGTAGTCAACTAAGTCATTTAAGCATGTTTTGGAAATGCTACCAAGGGTCTCAACTAACACCACTGTACTGTCAGGACTAACAGTGCAGAGGAATGATCACAACAAATGTTTAGGAAATATGACTGCAGATGTTCACTGCCATGTTAAATATAGGTAGCCAAAAAGAATTTCTCTCACAGGGAAATCAATCTTTTCTCTAACAGGAGGGTCAGGAACTCAAAGAGAAGGCTACACACTCCTCTGCCACATTTAGCACCTAAAATGGGTTGCAGTACAGAAAGGAGAAAATCGCAGCCCTCATCGCCTTATCTAGGACAATCCCAGAGGTGTAAATCACAGACTTTTACACTGCACCCCTGGCTTCTTGTGCGCACCAAGAGACGGATGAATCTGCCCCTGGGATGTTTCTTTTTGCCTTGATCCTTTCAGACCAAGTCTTTATCATGGTTTTGCCCACCAGTGGCAGCAGCTTCTGCCCTGCCAGCCTTCTCTTGTAGTTGGCAGTTCTACCTACCTTTCCCCTTGGAGGCTTCTGGAATAAATGGTGCCTTAATTAGGTTAATTATACCTTTAGCCATCCATGTGCTCATTTTCAATGTACGGTTAGAGTCCATTGCACAGTGTCGTTTCCCCAGTTTTCCATGTGGGAAGCAAATCTAACACCTGACATGTGAAGCTTTCCATGGCTCAGTTATCTCGCACAATTTTTGTTAAATCCAAGGACTGTTTCCACTCCTTGAAAACCTGCTGCTCCTGGTGCCTCGCTGTTCAAGGCCTGCCTGACCCAGGGTGGCCAGTGACTCTGATTTCATGGACAAGTGTATTTTATCACAGGCATCTCTCTCCCATGTCAACATAAGACGTGAGCAACGTCTGGTGAATAGTGAAAGAGTCTCTCTGATGCCTGCAAAAAGTGGTACAAATTAGCATACTCCAGTCTGCTGCTGCTTTTCTGTCTAAATAATATTTTACAGGTAAAGTTTCTGCTGAGAAGCAGTGGGGTTTTCTCAGTAGCTGCCTAAATCATGTCATAGTCTTTGGTTTTCACTGAGTAACTGCTTGAGACAGAAGCTGCATCTGTATGTGCAGTGCCACTTCTCCCAAATGATGAATGACCCCAAGTTTCTTACAGCTTCCCTTCCCGTGCTCTGGCTGGCCTCCTCGCTATTTGCATTTATGCAGAGTGGTTTATATCATCTCTCTTGGTCTTTGCAGCTCACTGGAGAGTCTCTTCCTTCAGGAGCTTAAAAATTCTCCCAGAATGGAAATCAGTAGAGAAGGTGTTTGTATGTAACTAGGCATGTCAGGAAGAGATCTGTGTTTTCCTAATGTTAAGGATGTTCCCACATTCTTCTACCTAAGACACACATCCCATTTTTCCAGACTATTTTCTCAGTCCCATTGGCAGCACAGGTTGTTCAGCATAATTGAGATGCTCCCAGTATCTTCACTGGCCTCTATGTAGAGAAGATGACTTAGTATTTTTCATTAGCCTCAGTCTTTATTGTGAACACATGAAGCTCTGCAAGTGAAACATCTAGCAGAAAAGTCTTTCCCAAAGCTATTGTGTCTCTAGAAAACATTATTATAATGCTTTGTGTCTCAGAATTTGATGCCATGTGTCACTAACATTAATGGGAATTGGTTGGTCAAGGGTCTTTTAGGCAAAAGATAGGCATCCAAGGTGGTTTTATGTAATTGGTGATGTGCTTTGTAGCTTCTCCCACCTCTTGGTCCTTTCTTTGGTCTTGTGAGGTTTGTTTCCTCATGGGACCTGTTTGGCATGGGAGATTATTGTTATGGATCCAAACGCAGGTTCAGGACAAACCTGTAGCTGTAAAAGTCCTCTCTGTCATGCTGGTAAAATGACACAGATTTTACCCAAGATTTTTTAGGCAAATCTTGAATTCTACTTTATTTCCCGTGAAGGTCTTGCTATGTAGCCAGCTCCCTGGTTGATATTTGGTATTTTGGGGGCTCCAGGTCTACCCGCAGGTTTGTTGGAGCAGTGGGGCAGAGAGTGGAGCTCCCCCAGGTCCCCCATCCCCACCGTTCGCAGTCCCCAGGGGATGCCTTCACTTCGGCGAGAGGGAAGCTGCCTTCTACAGCTCCTTGCAGCCCCGGTTTTAACAAGTATCACCTCTCCATAGAAGCTCCATCTGGGCATGCTAGCTAGATGCACTTCATGTAAACTGTTTGTTCCACCACCCACAGCGAGCAATTTGCACAGAAGTTTCACCAGAGACCATAAAATTGCAAACCATAGGTCCAGATCTCACCATCTGTCACAGTTCTGCGTTCCTGCTCCCCAGACAACACAGTCTCCCACCGGGTTTAAAAGATCCCAAGCTTAAACTTGTTTGTTTGGGATTTTTCAAAAAACCTGGTGCTCAGAGGCACTGCAGAAATAAAAATGTGGTAACTATTATCATTTATTGCCCTTGCAGTGCAGACAGGATTAAAGCTGTTCTAATGACAGGGAAGAAATGGTAATATTCCCCCTGACATTAAGTAGGGCTGAAGAAAGCTATGAGCACAATGGAATGGAACATTAATGTGAAAAGGAAAAATAAAAACCCTACAAGAAATTACTATAGCAAAGAACCACCAAGGGAGGCACTTAAGCCCACAAAAGCCAGCACTCTCAGATGTCAAAGGATCTTGTCACTCTGCACCTAACTCAGCTCTTGCTGAGGTGTTAAATGGGGTTTCAGAACCGTTCCTGCTTTCACAGACCTTAGGTGAATACAATTTACAACCAGGTAACACAAAAGGGTTGTGCTCTAGGGACTTAACCCTTGCATGCTGCGTGTAGTTTGCTGGGTTTGTACCTTTGCTGCTCTTCTTTTCAGAAGACTCTAATGGCTCCAGTGATTGCAGAAAAGATGGCACTTTTGGAGCAGTGATGGCATGTGTAGGTTTTGGAGCATCTGTCTTGCTAGCTCAGCAGATACCTGTAATCTAGCATTGAAAATTTATAGAAAATGTGTATGTTTATAAATAACGTGTCAGACAGCTGGTGGGTTTAAGTACCGCTTCCCATTTCAAGTCGCCAAGGACAAGATGCTCTGTCCTCTATGTGAGAGGTTTTGTTTGAAGAGGAATGCTTTGTACTGGATAAGTGCAAGTTCTTCCTTCTTTGCCCAGCCCAGTGAGACTGTATTCCCGTGGAGAGGTGAGCTTGGTGGTGCTTTTTCCACACACAATGTATCCTGTGCTTTTTGCCTGCTGCCTTTTATTTTTAAATGAGCAGGGAGTCAAATAATGTCAAAAAGGCCAACAATAGCTTACCACAAGAGGGAAACATCCTCTGTGCCCTCTTGACAGCCTGCATCAGCCAGCCTCCCTCCTAGACTGGGAGATATTTTAAGGTAGAGCACACACAAGATATCATCACTACTGAAAAGATCAATTAGGTGAGGGAAAATTCTTCTGGCTCTCCATTTAGGTCCCTCCTTATCCTTTGTTTTACATTCTGCGGTGAGCCAGCCGGATCATTTCTCTCCTCTCTGCTGGGAAGGTAATTCTCTACTTGAAGGAGGCTATTCGGTGGCTTGCTTTATTACTCTTTAACATGCATACCTTAGAGCACCTCACAGAGGCCTCGTAGCGTTGTGCCAGGCATCCTACAAACACGTGTAGAGTGACAGTTGCATCTATAGCGGGTACCCATGTGGGGGGGATAACAGGATAAGTGTAATTCTGAGCCAATTAGAATTAATAATAACACCCACACATCCTGCGTAGGTGTATGGGATATGGCATATCCCTGTGTTTCTTTGAAGGCAACACACCCCTGGAGTTTATAAAGGGGGTTGTTTCGGGGATTTTCTTGTCAATTTAAAAAATCACTGTCAGGAAAGGGAGCCAGTGTTTAAGGAAATATAAAGGTCTCTTTTCATATGCACCCAAAGTGGGGATTAAAAGCTGGGCACACCAGGACCATGCCCAGTCTGACTTTACGGAGTTTAACACCTGCTTTGCCTGTCTGCAGCTGACTGTGTAGGCTGAAGAGCATTAGGGGTCTGACACCTGAGACCAAGAAGCCCAGTCCTTGCACCTGAGTATAAATATATGCCCAAGAAGTGTTTGGGACCATGGAGGAATCATTGCAGAGGGTGTGCATGCAAGTGTGTGTGTGTTTTGTCAGGTTCTTTGGCTGCTTTGAATAGAAAAAGGTGGAGTGTTAATAAATGAAGTTGTTAATTTCCAGTCTGTTATTGAAGGAAGCCTTAAAATTAGTTGTGTTATTTCGGTGGCAGGCAAGCATAAGGTTTTATGCACTGTAGCACAAAACAATTAAAATGCGGAAATTTAGAAGCAGAAGTGGAAAAAAAATAGTGACAGGGAGAAAAGAGAAGGGATTATAGGTGCTCACCTCCGACTTCATGAGGACAAACAGGCCCAGGGCATGAGACCACATCATCGCTGACACGAGAGCGTTGGTGTGTAGTTGTCCAGGTGCTGTGATCCGAACTGCTCTGTGTGACTTGTCATTCTCAAACAGGCATATGCTTTCAGTACATGTCATGTATCTTGCTAGTGAAAGCTCAGTGTCTGGCAAGGGAAATGTTTAAAGCCACCGTGAGAACTGTTAGAAGCTGTCGTGGTTTAACCCCAGCCAGCAACTAAGCACCACGCAGCCGCTCACTCACTCCCCCCCCATCCAGTGGGATGGGGGAGAAAATCAGGAAAAGAAGTAAAACTCCTGGGTTGAGATAAGAACGATTTAATAGAATAGAAAAGAAGAGACTAATAATGATAATGATAACACTAATAAAATGACAACAGTAGTAATAAAAGGATTGAAATGTACAAATGATGCGCAGGGCAATTGCTCACCACCCGCCGACCGACACCCAGCCAGTCCCCAAGTGACGAATCCCTGCCCCCCCCACTTCCCAGTTCCTAAACTAGATGGGACGTCACATGGTATGGAATACACTGTTGGCCAGTTTGGGTCAGGTGCCCTGGCTGGGCATGAGAAGCTGAAAAATCCTTGACTGTAGTCTAAACACTACTGAGCAACAACTGAAAACATCAGTGTTATCAACATTCTTCACATACTGAACTCAAAACATAGCACTGTACCAGCTACTAGGAAGACAGCTAACTACATCCCAGCTGAAACCAGGACAGAAGCAGAAAGGGGAGCTTTGTATACAGGTCAGACCTCAGCACTTCCAAGCGTTGGCCGAGATCCCAAAGCAAGCACAGAAAATACCACACGTAGACCCAGGACTGGAGGAGGTCTGCTGGGCCACCCAGTCTCCTGCTGTCACTGGTCACTGGGTAAGACCTTCCTACTCAGACCTGCTCTCCAAGTACGGCTGTTCCGACTGCCCATCTTGCTCACAAATGCATTGTCAGGTCTCGGCATGGAAATAACCATGTTGAAAGTTAGTCTGTTCTTCAGTTGCCTGCCAAATCACAAAACTGGGTCCCGATGCTGTAATTTACAGTATGGAATTCAGTGGCCCAAAAGACTGTAATCCTGTAGATTACAAATGGCCAAAGCCTCACAGGGCAGGACTGTATTGGAAAATTAAAAGGTATTGAGCTGATTTGGCAGGGAGAGAGGCTGATACAGAGCTGCAGCTGAAAACAGTCTTGCTTGCGACCTTCATTACAAACCTGAAGGAAGGAGTATATATATCATAACTGAACTCTGTGCCTGGAGCAGACTTCAGGGAAGGGCTAACGGAGACATTATTATGAGCAGGGAATAATCCTAAAAAAAACCAGAAACAACACAGTAGAGAAAATTTACCAAAATACTGTTTTCTCATTTGGAGGCAACAACACAAATCTCAGGAATGCCACAGGGACCACATCAGAGACTGAGGCATCGGTTTGGCTTCCAAACTGGTACATCTGCAAAAGCACAGACCAGAGAAAATTTGGGAGTGTGTATGCACATGCTTTATGACGCACAGGGAGATGGGACCAAAATTGTAATTATCGGGATGAAGATTAAGAAAGGAGTTGTTGAGGTAAACGTTAATGCTCTCCTTCCCCAATGGAAGTAACGTTAATGTTGGAATAACTTTTCCAGGGGAAGTCCATAGTCTGGTTTTTGCATTGCAACCTGCAATGCGTTTCAAGACAGGCACTTACATCAGAACCCGAGGCTTGCACTGAACACAGTTGCAGGCTTTAATGTCTATGAACAGATATAATGTATTAGGGAAAGGAAAGAAGCTATTGAAGCATTTCATCTGCAGTGCGCTCTTATTTACGTGACACATTTGCTTTCTGCTGTTGCTTATGTTCCCCCCTCCCACCCCTCACTCCCCTCTTTTTACTCTGTTTTAATAATTCAGCTCTTACAGCCCAGAATTAAATGTTGTACTGAACTAAGAGCAGGGTGCTATGTACCGTATTAACATGCTGTGGTTTTGGTGCTTTGTTCTTTTCCTCTGTTGTTGTTCATGCTTCCCAGCAGAAAGCTACACTGTGATACTGTACTTAGTTTTCTGAGTATAGCGATATCAGCAGAAGGACCAATATAATACAAAAGGCCAACTAATAAAACAGCAGAAGCAAAATTGGTTCAACCATCATCACTCGCCTCCTTTTATAATATCGCCGTCACTTTTTCATTTGTAGTAATCTTGCTTTAATATTTATGGCTCTGCTTCAGAGATGGAGAGTTCAATGAGGACAAATTTGGGGCTTTCTATTTCATTGTAGGAGCTTGGATAAGAGCAGGGATAGCTGGTCTTCCAGAGCCCGTGGGGCCTGTAGGAACATCCACCTGCGGCTAAACGCCCTGTGAGGCATCACCCCCTCCTTCTAGGGGAGCTGCAGGTGAGGTGAGGCTTGTGAGCAGGAGATAGTAGCTGGTTTTGTAGAGCTTCTGCTGCTCCAGGGCAACCCAGCATGGCCAGCATCTTCTGTTTGCTGCTTTCTGGACACAGCATAAAGGTGGACTGCCCAGCAGATCGGCTGACAGTGCAAGACAGTTCTGGCATACGTGTCAATGTCAAACTGCTCAAAAGCCATGCAAGGCTCAAGAGCCACAGTTGGGCCATCCCTGGGCTCCAGCAGCAGGAGATGTACTTTTCATTAACAAAATATGATGATTTTTAATGACATAATGTGCCATAAAAGTATCTCAGAAGACTGTATCCCAAATGGGTTTGCTTGCCATGGTTTGACTGCTAGCTGTACCCCAGAAATGAGCCAGACTGGCATGTAGGAAAAGAGGATCTTTTTTTAAAGACTCTCATTTTAAAAATGAGGCGAGGTGGAAAGGTCAGATCCTCTAGTAGAGCTGAAAAATGCAGAATTGTTTCCAGGCACCAAAGCCCTTCTGCATGTCTTTCCTGTTTTAAAAAAGTTATGGAAGCAGGGAGTGCTGGTGGAAAAGCTGTGGCTCTGGTATGGGACACTGGAGAGATGAAGGCAGTAGACAGCAAGAACCTTACACAGCTTGAGAGCATGGCATCAGTGCTTCCAGCTCAGAATATGGTCTCATTTTGGGTCTATACAAGCATGGCGCAAGAGGCAGTCTCTGACCTGAAGGACTGGAACAGATGGGGCTCGGAGAAAGGCAGTTGCCTTCCTCCACCTCGCAAGCAAAGATCCAAGTCATGATTAGATAACAAACCTGATACAGTGATGGCACTGGACCCATTTCCCCTTACACATAATCTGATCTGTTAGCCACAGGACCCTCATTAGCCAGCCTGTCCCTATTAGAATAATAACCTAATTCTAACCACAGAAGGAATGGGCTTTTGCAAAGTCTGAATGCTGCTTGAGATGGGCATCATTTCTTTTCCAGGGGTGTCTCTGTTCTCTTTCAATGGGTTAGCCATCAATTGAAGGCTACCCAGAAAATACAGCTGTCAGCTGATGTCTTATTTATGGCAACATCCAAGTCTGTGACCCCAGAAGTCCCAGGTCTCAGCAGATACATGCCCACATCTCCTTTGGATTCTTGGCCAGGACCCGTTAAAAAATGCTCATGATCTCAGGTGTTTCATGTAGGGGATTTGCATCTAATTTCTATTAAAAGTGTCACCATTGCTCAGAAATAGTTTGAGTATTGACTGGAAACCCTTCAATATATTTAATTCTTGATTTTATGTGATTCGACAAAATGTTAGCAATCCCAAAGTAACAATATGTTTAAAAACAAGCAAAGCAAGCAAGGAAAGTCTTGTCAAACAACTTGTTTTTCCTTCTTTCCTTTTTTTCAACAAGCTCAGTGACCCCATTAAGACCTTTGATATTTGGATTTTCTTTTCTGTTTTGTAGTCACACTGGATAAAAACTACATTCGAAGACTCTAGTAGAAAAAGGAAAAGAGGTTTCCAGGTGTGAAGTACACAAGTGGAAGAGCTAGGATTTTCAACTGGTCCCTTTGACAGAGAGGTTAAAGTCAGCTTCCCGTGGCCATATCTTCCACCACCATGATTATAATTCAGAAGTGCACTTAAATGACTGAGAGTCCATGTCATTAATTTTTTGTTGACAAAAGCACCATGCTATTTCTGTTTCCTTAAACTGAGCAGCATGCGAGAAAGAAGTACCCCAAATCCAATTTGATCTCAAGGGAAACATCATTTGTCAGCCAGGCAAACTAAGACTTACTTGTCAGGCAGGCGAACTTAACTAAAAAAATTGAAGCTATCGGCATAAACAGTTATGAGCAGCTCTTCAGTCATAGATTATTGTTTAAATATGAGGGAAGGAAAGCAGATCTTAATGTAAAAATCAACACTACTTTCCAGCTTCCAAGATGGTTAGAGCAGCAGTGCAGGAAAATGATGGTAGGGAGCACACTTCTGTGTCTTTTACATATTTGAAAGAGAAACATGTATTTCTTGTGATATCACATCAGCCTGATTTGCAGTTGATCAAATATATGGGACATATCTGCTGTCAGCTAAATACATGCGTGGAGTGATGGGGGAGTGTAGAATCTGTTTGGCTTTCCCCTGCTAGAAAAATCTGTGGGAACATGCTGTCGTTGGGATGTGCTGAAGAGATGCGCTCTGGCACCTACGCCACACTGGAGAACTGTGAGGACAAACATTTGGGAGGAAAGCTGAGCTGATCCTAATTGAAGCAGACACTAGCGCTCTTTCATTGTAATTCCACCAGCTTCGTCAACCTGATGTCAGGTTCTCCATCACTATGTGAGGGTCGCACACAGCCAGGGCATGCTAAGAATAAATTACACATGCACGTCCCCCCTCCTCTTTACCACATGTGCACACGTACACTCCAAGTGAGCAAAGAAAAGCAAGTGGAAACTGCTCCTTGACACCACTGTTGTCAATGAGTATGTTTTGCTGCAAGTGAGAGTTTTGGTTCTGTGTCCCAGGAGTTTGGGCAGATGAAGGAGGTGGCACACTGGTATTGGGGCTGCAGGCACTGCAGGGCTAATCTTTAATAGCTTACTGAGGACAGTAGACTGAGCTGACTATTTTATTACACTCAAAGTCTGGCCACACTCATCTTGCAATTTTTAAAAGGCATTTGTTAATTTGGTTTCTGGAGTAAGTGCTGTGTGTGCTGGATTGGGAGGTTTCAAAGATTTCTTATTGTCTTGGAGTCTACATTTTCAAATTGCACTTTTCTTTTCCTGCCTGCTTGGGCTATGAAGAATAGGTTGCTCAAAATCCTCACAACATCCGCAGCTCAGTATCATAGGAATGGCTTTCCTGGAGAGGGCGCAGTGTCTTCCCTCCTAGAGGGATCTCAGATACGACATCCTCCAGGGTCGGGAAGGCTTCTGAGATCTGGCAGGGACCATCTAGGGGTTTTGTCTCCTTCTGCAACAGAGAACATGAGTTGTTTGTGGGGAACATCTGGGGATATTTTGTTTAATCAGGTTTTTTACTGCTCTTGTGGCTTTGGGTATTAGCACTGTCTCTGCTACTTCTGTTCTCTGACAGAGGCAGTTGAGTCTCCTGAGAGTCAACTAAACCATATTATTGGCTGTCTTCAAGGGTAGCTGGGTAAAACTTAATGGTCCATGAGATATAAAAAGTCAGTAGAAATGATCTAATGTCCCTTTCTAGTCTTAAACTCAGTGAAATGGTGAAAATTCTGCTTCTAAAGGAAATGGCAGATGAGCGGTTGCCAGGATCTCCTACCAGGCGACTTCTCCAGCTGTGTCCATGGGGAGCAGTTCCCTTTTTGCAGTCCTGTTTGCAGATTCTCAGCAGAATTGCACCATTTTCACTCCTGGAGACCAAATCCTCATTCCCATCCTTCTGTGCAGCCCATTTGCCCTTCCTCCTCCCTCAAATGCCAAGACTGTTTCAGCCCCTCTTTGTCGTGACCGTTTCCAAGAGAAACTTTTTGGTTTCCCTTCTGTCTTTGCTGAAATCCAAATGAGATATCTGTTATAGCTGACATCTGCCTTTCACATGGATCAGATCAAACCTCCAGTTGCAAAGTATCTCTGGCCTTCCTAAATCATAGAATCATTTAGGTTGGAAAAGACCTTTAAGATCATCGAGTCCAACCATCAACCATGGCCACTAAACCATGTCCTGAAGTGCCTTGTCTACACGCTTTTTGAACGCCTCCAGGGATGGTGACTCAACCACGTCCCTGGGCAGCCTGTTCCAATGCCTGACAACCCTTTCAGTAAAGAAATTTTTCCTAATGTCCAATCTAAACCTCCCCTGCCGCAACTTGAGGCCATTTCCTCTCGTCCTAGTTCCACCCACCTCGCTACAACGTCCTTCAGGTAGTTGTAGAGAGCGATCAGGCCTCCCCTCAGCCTCCTTTTCTCCAGACTAAACAACCCCAGTTCCCTCAGCTGCTCCTCATAAGACTTGTAAATGCAGAAATCAGTCTTGTGCATCTACTCTCTCTGTGTCTGCTTGAGAGCTTTTGCCAAAAAAAGTCTACCAGAAATTTTTATATGCTTGAAACATGTCTTTTGCTTTCCTCTTCTGCAGAGCAAATGTGCAATTTAAAGGTGTGGGAATGTATTTTTCTTTTTCTTGGAAGCATTTGCAAAGGTGGCCAGAGCTGCCTTCCTCCAGCTGCCAAGTAGGTGTCCTATCCTGTGTGTGCTTTCAATAAAATCAGTGTTTCCTCTCTCCGATTTACATGCTTTACCTTGAATATTTCCATATGAAAAGAGAAACTTGAGATAAACTGCAGGACTAAAAATCCTAGAGTCTGGAGATTTCAAGCATGAGTGAAGCACGTGTGCTTTTTCCTCATCTGAATTCAAGGACACACCACCTCCACGACAGCTACCTTTCCACAGAGGGAGAGGGAAGGCCTCCTCCTGCTTGCTCTGCCACATCAGTCACTTTCTAACTAACTTACAAAACTATTTTAATTTTTACTGTAAGTTAGAAGTGCTTTTAGAACAGTCTGCGGAGCTCTCACCTCACCCAGCTGCAACAGGCACTGCGGAGTTGTACCCAAAGAGCAGATGGTTGTCGCTGGGCTGTCTTTCCAGCGTAACCAGGTGACAATCAAATTAATGCCTCAGCTTTTACCTAATTTTGTTCATGGAATGGCACTAGGGAGCCTCAGTGAGAGATCCTATGCCTGGAGAAGGAGGGAAATGGGATGTCCGTGGTGCCTGGTGCAGCACACACCAGGAATGTCCCAGCCAGAAGTCCCAACCTGATCAATTCTACAAGACCGATCAGGGTGAATATGGTAGCAGTTGCCATAGTTATCAATCATTATGAACTATATTTTCTGAGGGCTTGTTTAGAGGAAAACTATTCTGTAATTAATTACAAATTTGTTGTAAGATGATAGCATAGTTACAGCCCAGAATAGATGTTCTCTGTCCTTCTTTCCCTTTGCGCAGCCCAGAGGCCAAGAATAGCATATGCAAACTGTCACAAATGTCTGCATTTACATCCAAGTAAACACTCTCCACTCACGCTCGCATCCTTGGATATGCAAACATTTACGCTGTTGCATTTCACCCAGTTTCCCACCTGCAGGAATGAGCAGAGGCTGAACTGTCCAAATTCAACTGCCAGAGCTAATTACCAGATTGACTGCAACTCTCTTCTGTAGGAAAAGCCAGGCTGTGGCCATCTAGCTGTCAACAGGTAGTTGGCACGAGGTTTGCAAAGTGTGATGTTATCACCAGCCAGTTGACCAGAAGAGCTCAACTTTTCGGACTTTCCATTCCAGCATGATCTTTATCCCTTTTGTGTTTCTTAATCTTTTTAGAAAAGCATCAGTCAGAGGCTAGTGACTGCTGAGGAACTGAAAAGCTTCCTCCCCACTAGAAAAGCAAAGAGAGTTTAAAATATTTGCTTCCTCTAGTTAAGGTTTACAATTCTTAATATTATGTTATTAGGAAGTTGCAGAGCAATCAAATGAGAACACAATTGTTAATAAATTTGCTTAATAAAACAATTAAAGTAAATATAAAGAAATTCCAGTGATCTCTTAGTGTATTAAATAAATGGCAAGTAACTTCTTTTTAGTTTTGCTGGGTAAATTCATTTGGAACATCTGTAATTTAAAATAGTCCTGAGAGTCACATAATTTTGCAGCCACCACTTTTACATTATGCTAAGTTCAGTCCCAGAAAGGTGGCTGCAGTTCTCACTCTTTTCATTTTTCCAGATTAACTGACACAACAGTTTCTTTGTTGTTCTTTGGGTGATAAACCTCAGCAAGCCCTTTTTTTTTTTTTTTTTTTTCCAAATTATCTGCCTTGTCCATGGCCCCTCTTAGTCTGAAAGTACAAAGCGAGCTAGGGTTCTTTCCAAACTTACTAATGATAAAGACTGTTCGTTCTCCCAGTTGTCGTTGGTGCAATCTGTTTCAAACGCTGGGATTGATGAGTGTCTCAGAACAGTGTAGGAGGGCTGCCTGAGCGTGACTGAGCCACAGAGTTAAAAAAAAATCTAAAAAATAATAGATTCATTTCAAATAGAAAATAAAATCCAAGGAAGCCATGGCTTGCCCAAAACAAAACAGGCCAGCTAAGTTTATTGTCTGCATTATTAATTGTGCTGGATTGTTCAGCTGCCCCAAGAATGTCACTTTAATAATTCGGTGAGTCTGAAGCCTGGGTCTCCAGAGATCATGTTCTGATCTCTCACATATGGTATATCGCACTGTTCATTAGGCCCACTGGTCCAGTCACATGAAAATGATGTTCAGCCTATTTCTATCCGTATCTGCTACTTTTCTTCCTGAATGTGTCAGTCTTATGATGAGGGCAGTGACTCCAGCTGATACAGACACAATTGCTGATTGCAAAGAGAGACACTGCCGTGAAAATAAAGTGAAGAGGGTTTTATTTCTGTCATGGTTCGGGCTTCGTGAGAAGTCCCTGCCCTACAGAAATACAAATTACTTTGGGGGAGGAGGGTGCTGAGGTATGTGAGATCACAGATGCTGAGCAGTGAAAAGAAGATGGGTGACCTTGGGGACAAACTGCTGGGCTGGGATGCCCAAAACCTGGGCTCAACTCCAAGAGGAAGGAGAAATTCCCACCAGTGTCATGAGATTCAGTTCTCAGCTCTCGACACTGTGCCATTTCAAATAGCTGGCTGCTTAGTTTTGGTGGTGAGATAGGAGTGGGGACTCGCTTTGCACAGTGGGAAGCAGGATTTCTTGCTCTTCCCTCTGAATATTTGATGTTGGCAGTAGAGAAGTGAGGAACAAGGTAATCATATCCAGGATGGCTGTAAGCCAGTTGGGGACGACTTCTGGTCCTGGCTGGAGGGACAAAGCTTGGATGGAGCCCAGCTAAGGATGCAGTAAGCTCATGTTTAGGAGCCTGTCTCCAGCCACACATGCAGAAGGTTCGGTACTGGTGGCTACCAGCAGAAACCAGGTCAAGGGATTCCCAAGCAGTGCAGAACACTTGCTGGGGACCCCAAAATGTCACATCCAACTTCTCACCCTGCATTCTGTTGGGGGGGGCGGGGCGGGCCTGGCGAGTGATGTGTGAAGTGTTGAGTCAGTATAAATGTCACAGCCAAAGGTCTTCAGAGTCAGAGTGACAACAGGAGGAGACACTAGTGCCAGGAGTTCTGACACAGGGAAAACGCTGTCACTGCCACCACCTCCAGCTTGGAGATTTATTGATGGTAACTTGGGATGTGCCATAAACAGGGGTGATATTAAACGAGTCTGACTGTCTCAGGGGCTAGGTTTTACAACCCAAAGTGTGAACTCTCTCTGCCTCACTGAGATCCTGAGGCATTTTTCCAGCAGCTCCCACGATCTCATTAAGTGCTCTCCAGAGAAGGGCTCCAACCCGAGAGAGCCCTCCCTGCGCAGCACAGAGACAGCTGCTGAGATCAGACACAAAAATCTGCCAGAGGACTCGGCGAGCACTCCTCATGGAGATCTCCCAGGCCACCACTACTACCGCACTGGGCCCACAGCCTTCCCCACCGTGGCTTTGTGAGGAAACCAGAAATTGCCAGGCGGGTGTCCAAGTACCAACGCACCCCAGGTGTCCAAGGCTCTGACCTCAGCTCACGTCCCGGGCCAAAACTCCCTGTAACTGTGCTATGACTGCATGAAACCTAGGTGAACCTTTGCTGAGGTGCCTTCTCAGCATGGTCTCAGCTTCTGAGGTCAAACCCACGGTTGCCTCTTGAAGTCATTGGCTGCAAAGGGCTGTGCGGTCATGCAAATGCTTTCCTTCTGCTCCTTGAATGCATCTGGAGCTGCAATAGCAAGCTCTAACTGCAGCCTTTCTCCCCCATAATAAAGCAGGTCCACCGGCCAGGCAGCTGCCATCCCAAGGAGGCAGGGCTTGGTGAGCCACCGTGCTTTTCTGCTGAGGGCTTCCCTTGTTCAGATAACACATTTTGTCCCAGAAGCAGCAAAATCTTCAGCAGAGCCCTGGGGATACTGAATTCACTCTTCTGTGTCGCTTCTGCCTATCAGAGGTAAAGCAGGTCTGTGGAGATCAAGGGCAGAGCAACCCAATGGCCACAAGCCCTGTCCTTCACACGTTGGGTTCACCAACCCACAGACCTCGGGGAAAATGATCTAGTCCAGAGACCGTGCAGCTTATCTCAGGGAAAAGGTTTATTTTGGTGACTTCCCTGAGAAACCTCCTTGTCCTTCTGCCCTCATGACCTTTCTCTCTGTTTCTCCAGTCTGCTCGCAGTTCTCCAAGGGCGTCTATGCCATCTTTGGATTTTACGAGAGAAGGACTGTCAACATGCTCACGTCTTTCTGTGGGGCTCTTCACGTCTGCTTCATAACACCAAGCTTCCCCGTTGAAACGTCCAACCAGTTTGTTCTCCAGCTTCGCCCAGAGCTCCAGGATGCCCTCATCAGTGTCATCGAGCACTACAGCTGGCAGAAGTTTGTGTACATTTATGATGCTGACCGGGGTAAGTCACAAGTACATGGGAAGGGTCACCAGACAATTGAACATAGTGGGCTAGATGGAGTCTTTGCCTCAAGAAGTCCTCTTACTATGGGTTGCTGGAGGCTGAGAGGGTGGCTAAAGGAAGGGTCACCCTATGCCTTCTCTGTTCTTTATTCCTTTTCTAAATATCCATTACTGCAGAAGGTGGACGTTGTTCTAGATGAAGCGTTACCCTGACTCAGTATGTCTGTGTTCATAGGGTCAGGTCTGAATCCCATCAACACAAGGGAAATACTTAATGTGTAAGTGGTTTGAGTTTCAAATGGGGAAATTGTTTATATTGAATAGGTCCCATATTGAATAGGTCTGTCAAACTCAAGGCCACCAAGTCCCATGTTTACAAATGTGAACCAACAGCTGCTCAGATCTCACCTGAGCCCACATCCAGTTGTGATACCTGTGTGTGTTTTTGGCAGGTAGCTTGGAAAATTCCAAGTTCCCCATGTTAGTGCATGTTAGCTGTCTATATAAAATAACAAAAGCCTTTGTGGGGTTCTTGGAAGATATTAACTAACTTTCTAAACCATGAACAGGGCTAGTGAGCTCATTGCTCTGTGATTCAGTTTCCTCAGCTCTCAGATGCCTTTAAAGCTCTAAGCTTGGAGGCCAAGAGCAAAACAGACTTGTGGAGGTCAGTGCAGAGGTAAGGGTGGTTCACAGCTCTGTCCTGGAAGTTACCGTTAGCCCTTGCAGGGACAGGATGACCTTAAGAGACAAGGAGAAGGTATAAAAGCATCCCACCCTGCTTTCTGTTGTCACGAGGCATGGGCACGCTGAATATCCCAAAAGGACTGCAGTAGGCAGGGTTGTCTAGCAGGACTGCAGAGCGGTGCTGACTACGTGTATCTCCTCTGGAAGGCTGTGCATGTAATTCAGGCAAGATTCTTTTAAAAATAATGGAAGTTTTCTGATGAGATGCCAAGAGAGACAGAGACGCTGAATATGGTTGCGTACTGTGATTGCTAAGGGTGTCCCTAACCCTAGGAGCGTACAGCCTAAACAGATCAAAGACAAGAAGGGAACTATGGCCCAGAGAAATCAAGTGATTTGGCTAGTGACAGACAAGAAGACAGGGATTATAGCTCTTATCTGAATCCCACAGCAGGGCCTGATCAACGAGACTGATTTGCCGATTACAAAGGAAAACTGGGCCTGGAATCATCCTATTTTCCTGTGCTAGGACAGGAAAAGCAGGAGTCATTAATACAAGCCTAGCTGTGTTTGGGTAAGATGCTAGACTGTTAGCTGCTCTCTGTAGTTCTGCTGCACTCTTGCAACGCTTTATCCAGCCTGGCTTGGGGCACCTCTGCAGGCTGTCAGAAGGATGGAAAGATGCCATTGCACAACTAAAACCTGGTTCTCTCCCTGCTGTCCTCTTCACCCTGTCTTCCCATCGTAGGTTTGTCGGTCCTACAGAAAGTGCTGGACACTGCAGCCGAGAAGAACTGGCAGGTGACAGCTGTCAACATCCTGACAACAACAGAAGAGGGCTACCGCATGCTCTTCCAGGAGCTGGAGAAGAAGAAGGAAAGGCTGGTGGTGGTGGACTGTGAATCTGAGCGGCTGAACATCATCCTTAGCAAGGTTGTGTTGGTGCGGGTCTTCTGGGAGGGGTCTTGCATGCAGGACGGGAAGGGTTGTTTCTCCTGGAGCAGTTCTCCTCCCCATTCTTGTCTGATCCGTGTGTCATTGTGGCTCTCATTGGATGTGGTGCATGTGCATTGCAGCAGGCTGCCGAGCTCGCAGGTATTTCTCCGTGGTGTTACTGTGGAAACTGTATAGCTGTATCAATACTAGAAGCTCTCATGTATTCATGCTGAGTGATCTTTGTTGCTCCATGTTTATTGCTTGTTTGATTCCTCTGCTGAACCCTTTACACCCCCTTACTGCCCAACAAGTTTGCTTTGTGCTAATTCCTCCAGGCAACGTGCACAAGACGTGGCACTTCCTTATTCTGCTGAGTTTTCCTCCACTTTTCCCACCTCCTGTGAGATAGGGTGGAGGTGTGAATTGGCACTGCCAGACTCCTGGTCCTCCAACCTCCATGTGCTGCACCAATTTCTCACAATGAGAGCCAGCAGGACAGAGATGGAGAAGCTTTATGGTACATCTGTAGTCCTCAGGAACCCTGTCTCCAGCTCAGGCTAGAGCTCACCATCCTCGCAGGGCATCCAGGCTGTAGCAGGATCGGATGTTTCCAGCTCCTCTCATGCCTTGTAGCGAGAGACACACGTTCATTCACAGCCATCTCCCAGCTGTTTTGTCAGCCCATGGCCACGAAGCAGATGGGATATGCAATAGAGGACTCAGCAGCTAGGTTGTGTGCCCTGTCTTACTCATCCTCAATCTAGATAGGTTGCCCAGTAGTGCAGACCTCAATTTTCTCCATCCTCTTTCCTCCATGCCTCCCTTGATGGTTTCCCTAGTCCTGAATAAAAACTTCTGTGGACAGGAGACCAATGCAAGCCCATGGACGGGTCTCAGTCCACACTTGTGTCCCCTCTTCAACTCCAGCCACAATACTTTCCCTCTCACACCTACAGCCAAGGCCGTCCCCACCGCCGTGACTCCCATCCCACATGGCTTAGAAAGGGCCGCGCAGTGCCACGCAGCAGGCGCGCTGTGACTCCTGCTATCGTACTTCTCATAACCAGCTCACTCTTACCTCGTGCTTCACGCGTCGCCTTGTCTAAGCTACCTGTCATCTCCCGTCTCACACTTCAGCTGCTCGCTGTCTGGGGCAAGGACTGCCATTTCACCAGCTGCACGGCTCAGCAACGAGCACAATCCATCCTTGCTGGATGTCTCTGGGTGCTACTCTATTATATATCATAACGAAACAGGTAGCAGGTTTTAACCTCAAAGTAAAGGTCACACTCATGAAGGAGAGACCAGATTATCGTGGATGGTAAAATTTTCTCTCTGACCATGGAGTAGCTGCAGTTGAACAAAATTTTTGACAGGATCTAGGCAGTGAATTTGTCTTTTCTGCAGGCTTTCCTATAGGGTGTATCAGATTTCTAGGGTTAATGATGTTGGTTTTTCAAGTCTGGTTTGTCTAACGAAGTTAAGTTCTGTAGTCAAATATTATCTAGTTTTCCTAATATGAACAGGAAATAAGTCTTTCTTTCACGCTTCTTCACATAACTGGAGCGAGAGTTAAACTTAGATATAAGTAAAGCTATTTGCAAGAGCACTAAAAATCCAGATCTTGTGGTTATTTGTTTTGCAGTGCTGTAAAAAGCATCCATTCCCAGGGAAAAGAGGGAAAATGTTGTATTTTCCTACATTAAAGACAGCAATTCCAAGGTGTCTGTGCCTAGGAGGTAACACTCCTGTTAGGAATAGGGCTGTGAATAACTTTTTCAGACCCGTGTAGTCCATTTTCATCCTCGTTTGCCTTCTGGGTCTGAGTCCACAGGGATTTCTGAGAGCTGAGGTAGTTATCCCGGTATAAGCAGGGGATGCCAGGTCTTTCACAACATGCAGATGACCGGAGGGAGTCAAAGATAGTGTTCAGCTCATTATCACGTGAAATTCAGCTGGGACTTAAACTTGGGCTGGCGGCTGGTCTCTCAGCTCACTGCACCGGGAACCTCTGCGTGGATGTCACTGCTCTGTTTGCCCTCTCTCTTTGAGTGTCTGGGGTGTTCAAAGAGCTGCCTCAGCCTCTCGGGGACATTTTAATGCATTTCTCTTCTTCCCTGGCAAGCCTGTTTCTGTCCTTCGGTGGCTGTGGATTTGTGCTCCCCGGCGAACAGAAGAGCTGGGCATGGCTGTTTAGCATCAGTCCCTCAAACGCACACGCTGGTGCTTGCACACACTTTTAATCTCTTCTCCCCACTCCGTACACATAACACAAATAACCACTGCTGACTCCAGCAAGGCAGTCCTCACGTTCTGGAGACCGTAGCTGTAGAGAAGCCGGTGCTCAATGTGTTAAAGATACGCGGGAAAATGACCTGATTTCTTTCTTGGAGATTTCTCTGTGTTGTGTCTCAAGGGCATGATTTATCTTTGCCGAGGTAGCTGTCATTTATGAGCCAGGCCTTGGTTCAGGGCAGGATATCCGCGGGGCCGTGCTGTGTAGCCTTAATGGGATAAGTAAGTGGTGGGTTGTATTCCATCAAAGCCCTGTATTGTTTCTTCCTTGTCTCTCATTAAAATGAATAACTGGAATTTCTCCTTTGCCACTGTTTCACTCTGAGAGGATTTCTCTCTAATAGATGTCAAACTGGCCCATTAAGAAGTGGGTAATGAAACCTAGGTGGCCCAAGTGAGCTATCAGCATGCAGCCCAGCACAGCCTCTCACCACGTTCAGGCTAAGTGATAAATGCTATTATAACCTCAGCTTGCTACCACCATCCGGACACATTAGGACTGAGCAAGCATTTTAAAATAAATTAAGATCACAAATAACTGTGTAAAACACAGGAAGCAAGCCTCATAATTCAGGTGGATGGGCTGCAAGATTAACAGCTCAGGGAAAGCTGGATGGCAGCCCTCTCCGGTTCATCAACTCTGACACCTAATAAAATAACAAAGGGAGAGTTTGGGCAGAAGGAGCCAATGCCAGCTATTGTTGACACTGGAGAAACAGGGAATTGGATCGTAATTCTTAGACATCCCAGTGCCCTGGAGATGGTCCTTCCTCCCACAAGGTCTGGGACTTACTGCAAAGGTCAGTCTCAGTTGATGAATGGAAGAGGACAAGTTGGGTTTGATGTTGCATCTCAGATCTGGCAATGGAAGATACTCAGAAAACTACCCATAATAAGAGTACATATCTTTATAGTCTTAGGTATACAGAGTTGTTTTTTCTGGGGGCTCCAAACTGCTCAGTAGAAGCCGTACTGAGTGATCCTGTGCAGAGAACCACAGGGCAGTGGAGCTGGTGGAGCTGATACTAGTTGTGTCAGAAACTGCTACGAAATGAAGCCTGCATTGGAGTTAATTGCCACCCCCACGTTAATGCTGGGAACCAGATGAGTTTTAATGTGCATACAAGAGCACTTCATCAGAGAAAGGCTAAGGCAGATGAACCAGTTGCACAGAGCAAGTGTCAGCTCATTTATAATCCATTTGGAAATCCCTAAATAGCTGCTTATGATAATCTGGGAGTGCTGTCCCATGGGGAGGATCAGTCTGTGCGTACCCTTGTCTGACGCTTCTCAAACACCTGCTACCAGCCTGGTATCAGTGAGAAGTCCTGGATAGACCAATCTCTGGTCAAATCCAACACAGTAGTCATTTTATGATCATTCTGGCTGTGAGGATCTTGCTGGCCTCTCTACTGTTCATGCAGATTTTGCCACAGCATTGGCAATGCAGGCAGTCGTTCAGAATCAATTCATACGACCATAGAAATAAGAGGTAGTGTTGCCAGCAAAGAAACCTTATGGAAACAGCACAGTTCTCTCAGAAACTGGCAATTCTTGTGTTTTTACAGGTTCTGAGGGCATGTTGGTTTGGGCTTTTTTTCACTGTCTTCTTTCTGTATGTAGATCGGCTCAAATGCAGATGGTATCTGGCTTTAGTAACCTGGTAAGAATTTAACAGTGCTGCTGAAAATCAATGGAGAGGAATTTCAGTGGGAATATGGAGTCAGCAAGAATAATGTGATTTTTAGCTCTATTCTTCCTGTATTTTTTTTAAATCAAGGGAGAAAAAGAAGTTAGGGACCATGTGATCAGCAACTGTCCCCAGTAATCAGAGGCAAGCCTGCAACAGGTGGTGCCTTTCTACCTAGACAAGGGAAACTTTTCCAGCTAACATAAAAACTTTCAGATGTTACAGATCCATAAGCAATTGTGTTGATAAAAGAGAATAAAAACCTAACTCTGTAGGCATCAAGGAGAAGGGAGTAGTGGCAAAGAGCATATATTGGGACACCATGAATATGAAGATATAAATAATCTCGACGAACATGCAAGGGGAATCCTCTGTGATTTGCCCAGGCAGCTTTGGTCTGGAGATGTGGTTTGAAGCTACCTTAATGCACTAAAGGAGAAAAATTGCCCTTATAGTCTAAACCTCCTGACATCTCACCCAGGTAGGTATTTGTGGCAGGGACTGTAGCTCAGAGGATGTGCAAAATAGCTCTCTAGTCTTGCTTGATGTTTCAGCTGCATTCACAGGACAAATGGACCCCACTTTGTTCCTTTAGTGTCGGAAGTATAAATCTTGTTTAACCTTTAAAAAGACCCAAACGACTGGTTTTTTTTCCCTGAGCCCATAAAGAGACAGGTCAGTTTAGGTAGTTGACTCTTCCTGCCTGTGGAATCTGCTTGGGGATCTTGTCCTGTCTAATTTCAGACTTGCTGCTCAAATATCATGTGTGAAAACTCTGTCCTTCCTCTAACAAGATTGTGAACTTTTCTTTTGCTATGTCTTCCTGTCCCTAACTGAACAGTCTCATTGGGGGGAAGTGGTGGGGGGGAGGAAGGGCAGGTAAATGAAGCTCTTCTTCCTTAGTTGGTCTCTGCTAAATATCCTTGGTTTTCATCTTGCAGATCATCAAGCTTGAAAAAAATGGGAATGGGTACCACTACATTCTGGCAAATTTGGTGAGTTGCCCTCATTGGTGGTTTTTTTTTTTGCTATCTCGTATTTTGTAAAGCACTATATTTATAGTTACTGAGCTGGATATCTTTTTTCTCATCCACCTTTTGGGTAAAAAAACCAACAAAGTCCTTTGCAGTGTTCTTGTGATGTTTTATATCTTGAGCCAGCAGATTATCTGCAGAGTATCTCTAAGGTTGCTGGAGTTTTGTGGTTGGTTGACACTGGCTGGACACCAGGTGCCCACCGAAGCTGCTCTATCACTCCCCCCCACCTCAGCTGGACAGGGGAGAGAAAATATAACAAAGGGCTTGTGGGTCAAGATAAGGACAGGGAGAGATCACTCACCAATTACTATCATGGGCAACACACAGTCACCTTGGGGAAATTAGTTTAATTTATTACCAATCAAATCAGAGTAGGATAATGAGAAATAAAACCAAATCTTAAAAACACCTCCCCCCCACCCCTCCCTTCTTCCCGAGCTTAACTTTACCCTGATTTTCTCTACCTCCATCCCCCCAGCAGCCCAGGGGGACAGGGAATGGGTGTTCTGGTCAGTTCATCACACCTTGTCTCTGCCGCTCCTTCCTCCTCAGCGGGAGGACTCCTCACACTCTTCCCCTGCTCCAGCGTGGGTCCCTCCCACAGGAGACAGTCCTCCACGAACTTCTCCAACATGGGTCTTTCCCATGGGCTGCAGTTCTTCACGAACTGCTCCAGCGTGGGTCCCTCCCACGGGCTGCAGTCCTTCAGGCACAGACTGCTCCAGCGTGGGTCCCCCTCTGGGGTCACAAGTCCTGCCAGAAAACCTGCTCCAGTGTGGGCTCCTCTCTCCACGGGGCCACAGGTCCTGCCAGGACCCTGCTCCAGCGTGGGCTTCCCACGGGGTCACAGCCTCCTTTGGGAACCCACCTGCTCTGGCGTGGGGTCCTCCCCGGGCTGCAGGTGGAGATCTGCTCCACCGTAGACCTCCCTGGGCTGCAGGGGGACAGCCTGCCTCACCAGGGTCTTCATCCCCACGGGCTGCAGGGGAATCTCTGCTCTGGCGCCTGGAGCATCTCCTCCCCCTCCTTCTGCACTGACCTGGCGGTCTGCAGGGTTGTTTCTCTTACATGTTCTCACTCCTCTCTGCGGCTGCAGTTTCTGTGCCACAGCAACTTTTTTTCCCTTCTTAAATATGTTATCCCAGAGGTGCTACCACTGTTGCTGATGGGCTCAGCCTTGGCCAGCGGCAGGTCCAACTTGGAGCTGGCTGGTGTTGGCTCTGTCGGACATGGCGGAAGCTTCTAGCAGCTTCTCGCAGAAGCCACCCCTGTAGCCCCCCCACTACCAAAGCCTTGCCTTGCAAACCCAATATAGTTTTGGTTTTTTGGCCTTCAGCTTTGATCTGCATCTTTTCAAAGCCAATTAAACCAACTGTCAACTAATGCTTGCTGCAATAATGATTTTTTTTGCATGTCATGGGCATTTGGGTTCCTGGCATTGCCCTCCTAGCTTGTTTCGGTCAGGCCAATAAGAAGCTGTTGACTATTGGTAACAATTTGCATTTTCTAACTAGTTTTAACCCCATTTCAAAATGCATCCTCCAGGTGAAGTGTTTCATGGCCAACCTGAGAGTCCCACTAAGGGCAGACTTGTTAATGACGATGCTCCAAGATCCCTCTGACCTTCCAGTAAAAATAACATATGTACCTATTCTGCAACTTGGTGCTAAATCAAATCTGACTGCCGTGGCTCTAAGGAATGAACTGGATGTAAAGATTTCTTTAAGGAAAGGATTCTCCCCTTAATGCAGGGAGGTACTGCCTGAGGACAGAGCAGTGTTGGCCAGCAGCAGGGCCATCTTTCTGGAGCAATATGCTGTCCTCTCCTAGGAGGCTGGAGAATTTCTCTGCCTAGGGAGGTGTGGGAGGAGGTAAGAAAGAGAGGAATAGCCTCCATCCATAGGGCAGCTGGAGGTTTTCCGCAGCAGAGCTCCTCCCCAGATGTGTCTGTCCATCCGAGGGATGCGCAGCAGAGGACGGGCTGGTGTGGGCAGGCTGGGGCCGAGGCTGCTCCCCCCAGGACCCGCTGTGTCCGTGCGGGGTGAGCCACGTGCGGGGTCTGGAGCCGTTCTTCCCTCCCACAGATGCGTCTGCGGGGCAGCACGTCAGGCCTGGGGTAATTAAACTTTAAACTACCAATTAGTCAAGCAGTTGCTGCCGTTCTCCTTCTCTCAGTCCCAAGATAACTCTGTAATTTACAAGACAAAAATGGCCACATAATTACCCTGCGATGCCCTGATACTGACCCCACACTTCTGCGCTGGACGCCTACCATGTAATTACAAAGTTAAAAATGTTATGTTGCGCAGGGGAAGACGTGCAAACTGTAGAGCAGCCAATAACTTCAGTTGCTAATTTTTAAAAAATTATTATTTGCTGTAGCCCAGGTCCTGGTCCTCAGATGTTTATGAAACCTTCATTAAAGTTAAGCAGGGATGCTATCTGGAGTAGCTGGAGTGTACGCTTTTACGTATACCCACGCGGAAGGCTAAATGAGAATGATATCACCTCTTCTCTCTGTATGGTTTCATAAGGATAAATACACTGAAGGCATGAGGTAGTCTAATACTCAGGTGTTGGAGTTTTGAAGGACATTTCTGTCTGTCTTATGATACCACGCTCTCCCCCTTTCAGCCTGAGAAAGCACTCTTTTTGCATCTTTAATTTGTTTTCTTAGCCTTTGCACAAATGCTGAGAGGACAGAGCTGGCTGGAAGAGGCTGCATACTCAGCCAACATGGGTTATAAATATTTAACTCAGAGCAAAAGGCTTTTTTTTATTTCCCCAGCCCCTCCACAGGGAGATTCTGCCTCCCAGCTGGAGCTCAGTGGAGGGTGCTTTGTCTCCCCGGGACCCACAGGGTCTGACGGGACCAGCAGAATCCACTGTTACTAGCTGTGCTTTTCAGCAGCTTTGATTTGGGGGGAGAAGAAGAAGAGTGAAAGGAATTCAAGCTCTTTCCTTTGGTCTTCCCAGCTCCTTAAAACCTAGCATTGCACGAGAGCCAAACTCCTGAAACTCCAGGGAAAAAAAAAAAGAGTAGGGGATAATCAGACAACATGGGAGAAATATTTTTTAAAAAAGCCTAGCACCCCTCGAGGTTAAGGTGGCCCTTTCCAGGGCAGAAGAAGCTTTGTGATTCTGCTGTGCACACAGGCAGGTTCAGGCACCAGAAGCCAAATCACTTTCTGTGATGTGCTTCACCCACACGAGAGTTACTCGCTGATCGGTTCAGCGAGGAAAATAGCAAAAAGGCCGTGAAGGTCCTATGTTCCTGAGACCATATGGCAGTGAGGAAGGACGGCAAGCTTCCCTTTGCAGGGATGGCTGGGGATGTTATGAGAGATTGGCAGAATGTGGGAAGTCGGCGTCTGGCAGGGTTAAACCATAGCGTGGATGCTCTGATCCAAGAGATCACAGCAGGTTTTACCCTCTTCTAAGGACATCTCATTGCTGGATTAGAGCCTTCAGAGGGTGTAACATGCTGTAATTTATTCCCACTGACTCATACACGTAGTGGATAGACCTTAAACACCCCACATTTTCCCCTGCAGAGAAGTCCTAAGATGACAGGGTGTGCATTGCCAACATGCACACACACGTACCCTCGTGTGCACACCCGCACGCCTACAAAACAGCCCGATTTTGAGAAAGTGGCTCATTCTGGAATACTGGGTCGTAAAAGAATAAATTAAGAACTAAAAACTGCAAGTGCCTGAACATTTCCAAATTAGTTATTTTTTTGTCCCCTGTGCTGACTGATGGAATCCTGATTTTAGGACTCTCCTCCTATATGAAGATAAGGTTCCCAGCCCTGGCTGGGAGAGGCTCTGCCTTGCACAAGTCAATTAAGTCCTCAGCTGGTTCATAGCCACCAACTTACCTGCACCAGCTGGAGCAAGGGGATGAATTTTCAATACCTGCCTTTTGCAACACTGCCTAACCTTCTTGGAGCCTTTCCCATGGGAAAACAATTATGGAAATGACACATTGGAAGCAAATGTTGGGAAATATTTATGGATAACCCCACTGAAATTCTTATTTTGGGCTGTATGCTTGCTCAGAGCTATATTCAGCCAAAAAACAAGCAGCAGCACACTACTGCCCAGTTACAGCAGCTCCAAACTGGTGTTATATCAGGAATGCAAAGCGAAAGAGTTCGCAAGGCAATGCACAGGCTGAATAAGGCCCACAAAAACATAATGGGTGCATTTTGAACACGGAGGAATTCCCTGTCTGGTCACAGACAATTCATAAACAAAGAGGAACTGGCTTGCATTAATCGCTGCTCGTTTGCCCAGCGGTTCCTGTCGAGTGAGCTGTAGTAAAGCACCAAGCAGAATTTGACAAGTAGCAGCAAATGAAAACTAGTATTTCCTAGCAGGAACAGCTTTCTTTTTCAGTGAAAATGCTGTTGCCAAGGTGAGACAGTAATATTTCTGTGTTCGCAAACAAAATGAAACCGTTCTGTACCTTAGGCCATGGGCAAGCATCCTTCTCCGATTCTGCTATGCCTGTTAAAGACACAAGCTGTCTTGTCTGCTCAGTCCTGCCCATCCCATGAAGGTCTGTCTGCAACATCACTGCCAGGGGAAGGGCTCCTGCGAGCATCCCTGCCTCTCCTTGAGGCAAATTTGGCACTGTTTATGGCTTTTGCAAACTCATGAAAACCTGATCCTCGACTGGTACCCATTAGAGTTCCCCCAATTAGCTTTTACCAGCTGCCAGCCTGGGTGATTGTCAGGTGTAGGGGCACTGGGGGGTTGCGGTCATATCTCCTTCTCTCCCCCCCCCCCCCCCCCCCCCCTCCTTTTTTT
>NW_010973092.1:7857878-7897878 GCF_000737465.1 Haliaeetus leucocephalus
TTTCCCCTCTCCCCCCCCCCCCCCCCCGTATCTCTATTTTTCTTTCTGGAACTCAAAGAGGTTTGGCAACTTTAAGAAGTGTTTGTTTTTGTGAGTCTTATTTTTCTAAGCTTTGTTCTCAGCCTTTGAGAGCATCAATCTAGCAACCACAAAGAAAAAAAAAATACAGTCAATACTATCAGAGCAGCAACCTTCGAAACTTCTGGGATTCCTTTCTTTTGATGTTACAGGCTTTTTCCCCATAACCTTGGCTTCATGTATCTGTTTGTCCTATGCCAGGGATGTAAGCTGACTACTGTCAGTAGTGGGAAAACATCAGCTCTCTTGGGCAGAGGAAAATCTTTGTCTTAAAATAAGTGACATTTCGTGTGACCTGTCTTTAAAAGAAAAGTATGAAAGACAGCTGCCACATTCAGTGTTTTAGCTTTTTTTCTTTCCTGGCACATTAGTCCGGGTTGTTCTTTAGCAAATGCTCTCGTCTGAAGTTAAATGGATAAGTGTATGAGATTGCTGATGCTAGGGGTAGCAGGGAAAAGTAAAGATAAAACTAGAGGTGATTAGCGGAGGTAAGCATTTTTTCCTGTGTCATTTTACATCAGCATGTGTCAGTGCTGAGCTAGGCCAGGGACAGAGTTTCACTTTGCAAGCAGTTGTGGTAGCTTTGGAGGTTACCAGCACAGCAGCTTTGCCAGCAGAGTGGCTTGTGTGTGCAGGAATCAGGCAAAACGTGCTGGTTTGATTCTCTTAACGCGTGGTTTCAATGGGCCTCTCTGATTTTTTTTCCCTCCGAAAATGGAAGGGAGAACTTCTGCACTACCAGGACTGAGACAGAGTGACCCGAGACTGACAGCTGGTGCAGACAGTGAAGGAGGAGTACCCTCCCGAATTGGCTGTCGAAAAAGAGGTCCACATCCCTGGGGAGCAAAGTTCTCCCAGCACGGGCAGAGATCGGCTCCCCTGAAGCAATGCAGCACTCGTACATCCCGCAGCACGTGCCGTGGCTGCGTGGGGAGGGTCTGCTGTGCCCGGGCTGGGTACGAGCCCAGCGCAAGAAGCTGTACCTGCCACGGCACAAGTGCGACCTGTGGTGCTGGTCGTGTGTCGATGGCTCTGCTCCCTGCACTGAGCCCCTGATTCAGCTCGCCTGGAGCTAAAACGCTGCAGTTCTCAGCCTGCCATCGTCTTGAAAGCTGCCGTGTTTATTTTAATCACCCGCAGTTCTCAACGCTGTCTCCTGCCCCCTGAAATATTGCTGACTGAGGGTACAAACAAGGTCAGCAATATTCAGGTTTGCATCACTAGCTGATTGGAAACTCCGTTTTGTGGGAGTTTCCAAAAAGATGTGTACCGCATAGACTTCTTGTTCTGGTAAGATCTCAGGGTGCTTGGTCCTGCAAAAATGATATTCTTATGTTGGAAGGAGATGTCCTAATTTCTTTTTAGGTCTCTAAAATTATACCAGCTAGACCTTTCCTCTTTCTGAGAGGTTGGTGCAAGTAGGCTCATGAGAAAACTTGTTTTTCCAGGCGGAGGAAGACAATATAATATATCAGTGAAATTTCTGAGGTTTGCATTTCACTTCCAAACAGCTTTTCTGTCCTGATTGAAAGATTATCAAGCAGAAGAAACCCTTATAACATTCTCTCATCTGAATTACTGATAGTAAAAGACAGAGCAGTGCCCTGAATTAATTTTTGCTTGAATTAGAGAGTCTCATGTAAAAGAAAATCATCTGGTTTTGATACCAAAATTGCCCACACGGGAGAATATGAACTGCAACCTTGGAAGGATTTTTGTAGTAGCTAATGAGGGCTCAAAAGCATGAGTGACTTACTGTGGCTTAAAAAAAATCACTGAGCATCAGGTGAGTAACTGACAGATTATATTACAGCCGTTGGAAGGAAAAATGTGTTTGCTTAAATCTCAGCAAAAGCATGTTAAACTAACAGGTTTCCTCAGCTATTTGCAGTCTCGTAATCCATTACCCTGGCTCAACTGGCAAGGGGTGACGTGTAAATCTGTAGTATCTTCCTCATGGTGACTTCATTGGTGCTTTTTTCTAGTTAAAACTTGCCTAGCTTCAGCTTCCTTCACCAGATTTATGCTTCTGTTTGCTAGACCAAATATTCCATTACTGACGTTTTGGTCCTTGTAAACTGTTGATCAGGTCATCCCTTAATCATATCTTTGATTGAAGTCCTAGCATCTGTCACTACACGGCACATTTCCCAAACCTTTAAATCAGTTTCTGCTCTGAAAGCTCTCTAAAGCACAAACATCTACCTAGAGCATCTGTCCCTCTGCCTGGACTGAGCTTTCCAACAAGATGCGTATGATCATTTATACCCAGAATGTGCTGCAGCAGTAGGATAGGGCTGATGCAAATGACACCACAAAGAAAATCTGTAGGGCTGTACCAAAAAAAAAGTTACTGGTCATCTCCAGCCCCATGTCCTTGAAGTCTGGATTCTCACCTGACGTGGTTTGCTTTGCATCGATACACCAGGACAGAAAAGACTCATCAAACTGCAGGATTGGGACCCTGTCTGATAGTGTCCCCTCCTCCCATCTTTCTTTTCCCTTTCTTCTTCACTGACTTCTGTGTTACAGTGAGGACTCGCATGTTTCACTGCCACAATGAGATTTGACACATTAATAATTCTGCAGAAGAGAAGAAGGCCTCCCCTCTTGGAAGGCATGCTGGAACGAGACTTGAGCAGATGGGCTCCTTTTTGACGTACCCTCCTTATTAATACAAAGTGATGCGAGTGAGGAATGATGCTTCGCTGGAGAAGTCAAGCTTGAAGATAATTTTGTATATTAGGGATGCTCCGTCTGGAAACACTCGACTCCTTGCTCCCTGCAGAAAGACACCGGCGTACCTTGGAATGACAGGAGCCACTTTGCATTCACTCGGCTGATCTACAGCCATTCAGAAGCAATTGTTTTGCTTTGCAAAGTTTCTTATAATCATAAAGTCTGCTAGGAGGAAGCAGTCTGGAATTGGAAGCCATACATGGATAGCATCTACAAAGAGCTTGGCCAGTTTCCTGATGCTGCCACAGGTTTCTGTGGCACCCACCCAAGCTCAGGATGAGTTGCTTAAATGCTTTTTGCTTAAAAAGGAGTATTTCCATGTGTGGTTTATTAAAAAAAAAAAAAAGAAAAAAGAAAAAAATAGACTCAAGTCTCTTCATCCCAGACAGAAAGGGACTAAAAAAATCTAACACTCATTCCAGGAGTAAGGGGACTGTGTTATGTTCAGCCGACAAGCCTTCTCCAGGCAATTCAAGGGAAAGGGGCATTTTCCATCTCCTCGTTCAGAGATGAGCTTTGCCAGTCTCAGGGGAATATCTGGAGGGCTCAGAAAATACAGAGGGAGGAAAGAAAACAACAGTGTTTCTCAGAAACGTGGCAGTCTTCAAGGATACTCTCTAACATCATTTGTCTCAGGAAAAGCCAAGACTTGGAGCAAAGGCACGGCGATTTTAAGCTGTGCTGTGGCTGGGCTGCAGGGAGGTTTATGGGATGATGAGCTGCGAGAGCTCAGCCCTTGCTGCCTGCTACCGCAGCTTCGAAGGAGGCACCCTGCAGGGAAAGTGCCAGCAATTAATACCTATTTAGTGAAATACAGAGAGAATTTGAAGGTGTGGGGCAGTGGCCGGCTGCCTGCCGATGTCTGGGTACGGAGGTGAGGCCACTGCTGTCTGCGGCATTCCCGTGGGCTGGGATGATGTCCCAGAAGGAGCAATGCCAGCCGGTGTCATCAGTGTGCGGAGAGGAGGCAGAAGTTTAGGACGGTGAGGGAGCGAAATACGAGGGTGAAAGGAGAGGTGCAGGGAAGTAAGTGGTGCTGGCAGATTTGAGGAGGGTCATGCCCAAAGGAATGAGGTTTCCCCACGCCGTCTGACAGCCGCCCACGCTGCCCACTCACCGTCTTGGCTCCTCTTGGTGTTCAGGGTATAAATAAGGAGCTGGCTCATTTCTGGGGGACTTTCTTTTCAAGGCAGATCCTTTGTGGACCAGTTAATCAAGATGAGGCCCATTTCAAGTCATCAGTCTTCCTGCATTATGCATTTCCTTTGATGATTGAGCCCACAAGCAGTGGAGAGGAATATAAATGTGTGACTTGCTGACACCTCTCCCAGCAACCAAGGCAGCAAATGGGACAGTAAAACAACCTTTGGCTGAAAACTGTCTTCATTTTAAGAACAGAATAAAGAACAGATGCAGCAAGGAAAATACAAGGAGGAAAAAACCCTTGCCAGTACTGTTCTGTTTTCTATTTGAAGGCATGAAGGTCTGTAACAGCTGCCCGTGTTATTTACTAGCAGTGGGACTTTGGCATGTAATCGCTTTGCGAGGTTTGTTAATGCAGAAAGAACAGCGGATGGTATGGGCTAAAGAGCAAGTTTCCTCCTTTGAACTCAGCCCGGCTGTCGCTCAAACTGTGTGCTGCGGACGCTGTGGGTCAGAGCAGGCGTGGAGGAGGGAGCCCATCAGCGCCGATGGGTCCAGATTTTTTGCAGTTTGTTGTCAGCCTGCTAATTCGATGGCATTCAGAGAAAGCTGGGCGTTTTCCAGGCATACGCAAGGCAGAAGGCCGTATTCTTCGGTTTGCCGAGACGATTTTGCGAAATGAATTTAAATCGAAGGGACAGCTAATCCTGCTGTAGGGCGGGGGGGCTGGCTGATGTGGTGTCCCTTCCAGCCTGGTTTTGATGGTTCCCAGGGAGAACCCTGCCTGCAGAAGAGTTGTCTCCCCCGGAGTACCTACATCCCGGGCAGTGACCCTATTTGGGGAGCTCCGTGTTGCCTCGGGATCCTGCTATGCTCGCTTTGCCAGGGGTGCTGGCACAGCGCCTGGGCTGGAGCGTGTTTCTGTATTCCTCCTCTTCCTCGCCAGGGGACTGGCAGTGCTGCGTAGGGAGGTGAAGCCAGATACCTGCATGTCCAACAGATACGTCCCAAACAGTCCAGGTCTAAAGAGCCTGAAGAAACTCCCATACCACCAAATTCCAGGGGCTCAGCTCATTTCCCTGAACAGCCCACTGCTGCAAAGCGAGCTTCTTCCAGTGTTCACTGGCAAATTTTTGAAATGCTTTTGGCCACTGAGGTGCCATGGAGTACATCGTTCCAGCACTGTTCCCTTCTTGCTGTACTTGATTGGATGGCAAAGGGAAGCATTTCTGTGCTGGTTCTTTCCCAAACTGGTTGATACTAAACACCTTGCTGCAAAAGCATGTCTGCTGCCCCTCAGTAGTGGGTTGCAGTCTTTTCTTAGTCATTTCTGAAAAATTTATTTTCTGTTTTCCAAATATGGCCAATTGAAAACTAAAGAAAAGGTCCCTTTTTTGCAACATGTGGCTATAATTAGTATAAGGTGACAGATGACTTCTTTACTTGCAAGTATTGTAATTCTCCTGTTTTCTACAAGCACTGACTGATATTCCAGAAAGACAGATAAGCATATTTAATTCTTGATACTACTTTGTCAATAGAAGCATTTTCAAGAGACATTTTGCATAATATGTGATATATTCTTGTTTATGTATTAGCCAGCAAGAATCCACCTCCTCTGGGAATTATTTTCTAAAATAATCTGACCTCTGGTATTCCCAGATCATTGGCTGTCGTGTCACCCAGGCCTGCTCTGAGCAGATTCTGGTGGTGCGGTGATTAAAATGCCTTTGTAATTAGGACTGCCCTTCTACTGGCATGTGGAGGAGGGATAACAGGTGAAAACAGTTATTTCAGCAGTTGATAACAGCTGAAATGCAAAGACATGTTCAAGGTTAATGATGTCCTCTATGGTCCCAACTGCCTTAAACAACTGGAAAATGTTCAGAGGTCTCCATACTTTTTAAAGGACCTGAATTTTGTCAAAAATCAGTGGGGAAAAATGAGTACAATCTTCAGGAAGAAATAATTCCTTTTGTCTATTCAGGTCATTTTAAAATTTTATATGAGGTGAGTCCCAATGTATATTGTTGAATACTTGCTTCAGTTTCAGAATACTATGGTTTGGTTAGGGGAAAACAGTGAGAGACAGCATTTTCAACTGCTGCTGCCTCGTCACTGGCATCATAATCTTTTTTTGACTTTTCCTGTTTAAGTCTGCTTGTTGAGGGGTCTAAAGACACCAGACATCTTACTCATACCCCATTGTGAACCTGGACTTTTCTTCATGCTTTTGTAGGCCTTCCAAGGAGGAGCTGGTGGCACAAACTTCAAGTTGCTGTGTGGTAGTTTCTTTTGACAGATCTTTTTCCCCTGAGTACCTCCCAGAAGCAAAATGTCAGTGCAATTTGGTCCTAGCCATGAATAACCAGTTGGCAACCTGTGAGGTCCCTCTTACTGAACCTTAGGAGCTCTGCGTGTCAAAAACCACTTGGCCTGAAATGCATTAAGATGTCAGGGACAATTATCCTGCTGCATTTCCTATTCATTAATCACAGCTCTGGCTTTCTGAAACCCCTACGCTAGCAATTACAAACAAGATTGATGTAGGTTTAACCACCATTCTGAGCAATACATACACAAAAATATAACTTTTTTTTAAACCTAAATCACTGAATTTTGAAGCAAAACAAATAATCTGTTTAGAGCATCTGTACACCTATATCCAATCTTCAGCCTTCTAAGTGGATGCCAAATTGCTTACAAAAAGCCAGAAGAAAAAGTGTGAAAGTCTTTAAAAACATTTTCAAGTCACTTATGACTCCCTCGGTCTGATGCTGATGTCAGAGGGCAATTTAGTCTTTTCCTTGCAAGCTGTCTGCTCCCAGACCAGGTTGCCATCTAACGGCTTGATCCTGACCTTGGAAGTTAATATGCTAATTAGCTCCCCCAGCCTATGCACAGAGAGCACTGTTTTCGGAACTTGACCAGTGTCTCATGGGAATAATGTGACCTGGCTTTTTAAACTCACACCATCATCATACTTTTGCGAGCAAGCAGGGAGGAGAAAGCTGGTTGTAGACTGAGAAGGTGCCTGCGGAGAACAAGTACCAGCAGCACGTGGTGGAGGGCAGAGGGAAGGCAGAGCTCCCACAAGCTCTTCTATTGCTTGTGATTGCATTGCTCAGAGTTCCCTCGTTCATTTTCCCTCATGCGTTCTGGTTGCTAATGGTACTACAGAAAATAATGGACTACATCTCTTGTGCTTGTATGCCAAAAGAAAAAGCACCAGCCTTCAGCCCGTCCCACCCACAGCAGCCCAAGCAGGAGGGCAGAGTCTCTGCTCAAGCACCTGCTTTGTGCAAGGAGGCACAGCAAACAGTTTGAAGAACAGCAGTGCTGAAGAGATAGGATCAAAAGCTGGGAGACCAAAAAATGACCTCTTCTCCATATTGCTTGCAGTGTATCTCTAATGATTTTTTCGCCTCTGACTCAACAGGAGTGACTAATTCTACAATGCTACCCTAATACACATGTGTATTTGCGCACTTGTCTTCATCACATGCAGTGGGCAAGAAGTAGAGGACAACAATAAAGAAATGAAAGAAATGTATTTCATTAGTAATCTGAAGTCCAAAAAAGTACCCTTTTTTCTCCCAAATTAGGAAATCCTATAAACCGGCTTTTCTAATAGACAGACTCCTTTGATAAACTGACCAACCACTTCTTGATCTGCTGAAAGTTCATTGTTCAGGATTTGGTTTTCCCTGTAAACTGTGATTTGAAAAGAATTAGCCTATCCATTGGTGACTGAGTGCATAAAAGTTAGAGATGGGTGAATAATTCTTTCTAACCTATTTTGAGAATTTTATTAGTTTCATCCACGCATTATTCAGGATATATTTTTCTGTTATGCTGCTAGCTTTCTTGCAAGCGAGCTGTTATTAATATGACTATTTGTCTCTCTGGGTGGAAACTGGAAGGTACATCCACCGCAGAGCCTGTGAGAAAAGCAAGTTCCCTGCATGGTCGGTGCAGTGGTACCTCTCTTGAATTGGACCTTACCTTGCAGAGGGAAGAGATTTTTCCTAAGCTGGCTGCCATATACATAAATAGGCAGGATTCCTCTTATTCACCCAGAGATGTGTTCCTCTGATGAGCTTCCCCTGTTTCTCTCCTGTACTAGGGATTCATGGATATTGACCTGACCAAATTCAAGGAGAGCGGAGCCAATGTAACTGGCTTCCAGTTGGTGAATTACACGGATGCTGTTCCCGCCAGGATCATGCAGCAGTGGAGGAATAATGATGCCAGGGAGCATCCTCGTGTGGACTGGAAGAGGCCAAAGGCAAGTGGTATAAAAAACCATTTAATTTAGGGTCCATCTGGCTCAGTTCAAGTTATGCTCACCTCTTTGTGATTGCACGGGGCTCTTTAATCTCACTCTGAAAACCTGTCACTTAGTATAATTATGAACATCATCTGTTCCAGGTGCCTCAACATTGTCTAAATTTTATTAGGCAGGAATCGCTGCCTGCTAAGAAATACACAAGTTAGCGTATTCACTCAGACTCCCAGTTTTTACCCTCCTCAAAGCTAAGGATTAAACATCTCATAATGTTCAGTATATAAAAAAGAAAAAGCCTCATTAACTCCTTAACCTTTGACTTGTTTACTACATATCCAGTGATAATAAAGTCTTTCCAGATGCTCTTTCTGAGCATTTCAAATCAGTGTGTACAGCAGAGGGGAAATATATTTTAATTCCTAACACAGAAGACCCTGAAGCTGTCAAGGGGCGGGGAGGGGAGGAGGTTGATTTTTTTTCTATTTGACATTTGAAAACAAATACACTTGTGACAAACATTCAGCAATAGAAATGTCAACTTTGGAAGTATTAGTTTAAAAAAGTTACAAACAAATAAATCAGTAGATGATCATAGGAAAAGGAATTAACTCTAATGGTTACCATTCATGTCAGAGTTTTACACCAGTTTATGTAAAAGTTTCCGCTTGAATAAATTAATCTTTTGCACATTTTTTGCACATTGAAGTAGAGTTTTCTGGCCTCCATCTGTGACCGGAAAGGGTCAATTGTTATTTGATTTTGCGTAGCTCACATTTACACTGTATAATGTATTCCTTAAAAGTTCAGGTCAATGATTCTAATTAAATAGAAAGACTCAGGTAACAGGTGAATGGCTTTTAAGGCTGATTCCTCTTCAGGGAGTGCAATCTGAAGGCAGCTGGGCTAGAATAGCAAAAGGCAAAGCAGAGCCATCCTTAGCTCCTCATCAGGAGCTTCTCCTTCAGTCTCCCATCCTCTGGGAGAGAAGGCACCAACTTTTGTGAGTCAACAGGACAGTAGTGATTACAGGGAGCAAGAGACTGTTGAACTTCATAGATGGAAGAATGAAAAGAGGGCAAATCACCTGAAAAGCTGCCGTGAGGTGAGCTCACCCTAACAGGCAACGTACAACTCCTCTTCTCTTTCTAGTACACGTCGGCCCTAACGTACGACGGGGTCCGGGTGATGGCCGAGGCGTTTCAGAACCTGCGGAGGCAGCGGATCGACATCTCCCGTCGCGGCAATGCCGGGGACTGCCTCGCCAACCCGGCCGTGCCCTGGGGACAAGGCATCGACATCCAGAGAGCGCTGCAGCAGGTTCGAAACCCAACCGATGCGTGAGACTGCAGCCTGCGGGCGGGGGAAGAGGGGGGATTAGCAGCAGAAATGCTCAAATGACATGCTGAGGTTGAGGAGCTGATCCTTCCAGATTAGAGCCACATCTTCTAAAGACTTCAGGGGTGAATCCAGCAAACTGCTTCTCCTGGTACCAACCCATGTGTCCTAGCCTTCTCTAATTTCTGTTGGAGTTCTGGGATGGAAAAGCCATTTATTATCCCATAAAATCCTGGGTCCCTATTTTTATCTTCCCCTTCCCAAGAGAGAGACCTGCTTAGACCATATTTTTTAAAGCTCCTTTGTCTGTGAACTCCGCTTCAGTTCCAGACTGCTAATGAAGCTTGAAACCATGTGAATTTTGCCTTATGTGTTGGCTGTCATCAAAATGTTAACTCAAAGCCCAAATTATAGCTTGTTTCATACTGTGAGGATTCGTAAAAGTCTTAATAACAGCCATTTAGATACCTGATAATCTTGCATTTTCATCCTGCATAAAACTTCAGATTTTTGAACAAACAAAAACACTACATGAAACTTACAGTGAGAGAGAAAAACAATATACTCTTATCAAAGACTAAGAAAGGTAGAATATTTTAACATTTCTTTACATTTCAAGACTGACATTCATTTCTAGCATTTTTCTTTTTTTCAGACAAAAATAGATGGATTCCTTGGAAATACTGCTAGTTCAGTGTTATCCAAATATCTTATCCCATCTTCTTTCCCTAACTGTGAAGAAGGCAAGAAGAACAAAATTAATTTGGTTAATTTGCAACATATGTAAATTTCCCCAAGTATTTTGTTTTGAATTGTTTTTTTCTTACTGGTAAACAACAATTCCTTTAAAACCAAATCTTGCATCTGATTTGATTTATTGCCTAGGTTCAATTTGTTCCCAAGCCTGTCATTGACATTCTGTATGACCTTGGGCAAATCACTGTCATAGCTTCTCCAAACCCTTATAATGAAATCAGCCTCCTTGATGCATCGGGGAGATTGGTTACCTAATAAACGTGAAATACTTGGAAGTCTTCTGATGAGCAATGGATTCTCAAGCATTTTCCTTTATTGAATTTATGAGAATAGGATATCAAAATCAGACTTAGCTAGAAAATACAATTTTGTGTGTTGGAAAATCTCTGAAGTTTCCTTATCTCTTCATTAAAACAATTTCAAAACTCTTAATTTTTCAACTGTAGTGATTTGGGGCAAAGAACGTGAAGAGTTATTTGCAAAAGTTGTTTCCTTACCATTGAAAAACTATAATTTTCAAAAGATGTGACCAGTTCAGTTGTGATGGTCAAAATAAAAGTTCTGAAACATGCAAAGGAAGAAGTCTCCTAGGGAAATTTTAACTATGAATTGAATAATCTTCCACCATTTAGTATTGTAGCAAGAAAGAGGCAGATGAAAGTAGAAAAACTTATGATTAGATTGAAAGTTTGAGTTATCCTTTCTGTAAAGACTCACAATTAGGGCAAGTCTCACAGCTGTTTACAGTGTGCTTTCTCCTTACCTCTCATTTGCTAATGCCTAAAATTTTATAAGCTGTTTAAAAGCAAAAAGTTTCTCTACTTATTTCTATTCAAATGTCTGGAATAAGCTCCTGAATTGCCTCATTTCTGTTTACTGTAAGAAGGAGTCATTCTGCAATTTTTCAAAAACAGAAATCTAACACATTTCAGCAAAATGTATGCTTTTCTTGAAGAGAATTGTGTTGTTTAGTTGGGTTTTTTTCCCCAGGAAAATGCTTACAAAATATTGCTTTAAACCAATACAGCAAGGTTTCAATTGTACTTGAAAAGATAATGATAATTTTTGAGAGGTTTTTTTATTAATGTTACTTGGTTACCACATCTAGTAAGCAGGTAGCTAGTCCCTAACTGCTGACTAACCCTGTAACCAGAAGGCCACAACAGCATTCTTCTCCTCCAGTTCTCCCAGCAAAGAACCACATGCCTCTGCCTTATACACAGATGTGCTTAAATGCTCCACGTCTCCAGTCGGCTTTACTGGTGCTTAGCACTGTTGAAATCAGTCCTCACTATATTTTGTAGTGATTCAGTGGGTCTCAGAGGATGGGAAATGATGGAAAAGTTGTGCTGCAGCCTCCAGGATGGATGGGAGAGATCCCTTTTGCTATTTCAGTGCCACACATTTATCACAGGATTAAGATTTCATTCATTCAGATAGAAGAAACTGGTGCTGTACACCTGCCTTTGAGTGCATATAAAGCTACAAAGCATGAGCACCTGTGACTTCAGCTTCAGAATCGGTCAGGACCTAAAAAGAAAACCAAAGGGGCCATGAAAAAGCAGGCAGGGGAGTGCTTAAGACAACAGTGCTTTTCTAGTGCATCTTTTTTTTTTTTATGGGCATGTTGTGTCTTGTGAGAAGGAAAAAGCATGTTTCTCCAAATGTCACCAGGAATATCTCTTGACTTGAAGGAGCTTCAGAAAATAGTGGCAGATGTTCATTTTCATGACAAACCTTTGTGATAATAGCTGGAAAACAAACATAGTTTAAGCAGATTAGCAACAGATTTCCTCTGTAATGATATATCCTCATTTCTTCACCACGGGTCTTTATTCTGAGGATCTCAGAGTACTTAAAAAGGCTGCTAAATACCTGTTCCCATTTTGCATGTGGGAAGACTTCAGTTGCAGGGACAACAGATTTGTCCAAAGCAAATGGAAAGGCTGAGAACAAACCTTTCATTCCCCATCCAGTGGCATGAGCACTTCTCCAGGTGGTCTGTATAGAGACCCAAATTTGCACTCCTTTTCCCATGTTCCTGGTCCCCGCTGCCTGCTCCCCACACGCTGTATGTGACTCCAGTTGGAAGCCCTTCTCCACGCCAGGCTGGGCACTTTTGCAGCAAGTCAAATGGCTATGCTGAGAAGAGAAGTTCAGGACCTGGGGTGTGATGTGAGCAACGCTCTTCAACTTGGCAGTGTTATCAGCAGAGATTTATGATTCAAAGTTTACTATGCAAATTTCATTTACAATACTAAATTGTCAGGTTTTATTAGGCTGGTGCAGAGGTAATTGAATTTGCTTGTTAACTGATAGACTCGTCTCTATCAAAAGACTGCAGCTGGTAGCTGTGGCCATGGTTTCATATTTCCTCTAAATACAGTTCCTGATTTGAACTGACAAATTCTTTACCAAATCCTGATTCGAGGTCAGATTTAGAAAATACAAAAAAACACAAAACTCAAGGAGTTCAGAGCTGATTTAGCTCACTGTCACATCCCAAGAGGTGGTGGGCTCCCACATGTGATCTAGCTCTTATGCATTGCTGAGCTCAGTAACAGACCACTAAGTTTTAAGAGAAAGGGTTTTTAAAAGAAGGGGTAAGTTAAGAGAATGGCTGTGCACCTGGCCAGGCATGCTGTAGAGAGTGAACCCAAGTGAAAGCCCAGTGTCAGATAGGTGTCCTCTCTCTCCTGCATGGATCTGAGAGACATGACTGCGCTCTCCATCCTTCTTCCCCTCCCCTCTTACTGCTGCCGATTCACCACCACGTGAGACGCTGACCAGTTTGCTCTCCTCGTTGATATTTATGTCTTTAAGGTCCGTTTTGAAGGATTGTCTGGCAACGTTCAGTTTAACGAGAAGGGACGGAGGACCAACTACACCCTCCATGTGATTGAGATGAAACATGATGGGATCAGAAAGGTAAAGTAGAGAGCGACCTGGGATCCTGTGTCAGGCACCAGCCCGGTGTTCGAGTTATGGTGTGGTTAGGTCTCAACAGACATTTCTGTTCATGTAGGCTTGCATGTGGAGTCACGAGTGCATTCCCAGCTCTCTGCACGAGCAAAACCAAGCACTAGGTAGAGCTCATGGTATATTACTAAAAAAATACAACATATGGAAGGAATTATCAAGAGCAACAAGGGCATCTCAGCTGTGGGGCAGGGATTTCCAGGATAGTAAAAGCTTGGCCAACTCAGCCTTGCTATTGGCAGGGCACATTGACTCAGGCCCAGCTACTCGGCTGTCTGTTTTTTGCTCTCCTGCTTTTCTTTTCCAAGGATGAGCCAAAGCAGAGCCAGGCAAAAGCTGTCTGCGCCAGCCAGTGTAGGTGAACCCTTTATGTTAACCTAATTCTGCTCTCCTTGAAGTGACAAGAGCTTTACCGCTACCGATGTCCTGATAGCTACACAGACATTTGTGCTGTTCTGGAGTCTTGATCCCTTTCTATATACCAAGCACTTTGAAAAATCTTGCCTTGTTCAGGGGTGCCGAGCTCCCAAAACACTAATCCTTTTGAAAATCTGACTCCATGTGCTTATGTCCCACTTTAGATACTACCTATTTAAAGAACAAAGAGTAACTCAGTAAAGGAGGTAAAGGAGAGCTACTAAATATTTTGGAATGGGGCATTCACTGGAATCCCCCTTCACTCCCTCAATCCCCTGAAAAATAAAATACTTGTCTGAAACTAAGAAAAACTACAAATAGTGAAAGTTCCACATTTACAGCCCCTACACCCAATTCATACTTACACCTGAGAGCAGCCGATGTGAGATTAGAGCGCATCACAGTCAAACAAAAAAAAGGCAAATTTCTCATTGAGAAATAAAATAAGTGTCATTTTGAAGACGTACAAAGCAGTCTTCCTCCTCTACGTGGTATTCATAAGAGGACAAATGCAGTATTATGTCCAGTTTGGGGCTCTGAACTTCAAGAGGTTGGCAATCTGGAGAGAGTCTAGAGGAGAAGAAGGAGAATGGCTAAATGTCTTGATTTTTCTGTCTATTTACTGACAGAAATTATAGTTGTTTGGAAGACACGTACATCACTGCCACGAGGCACATGGTAACTTAGATCCACCAGGTTAGAGGTGCAAAACAAACACACGTGTCTCCATTTATGTTGCCCTAGGGCAGAGCCTTGGAAGCTCTTTCCTCACTCTCTTTTTGTGTGTGCAATGAAGAGAGAAGACTGCATAGATTTTTTTTTCTCCTGAGCTGTTATGATCTCTAATCTGCCATCAGCAGGCTCCTGGTTGTGCCCTGTGTTAATACCCTTTCCCATTTACTGTGATAAGATATTCCTTTCACATGAGCAGAGCTCAGGCAACTTCATACTTACATGAGGTGATGGAAAACCTCTTATAAAATCAAGCCCTCAAAGTGGATAACCTCAACAATGATCTTCCTAGTGATATTCGGTGGCACTCTGCTTTACCTGCAAGCAGTGATAGATCAGCCCAAATCCCTGATTATTAATAAGCACAACTTAACATGAGAGTTCTTCCCATTACAACTGTTCAGTTTATTCATAACCCCAAATTTTTCGACATTGGCCAGGGTTGTTGTTTTGTTCTCACTTGATTTTTTTTTTTTTTTTTGTCCTGTTGTCTCAAGATGTCCTAAGAGTTAGTCCTACGTTCATGCAGGATTTCAGCTGCAGGATAGCATTTTATCACCCTGTAGCATCTGGACATGCAGCAGGCATGCTCACCATTAGAAAAATATTCAGAAGTCACACAGGGGCAGTGTGAACTCTTGGTGTAAGGATGAGGCAGGGGATGGCAATAATCTGCCAGTACCTTGTGCTAAATGTTTTTGTGTGCATACAAGCACTCTGCTACTGTAGCATATCATGCACATTATTTTCAGGCTGGAGGTACAGTGGGATGGGGAAGTTCCAAAAGACATCAAGAATCAGGAGGAGAGATCTCTGGTTGGGTATGAAAATACAGAGAGAACTGATCCTGCTTGGATGACCCTGTTACCCTGTATCTTAGTTAATATTACAAAGAGATATCATAGACATAACCTGATTTTGTATTCGGCAGATTGGTTATTGGAATGAAGATGAGAAGTTGGTTCCAGCAGCCATAGATACTCAAAGCGGCAATGAGTCTACAAGCCTCCAGAACAGGACTTACATAGTCACGACTATCCTAGTAAGTGCTGTGACTTCTACCCCAGCTTTCCCTCTCCCCCATCTCCCTGATGTGCAGACTCCCCCTTCCCCCTTGTGTGCCCTCCTTTGTACTATATCATTTTTATAATAGCAATAACAATAACAATAATAATAATAACAGCAGCACTTACTGTTTCCTGCCAGGTCCATAAAGGTATCTGAAAATTGCTGTGACTAATTAAATAGGTATTAAAGAGTTCTCATGCTTAACTGTAGAAAATACAAAAGATTATGACAAGACAGTAGAGGCATCAGCGTAGGTAAACTAGAAACATTATACCTGTGCTTTGTATTTAGCCTACAGAATGGGGGCTGTAATTTTGGGAAGGATAAGCTGCATTGTGCAGAGAGGATGAATCATAGCTTTAAAAACAAATCTCCACTATAATCATGAAGGAATAATAGGTACCCCATAATGTACGGTATCATGTATTGTGTCATTGTATACGCTTACCCTGCAGAAACATGAAAGTTTACTAACTTGTTTGTTGAACGCTTACTGTGAGTCTACAGAGAAGACACAATACCCAAACGGAGTTAAACAACTTAAGGTTCTCTCCTGTTTAGCAGATTTGATTCTGCGTGTACCCACATAGGCAGACATGCCTTTAAAAACTCACAGCTCAGATGCACTAAATAGCCCTTGCAGAACTGCACTGAAAGGTTTGTTGCCCAAACTCCCCCAGCTCCTCCATTCCCCTCAGGCCCATCACCGCAGAAGCTGCACACAGATTTTGCATGAATAAATAGAAAATACCACAATAAAAAACACACTTTGAACCTTCTAAAATAAGCCCACTGTGTGTTGACTGTGCCCTTTGGTACAGGAACACAAAGCTAGAGCTTTTCACGGGGACCAGAAGCTGCAGACTGGGCTCCAGTCCGAGCCCCTGATGTGCATCTCTAGAACGTGGAGCGTGGCTCAGTATTGGTCTTCTCTGTGCCAGGAAGACCCGTATGTGATGCTCAAGAAGAATGCCAACCAGTTTGAAGGCAATGAGAGGTATGAAGGCTACTGTGTGGAGCTGGCTGCTGAGATCGCGAAGCATGTTGGCTACCACTACAGACTGGAGATTGTCAGAGATGGGAAGTACGGAGCCCGGGACCCTGACACCAAAACGTGGAACGGCATGGTGGGAGAACTTGTTTATGGGGTGAGTTTCCAACCTTGTCCATTGTCTTTTGCCCTTGGTACTTGAGAACACTTTCAAGCCCTAAAGGAGGAGCCCTGCCTTCTGTCAGCCTGAGCTGTCTTGAGGACTGCAGCTCTGATAATGCAAATAATCAGCCCAAGTAAAACATTTTAATTTAGGAAGGGGCAGCACATTTTGTGCCTATGGAAATGTCAAAATGTTTCCTTTCAACAGTTCCAAGATTCTTTTTCTTTCCATTTTTGGAAGAACGAGTATTGAAAGGTCAAACTTTCCCCTGGGTAGAATCTCCAAATTTTACTCTATTTTATATTTGCATGATAATGACAGGATGAAAGAAGTATAAGATTTCAAACACTCAGCATATGACTGGTGAACAATAGGACTAGACTACTTTCTGCCTAGCCACTCATTTTCATCATATCAGATATACACCTGCACCCTGCACTTCTAAACCAGGTTCGGTCTGGTAATTCACAATCTGTGGTGTTTAGGTCATCCTTCAGAGGGGTCTATTTTTCCCTTGTAGGGAAAGGGGAAATTGGTGTAGGAAGCATCAGTGCCCAAGCCTCTGTGTTACTGTGTTGGAGCGGGGGATGATCTGTCTCCTGCTGGTAGTTTCACAGTATATGCCGACAGCCATTTCAATGCATTTCCCTTTCCATTTTCAAGACGGATTGTAAAATAAGTGGAGAGTGCACATCAGTGTCACTGGAACATTTTTCCTCTTCTCCTGCATCAGTTATGCAATCAAAAAGCAGTTCCTGATGGAAGTAAACATCCTGGCATCCTTTTTCAGGCAATTGGCCTTTCCTTGCCTCTTTTGATGTCTGGATGATAAAGCTTTTTTAGCAAAAATCATCTGCATCAGACTGTGACATCAGTGGATAAATCAGACAAGAAGAGCTAGGTGGCTGCAAAAGGAAAACGCTGTGATTTCAGAACAGAACTGGTAATCAGTAGTGATAAAATGGAAATAATCCACCAATATTATGGGCTGCTCCTTTTTAACATTTCTCTTGCAATTGGTTTTGTCTGATTTCTTCTGAGGTAGCAGGGGTAAACAGAGAGCAAAGGAACGTAAGCTGGAGTTAGTAGGTATATTTTATCCCCAGAATGCAAATCTCTTTTCTGTCTCTCCTTTTCAGAGGGCAGATGTGGCTGTGGCACCATTAACCATCACTCTGGTTCGAGAAGAAGTTATAGACTTTTCCAAACCGTTCATGAGCTTAGGTATCTCTATCATGATAAAAAAACCTCAGAAGTCCAAACCAGGAGTTTTTTCCTTTCTGGATCCTTTGGCTTACGAGATATGGATGTGCATTGTTTTTGCCTACATTGGAGTGAGCGTTGTCCTCTTCCTGGTGAGTCGCTTCAGCCCTTACGAGTGGCACACTGAGGAATTCGAGGAAGGACGGGACCAGCCGGCCAATGACCAGACGAATGAGTTTGGGATATTCAACAGTCTTTGGTTCTCCCTAGGAGCTTTCATGCAGCAGGGATGTGATATTTCTCCAAGGTGGGTTGCCTTCCCCAATGAACCTTCTTCCAGTTCATATGGTTTAATCTTTCTACGTGCTTTGGAGCTGAACAGGTTTTACTTTGACCTTCATTCCTGAACCATAGTGTAGTTTTGTGAATCACAGATTCAGAAAGGACCCAAGGGTTCACAGGTCTCTCAGCTGTGAACTGGGGACTTCAAATTTGAGACCATAAAAATACCATTCTAAATTTATCCTGGGGAGTTCTTTTGAGGGAATTTACAGAAATGCAAACAAGATTTTCTAAAGCTACCCAACTGCAATCAATTTTTGTCAGTCATTTTGTTGCTGTGAGAAACAAGATCATCTAGCATTATAGGGAAGCTATAAAATTCCAGTAAAGTAAGGAGAAATAGTACAGTAGGTGCCCAGTGAAAGGTTATATGGTCTGTGCCAAAGATTATGGAGCACACTGAGTGGCTTTAAGTATTATTGGCCTTTAGAAAGGTCAGAGAAGTAGCGAGTTTTCCTTCTAATTCCCATTTCAGTCAATAGTTCTGCTGCCTGAAAGTTCAGTAGGACCCAAAGTCCAAAGGGTTCCTAAAGGGACTTTTTGGTGAATGACTCTTGTGATTACTTTTAGATAATTTTTCTTGGAAAAGCTGGCACAATATAAGGTGGCTGGAAAACTGCATGAAATGCAGAAGATGTAAATCTGTGATAGAGACACCAGCAGAGACTTATTTGTAAATAATGCCTGGAAATACCTCCTTCATTTTAGCGGCCTATATTTGCACAAGTTTTATTACAGAGATTTTGCCTACTGCAGGAGCCCATGATACACATTTCTTCTCAACACCTTGTTCATACAAAGGTGTTCAAAAAGAAAAGAAAAAGAATTAAAAGCATAGGAACCAAATAGCTGCAAGCGGGACTCTGATAGAATTTATTATTTATTTGCAGAAATTATATGTCCGGTAAGTAATGTCTGTAATAACTGAGGGATCTTTCATGTGGTATGTGTATATTCACGTGAGGCAGGATCAGAGGTGAGCCAGAGATAAGGTGTTTGACGCCTCTAGTGTTTTGAGTTCGGGGCAGAGGTACTTAGGGTTTATAAGGCTGAAAAAGGGTTAATGAGCTGTGGCTTGGGATGTGGATCGTATGTATCCATCACTCCCAAGAGGTCTGCTCTGGATGTTGGTTGGAGGGGAAGCATGTGGACAGGTCAAGCACCAAAGCTGCTAGATGCTGCAGGACACAGCTCTTGCTCACCCCCTCTGAGAGGCAAACTTGTCCCAGTTTAGGCTAAGTGTATTTTTGGCCAGGTTGGACTTAAACCAGAGGTACTGCCAGTCACAAGAATGAATTTACAGGCAGTATATGCATTTTCTGTGTTTACGTGCCATGGTGACATCTGAAGTGATGCTCTGATAAAAGCAGACAGCAAAGAGACCTTTTGTTTTCTTTTTTTCCCCACCCTTCCTTTTTTGGGCTTTGCCTCCCTTCTCTTCAAAGGAAATTTCAGCAGATACGTGTCTTGTGGGTGAACACAGTAGGCAGAAGTTAATTTCCTGCACGCTGGGTTGGCATCAAAGCTCAGGGGATAAGAAGGAGACACAACCCCATCGGCGAGCGGAGATAACTCTGCACAGCTCAGCACAGCTCCGGCGGGACGAGGCCAGGCACCAGCTTCTTGGCGATGGGATGCCAATTTGTCCAAATACTAATGCGCTTGGGATAGGAGGGAAATAAGAGCCTGCAAGGCACTTTGATAGTGACAGCTCTTATGAATATGTTTTACCATCTGATCATTGATTAGTAGGAGTCCAGGTGGAGCATTCAGAAAGTCTTCCCAGCAGAGGGAATTTCAGCTTTATCGCTGTCTTGTAACTCAGCCCCGTGCGTTAGGATCAGGTTATTGTGATTTTCGTTCTCATTGTTGTTCTTGTCATCATTATTCTTATTTAGGAAAGAGAATGTCTTCCTTTGGGGACATTTCAATAGCCAGTTTCTGTTCCAAGAAGAAGCGTGGAGAGGTGAAAAGCTGAGACTTTGCAGAATAGCAAATTTGGAAACATCTTTAATAAAAAGTGTCAGGGAAAGATCAGTGGGTTTGATTCAAATAACAAGCTTTGCTCTAGCTAAACAACATGCTTTGAATCACCATTTCAAAGTGTTGTTTTATTTTGCTTTGAAATGGGAAATGAGAATGATTCTGTCATTGTTATTTTAATGTTGTTAATTTGATCATCCTGATAATGAAAATTACAATTTCATTGAAACCAATATTTTCCCATGGAGCACAAGAGCACTTTCTGACTACAAATAATTGTCAGAAAATTTGAAAAACAAAGTATAGGAATTATTATAACTCCCAGTACTCTGAATACAGCTCTTTGAGATGGTTGCAAGTGGAGAGGGACATTTCTGTGAAATGTGAAAGCAAGGAGGAAGCAGAAGAGTGAGAATTTCCGTAGGATGTTGTTGTACAGAAAGGCGCTGAGCACGCTCTGTATTTCACATGTATTTTTCACACGAATCTAGTGCAGGATTTCTGTGACACATCACTTAGAAATGAATGCTTGGTAGAACGACATTGTGGGCAGGTGGGGATCTGCTCTATTCCAATATATTTCCTATATGGTTGTTTCTAAACTTACCACTACAATCTCTCGGCATTTCCCCAGTAATGTATTAACCAACATAAATAGCTTCTGTTATACATCTGTTCTGTCATTCTTTCCCCAGCAGGAAGGAGCAAGTGCAGGGGTGTATTTTGTTTTTGTAGAGGTTTTGGGTTGTTTATTTCAGTTTTGTTTTGGGAAGGAGTAGGGGAAATTTGTCTGGAGGTTTGGGGTTTTTTTTTTTCCAGAGCATGCTTGTTTTAAGCGCATATGCCACTATGTATTTATCATTAAAAAAATGTAAGATCAAAACTGCAGACACATCACTCAGCACAGTGGGTGGTGAGGTTTGCAGCAACTCCTTGCTCTTGTAAATGTGTGTTCCTCAGTCTCAGACCAGTCCCCAGGGAACTTCGGTTCCCCACTGAGACAAAAATTTGCTTTTGAAGGAAACTGGCGTCCTTTTTAAGGACATTCTTACTAGCCAGAACTGTAATCAGGCTCTTAAGTATGCTGGTCACAACCTACCAAGTACTTTAAAGATACAGTGTGAATTCAATAACCTGCGGACGGCCAAGAGAGAGCGTAGCTGCAGGTTATGTGCTCATAGCCTCTTCTCCCGAGGAGCGAAGCTGCTGGGCATGAGGTCGACTCATGTCCTTGAAGCTCTGGTCTAGGCATAGACTGGATGAGTGTGACAAAAGCCAGGCAGTAATCCGTCACGGAGAGTCCCAGCCGGAGCCAGTGGCAGTCTGTGTTGTGCCTTTGGATGCTCCAACATGAGTGTGAGCAAGGAATCCATCCTTCCTAAGCCACAAACGGAATGACTCGATCGTAGGTACATAGCTTCAGCCAAAGGAGGCTGTGAGCTCTTGGACGTTTCCCACTGGAGCGTGCGGTCCCCCTTCTGCACCATCACTGACCAGTGGCTCTGCTGGATGTGGTTCAGTCACCACCACGTGGACTAATTTGTCCTGGTTGAGGTGAGCTGGTCCCTGTCGTTGCCCTTAAAGTCTGTGCTTTCAAAGTGCTGGCTGATACACGGCAGAATGGGGGAGAAGCAACATTTTGGAGTTGAGTAGTTTCATGTACGTAGTAACAGGCAGAAATCAGTGAAGTCTGAAACGGGCCGTAAACCATTAGGCTTTGCAAAGTGCTACCTTAACTTCAGAAAACAGTCATGAAATTGCAAAAGCACTCATTAAATGTGAAATACAGACCCAGAAAGGCGATTCGCAGAGCAGGCATCAGAGGTAATAAATATCCCGCAGCCAATAGCGGGAGCCTGCAGCAAGAGAAATGTGAAGTAAATATGACTCACACTGTACCATTTTTCAGAAATGTAATTTGATAAATTGTCTTCAGAGCTTAAAATAACCCCCGTGTGTAGCAGCTGTGGAGAGTGGGACCTCGCTAACATCCAGCACGTTGCTACCATTCCTCACTCAGGATGGACCCGAGGCCTTTAGGAAAGAGACCGAGGGGACATCTGGGCTTGCCGACCTCCTCTGCAGCAAAACGAGGCATCTGAATTTTTCATCTGCCCCATCATTTTCTACAAAATAAATTATTTGATTGTTGTGGAAAGTATAAAAAAGCAGGAAGCAAAATAGATATTTCTCTTGTCAGCTTCCTAGCTTGATCTTCTATTTTTTGTTATCACAAAATGTGTTGCTTCATATGGTTTGAGCCCAAAAGAGACTTCCTGTATATTGGAGACTATTAAATTTAATCCAGTTACTCTTCCTGTGACTCAGAAAACTTATGTTTGACTAAAATGAAATACATTTGGCTAAAACAGATCTTCCAGAAAGGCATTTATTCTTCTTTTGACAATACCATGAGACAGAATAAACACAGTTTCTCTCAGCTGAGTAACTATAGGAGTCTTGTCCCCACTGGAGTTTGAAAGGAGGATAAATATCACCCAGTAAATGCAGCCACCCTTTGTGCCCTCCCAGAGGGAAATTAAACAGAGATCTCAAAAAATAAACCCAGCTTCATGGGGGCTCTCTTTATACTGTGTTGTGGAAACAAAACACATATAGTTTGGGTTCAGATCAAAACATACCATGAGTAGAAGGGAAATGTATAGTCATATCATGACACGATAGGGTATCATGTCAGGATACCTGGACAACACAGCTTGAAATTATTATAATCTACATGATTGAGAACAGTACTGGAGATGCTCTGCTCATCCTGCGCTGGAAGTGAAATGATGGATGAAGCTTTCATCACAGCCTGCGTCTAGGAGAGAGCCAGACTTGAGGGGGCACGTTTCAAGAGCACCAGCAGGGCTGCACGAGCAAGAAGAGACTCAGTGCCGGTCTGTGTAGGGTGCCATAGGGGACCACTGCTGGGAAATGGGTGGACCACACCAGTGTGCCCTAAAGACCGTGGGTGTTTACCGTGTGCAAGGAGACGCGGCGCGAGGTGCCATCCACCCTTCAGCTGGCTTGGGATAAAGAGTTAAAGGGGTCTTAACTTGCCTGCAGGGTCCAGACCTGGGGGCAGTGCAGGGTGCAGGGACCCCCTGCCTGGGGGGGAACGTGCTGCTTAGGGAGGTTTGCTCACAGAGGTGATGAATACATGGGCTCCGAGGTGGGAAGGAGAGATATAAATGCTGGCTGCTATCCAGTCGATAGATAGGATCTATTATTCATAGGCATCTTGCGGACATCGTTATTTGTTTTTAGTGACACGGAAACAGTGCGCTCTGGCTGATCTATATAATGTGCAGCCAGGCCTGTATTTCACTGCACTCCTTTGCAGGCTTTCTGTTGCATTCAATCATAGCGGTTTGTCTGTGGAAGAGCAAGTACGGTATTTATTATGTACCTGTAATTAATGCTGAACATTTTCTTCTGCTATTTTTCCTGTTTATTTACATTTCTTTTTAGATCAATTGAAAAAATCACAGGAGACTTCAGCCATAGAGCTGATGGAAATAACAGCAAAATTGCTCCACAAGTTGTTGAGGGTTTTTTTTCCTCAACTAGCCTCTAGAGATTTTGAAAAATAGCAGCACTTTCAAATTTCATCAAGATGTTCCTAGTACTGAAAGATTTTATCCGGTTTTAGACAAGCTCTAAATCAGAAATTGGTTAGGAATTTTCTTTTTCTTAGTGAGAGGTTTGATTCGGGTTGTTTCAAGGGAATTATTTCTGTTCTGTCCTTTGTTAACTTACATTTGCAGGGTACTTATATATTTTGCTAAAAATTTAGAACTCGGGAAATTAGAACCAGCTGCATTTAGCAATTAAAAGGATTTTAATTCCTTCCTGAAATGAAGGCTGAGCCTCCGTGTTTATTTGGCAACTCTTCTTGATGTCAGTAAGAGTCTTCTGTGACACTCCAAGCATCTGCCTTGTCTTTCTGGCCTGATGCACCGTTCTGGTGCCATCCTTGCGGTACCCATTATAACCTTAAACAGGACTTAACTTGTCCTGGAAAGTCACTGGAGAGCTGTGCAAGCTCTGCCAAGGCAGAAGTTCCATGAACAATGAGGAAAGATTTGTGCTTTTTTTTTTTCCTCGCACTTTTTGCACGGGAAGGTCTGGGGGTGATGGAGTGGAGCTCGCTGGCAGGGCTTGCTGAACCCTCTTTAGGGACATGGGAGACGGTGTACTTGTTCCTACAGACCCGGTTGCTGACTGCCGGTGGGATTCACTGCACAGTCTTGAGGCAAAGGGCTCATTTTGCAATGAAGGAAGAAGCAGTTTGTCATTTCCTTGGAGAGCACATGCAACCTGCAGCTCGTGCTGGGGCTGCCCTGGGGGACAAGGCAGCCAAGCCAGGCTGGGAGCAAGGTTGGTTCAGCATCCCTACTCCTTCTCCAATGTGGGGTGAATCCAGGAGGCTTGGGGGCTTGTCCGTGGGGACAAAGCTCAGGGTCATTTCTTTTTGGCAGTTTGCTTGAACTGGTGAACTGAGGTTGGTCTTTAAGAATAAAAGTAAAAAATTAGGATTTCAACTTCTAGAAAAGTTTTCTTTCCTTTTAAAAGTGTACCAAATGATTTTGCAATTATCTCTGCCTGGCAGAGTTAATTATGTCCAGGGAGAGGAAATTCAGGTCACAGGGTAACAGCAGTACTTGCAAATCACCAGGAACTGATGACCACACTTATTTCTGAAACGCATTTAACCAGGGAAAGTGATTCACCAGAGGAACAGCTTGACAAATTGCACAATATTTAACTAAACAGTCCCCTTTGGAGTTTGCGCACTTCCATGGCAACCAAAATGTGGCAGCCAGGGGAAAATGGAAATTCTTTTAAAATAGTCATCCTTGCTATCCTCTTTTTCATTTGGAAGAATGCTGAAGGATACAGAGGACTCAGAAGGAAATAACTAACTGTGAGAATATTGTTGGGAAAGTGCAATTTCATCTGCAAAGGAAAAATGAGTCTTTTGAACTTCCACGCTCTGACATCTGAAAATTTCTAAATGCTGCAGAGGTAATGGATGTTTCCTCCACTGATCTTTAAGCCACTTCCCTGGGATGGTTTCCCTGTCAGGCACATCTAGTCACTCTTCCACAGCTCTGACTTCAGGCCTTTACCATTCAGGTTGCTGGGGGACAGCAAGAAATTTGCTGAAAGTCCCCCCATTGAGTGACAGATTTACTAATCATTCCACCAGCTGTGTTTAAAAGAAGTCAAACACTTGATCTTGAAAAGCAGATGTATTAAGCTAAAAATATATTTGCAATCTCTTTCTTCAGGACTAAATAAATGTTTCTCATACTTCTGATTGAAACCAAAGTTAAAAATAGCAGGGTGGAAAGTGCATTGCCCAGGTTTTTAATCTATTTGGAAGTTTTATTAGGGCATTTCTGACATGGAAATGGCACATGCTGCTTGTGTTTCTAATGCTGTGCCCTGGCTCAGGATCATGAGTGGCACTAAGATTTATGGGGGTGCCTCTGAGATTTATAGCCCCCTCTGTGACTCCGGCGGGAGACCCTCTGAGGCCCCAGAGACTGCCTATTACACTGTACTCCGACTTGCCGACTTTCAATCAGTAAGAGAAACACACTTTCTCTTTTCATTTTCTTCCCTCTCGATAACCTGTTATCCCCGAGCAGTCGGCTCAGCTGGGGTCTGACATCCTCCGAGCTGCAGTCAGGACTGCGCATGGTTGTGTCTTCCTAATAGCTAGGTCGATTGCCAAGTGTTTTTGTCAAAGAATAAGGGTTGTGAGGAGCTGAATGACCTCCATCTCCCTGAAGTGGTGTCCTCTACAAGACTCCCTGTCACACACTGCTTTAATGTTGGCACTCCAGAAAAATATTGTAGCTAAGATGGGAAGCCCTGAGTGTGTTTTCACAGGGAAGTCCTGCTTAAATAACTCTTCCATATGCTGTACATCACTTTTATCAGCACTAAGATATCATGTGCGCACTCTCTGGATACACAGCCGAATGAGCATTGAACTCCTCAATTCAAATTGTTCCAGCTCACAACACACAGAGCATCCACAGCTGCTCTTTGCTGGTTTAATCCCCAGAGCTGGCCAAAACCTCACGGCCTTCTACTGGGACGCTGAGGGTAATTCTCTTATTCCACTGGAGTTTGGGATTTATTGTACCTATTCTGCTTTTGTCCCAGGTTTCATCCCAACTACTTGTCCTGGTAACTGGGGAAGCACTGTACCCCCTTTTCAAGAGAATTTCAGGGATGTGTACATCCAGCAAGCAATGTCCATTGTAACACTCCAAAACAGTGAGCAGGCAAAGACAAATTTATTGAAATATGACAGAGGTACTAGGATATTCATTGTGAAAGGCTTGATGAAGCAGAGTAATAGGGAAAAGTAAAATGTGCGTCATGCTAGGAAATAGTGGCAGAAGCCTTGCTGTGCTTGGATGGGGTCTGGAGTTGGAGGAGACAGAGCACGGAGTCACCTCTGAAGTCCTCCATGCTCGTGTCTTGGTCTTCCTTCCATCTTCACTTGGATCAAAGGAGCCAAGTGACAGCTAGGGGCCACCTGATTCCTATCATCAAATGGTAGGAAAGGGCGTCCAGCTCATGTACGCACCCCTTTCTTTAAGCAGCAGCATACTTTATGGCATTCAATCTATTTAATAAAATCATCCAGTAATTCTGATTAATGCCTACCCAGAAGAGTTGCTGCTTACCCTTAGATCCAAAGGCTAAGCAGCAATAATCCAATCATGGTAATCATAACTTACTACTTTGATCTTCAGATAAAAGAGCCTATAGAAGTGCAAAAGTGTTACATCACCGTTATTTGGACAACTTCAAAGCATGTTATATACACTAATGAATTCTCCCCAGCACAGTCTGATGAGAAGTAATAGGAGGCAAATGTGTGAACAGAGGAGTAGAAAGGAAGAGGGGAGAAGATGAGTCCTCATACGGGAAAAGGGAAAAGCAGTAAAAATAAGCACCTGTACACTGCGAATAGGTATGAGATGTGAGGCAGGGTCTGTGAGGGCCTCCTGTAGGAGGAATTTACTCTCTCATTTCTTGAAGCTCTCCATAAGAAGCAAGATCTCAGGCTGCAGAGAGGCAAACCAAGGGAGGGGGCAGCTTTTCATCTCAGCAGTGCTTCCACAGCCTTCAAAAATAAAAAAATCTTAGCAGGTGAAATAAGGGCAGCAGAAACACTGAACATGTTTTCCTTTCACAGTTTGGGAGTTTTGATGTTAAAAGACAGTCACTCCTGTGCACATAAAGCTCTTCCAAAAAATGCTGGCTGGGGAGACCAGACTCATTCCTCACCACTTCTACAAGGGATACAATATGCCCTTGCAGAAAAAATAAATGCTCAAAAGTGAAAATAGAGAAAATGTAACTTGTAAAGTCTTGGTGAGGGGTCACATTTTAAATTAGAAATGAGACAGAAAATGGAATATTTGGGATTATTGCTCAGAGTGAAAATATTCCAGTGCAGAAAATACTCTCATCCCAGAAAAGGCCTTTCTCTCCTCAGATTGGAAAATCTGACAAAAGACAGGCAAAAAAAACCAAAGCAAAAAGAACCAAGGCAAGGCACCCTGGAAGAAGGCTGAGCTAGGTTATTGTAACTTTGCCCAGAAGCCTCAAAAATTGAGCTCTAAATTGTGAGCACATGTAGATGGCTAAAGACGATCTTGGAAAAATGAAGGACTGGTAGCATATAATCCAAAATATATTAAATCTTTGGGGAAAAAAAAGCTTTTTCATCAAGGAGACTTTGAAGAAGAGACTGAGGGAGAGCATATGAAATCTACCAACACAGCAAAGGACATTAGCACAATAGGCTGTTGTTTAAAAAGAAGGATGAGTGCTGATAAATTTAGGGCCACCTGAGGTTGAGGAAGTTCCTGAGTAATGAATCTCTTGGGGTGCTCCAGTGAGTGCTTCTGACAAAATTTTATGCTTGTCACCTTGTGAGTTTTTCGCAGCAAAGTGAACAAATGTCACCAAAGTGAGAAAAATATGTGAAGAGCCTTTTTTTTTACAGTGAAATTTTTGCTCAAAGGCATGACAGGAGTCGGGTTTTTTTCCTTATAGCAAAAGCTGGCAAAACTGCAGAAGAGGGATGACTTTGCCTTTCACCAGAGCTGCTGAGCAGCCCGAAGCAACCACGTGTTTCTCAGCAAACCTCTATCTAAACACTCATCCCTTAAACTACCTTGGTTTGCAACATGGAGGCACGCTGCCTGTGCTTAAGAGGATGACAATGTATTTCTTTGGATCTATCTGTTCTGCCTTTCAACCACACTCTTATTTTTTCTTAGAGTTCTACCTCATCCCTCTATCCTAGCCCTCTCTTTACAATGTTTTTAGCAGCCCTCTGGAAGAGTTGGGTGTATTATCCCGCAGTTTTAGGGATAAGCATCTCAGCAGCCAGTTCTGCTCAGGGACGGTGGCTCCCTCGAGCGAAGGACATACCTCTGTTCTGCAGTTCTGCTCTGCAGGAGTGGTTTTATACCACGGGTGGTACGTGGGTCCTGCTGAAGTTGAGGGGGGCTGGTTGCCCACGTCAGTCCATGTTTGCTTGGCATCTAGTGCTACCAACACCATACTTCATTAGTTGAGCAGGTGAGTTGTGTTGGTTGCATGTCAGCAGGCTGCATTTTGCGCCCATTTTGGACCACAGGAGGGCTCAACCTGCAGACTGCTATTGAGTACATAAATTACCCTCTGCATAGCTGGGCCCATTTGATGCTGCCTCTGCCTGCTGGAATTGACTGTCTCAGGAAGGGGAAGTAGGCAAAGCAGCAGCTCAGAGGTAAATTCCACCAGGTGACCAATGCTTCAGGCCACCCGCCCAGGTGAAGTTCATAAATGTTATTCATCCTCTTCTCCCACAGCTGGGAACTGAATTAGAGAGATGAAGTAAGCTACCCTGGATCCCATAGCATGGCAGGGCTTCCGAAGGCACAGAAAAATTGCTCCTGGATGCTAGTCCTCTGGTTAGGCCGTTAGGTACCTCTTGCCTGTCAAAATGCTAAGTGAATGTCTTGAAAACAGCACGTAGCTGCTCCATGTAGTCATGCTTATACTTAGCACTGCAGCAATCCAAGCTCCAATGACTGGAGAACCACAAGTGGCATGATGCATTTCTGACTAAGCAGGAAAACTCATTTTAGAAAGAGGTTTTGCCCATTAAAGGGAAAATGAAGAAAAAAGTGCCAACATATTCTGCAAAAGAAGAGATGCAAGGGTAGGAGAGGGACCATATACTGCTGTCCAAGGCCATTAGCTTAGGCAGAAAGAAACAGTAAATAAACTATGACTTATGATTAAAGCCTCGCAGAGATACATCCTCCTGTTGAGTCTGGGAGATTCTGCATATTTGCAGACAATATGTTCAATCGTTGCAATATTTACACAGCAAGTGACCCCAAGGCCCCTTCTTAGAAGGACTTCTGCTGGGATTCTGCAATCCATATTGCCTCCTTCCGGCGTGTTGGCTTTGGGGGTCGGATAAGCTGGCATGGTTTGCCTAAAAACATGAGAAAAAGCAGATCTCCAGCCCATATACAAAAGTTAAGAAGCTCTCAAATTTTTTCCTTCTTTTTTTTTTTGAAAGAAAATTCAGAAAAAAAAAGCAGGGGAGAGACAGCATGGGACTCCCAGTGCCTGTGCTCCCTCAACTTTCTTACCCTGTCTCACTGGTTAATGTTACCCACAGGGAATCAAAATATGCAGCTGTTACCTATGTAGAAAAATTGCGAGGGGAGCTGAAGAAGGAATTTGTACTGCTGGGAGAGGTAAAGGAGAATGTCAGTAGAAAATATTCTGTGTTTGTGAGGGCTGTCTTGGCATTCTGTGTTAAAGCCCAGCACTGCAGTTGGGACTCCAGACTCTTGTACCAGGAGGTAGAGTTCAATAATAAGTAAATGCAAATGGCAAGAAAATTAATAATAGAGCATGGAGAGAGAAACATGCATTATAGTCACTCCACTTTAATGACAAACAGTTGGTAGCTCATTCAAAACTATTCGTGGCATAGCAGAGCGTAAAAGGATAAGAGCTTTGCAGCATGAGCGTGATGGATGCACCCGGAGCTGTGTACCAGCTCCACAACCCAACGCTAACTTTGTTCCTCTATCTATGACTATTCACAGACTTTTCAAGCAAATCTGGGGTTCATGTGAGGATTGGAGATAAAATGGTGAGACTAATAGTGCCAGATGGTCTGTGACACACAGAAAAAGCAAAGCTCATTTACATTGACAGAGTTTAATGTTAAAAATTTGTTTAAAATAAGAGCAAAACTGGAGCAAAATGTTTGCAACTAATCCACTACCAAGTCAATCTTCAGATAGACCCATGAAATTATCTAGAGTCAGTATCAAATTAGCAGAGCAGTGTCGGAGATCAGAGGATCTGTGTGGGTAGAAGACCAAAAGTGGATTTGACCCACAATCGGTAGAACAAGCGTATAAGAGCTTTTCTTTCAACAGTTTTGCATAAATTCATTCAGTGACAAATATGTCAGTTGCCTAAGTGAGCCTTTATTAGAATTGAATTTAACAGCAAATCTGGGAAATCCTCCCAAAGCAACTATGGCCTTAGAATCCCAGATTTGCACTTCTAATTAAAACACTGTCAGTTTAGGTGTAATTCTCCATAAGAAATGGATTTGGGGAGGGGGAAGGGAGAAGTGGGAGAGAACTGAGATGGTGCTTGAACAGGTTTCCAATGAGGTTTACTTTGTATATTTTCTGATAATCTTTCTAATGTTTTTCGCAAAAATGTATTATGTTCTTCTAATACAATGGCAAAGCAGAGGCAAACTCCTGTCAGCTTTTCCTATACCTTCCATAAGGGATAAGATCAAAGAGCAAATTGTTTGATCAAGGATTCTATTTTGTTTTAAGAAATAAGAGATTATAGCTACATGATTTTCTTTTTTTCTGTGAAGAATCCATCAATGCTAAGGCTAGAACATTAAAAAAATCACTTCATGAGAACAAAGGGAACTTACAACTCTTTTCTGTTTTCTACTGGCAAAATGCAGTTGCTTTTGCAAGGGAAGGTAAAAAAAAGTCATCTAAGTAAGAAAATCAAAATATTATTTTCAGCTTGGTCATCTGCAGGTTTTCCATTAGACAGATATAAAATAGCACATTCCAGAATTATGTTTCAAATTATACATGTGCTAGGTAAGGGTTTAATGTATTATAGAAGCAGAAAGAAAATTATTTGTAATGAGAAAGCAGAAACAAAATTATTTACTGTGTTAAAATTATACCTTGTAGCCTTTCAGAAATGAACCATTAAGTAATAGAAAAATGCAAAGCTTGGACGGACCCAAACCAACCACTTTTGGAATGCTACTTTTAGAGGACATTTGCAACTATTATCTTTTCATTCTGATTGAGAATACTAAGGTTTCATTTACAATTTCAGAATTCTCCACGGCGCTGAAACTCTGGTTGCCAGCCAGCTCTAATTTTGAGTAGATTGTGAACTGTGGATAATGAGGGCAGAGTATTTACTACTTACTCCTCCAAGGGTAATGTTGGAAAGGAGCGTCCCATTCTTGCTACTGTTCCGTGAGGGGCAGGCAGGACCCCAGGTCAGGGAGAGGATGGGGAGGAGTGGGGGGAGAGTGTGGTTTTAGCCAGCATGGGCAGGGCTAGAAGAAGAAACCAAGAGATCTTAATTTGGATTGTGTAAGAAAGAAGAGCGTAGGTGCAGAAGGAATGATATAGGTTGAAAAGTGTACAATGTCGTCTATCTAGCTATTTCACCCCTTCCTCCGTCCCAGAATTAGCCGTTCATTAAAGCCTCTTTCACTGTTATCCTTGTTTATTTTATTCTGATTTTTTTTAGCTCCTGCTATTCACAAGTATTACTATGATAAGGAATGTGAATAAATCCAGAGGTCAGACAGACAAATCCAAACATCCAAACCTTAGCATATCTTTAAAGTACTAACCAGTGTGCTCCATCTCACGAGCTCTGCAGAAGACTGAGCCACTAACTTTTCCACACAGCAGAGAGCTGATTGCCTTCATGTTATGCTTGAACGGGTGTGGGGACATGTAAATTCTCCATGCAAGAGGTTTTAAACCCCATACTGCCCATTACTGAAGAGAAATTAACTTGAGCTAGGGCTCAAGCTGCAGAACATTTGTTAGTCAAGTGTAAGGTCATTTTCCGTTATCTAGCTGCGGAGTGAGATTTTCAAAACCTCAAAGTCACTTAAAAGTAGAAGGTATATCTACTCCTCTGTGACTGTTCTTACTAGAGCATAAACATAACTCTAAGTCCCACTGGCTTTTGACCATGCTTTTAGCTCCCTAGTAGTGAAGTCACTTCTAGAAATGGGATATTATCTCCTAAATTACAAAGGCACTTTTGCAAATGTGTCCCATGATGGTAGCACTGTTGCTCTCCTGCTTGGTCAACAAAAGTAACAGAACAAGATCATAATGGATATTGTCTTTCCAACTACTTGCAGTGGTAAGCAGTAACAGGCATTGGCTCAAAATGTAAAAAGGCAACATGGTTATCCAGAGAAATGCAACTTGTCCCGCTTAACCTGCGTTCACTGCTATTGAGTCATGGAGATGTCACACAGGATCACATTTGCTTGTGTGATGTTTGATCATGACTATTATTATATCTTTTATTGTATTGCACTAGCCCCCAAGAGCCTTCATCACTAGCCAGCGCTCCCTTGTGTCAGATGGTGCCCAACCACGGAGCAAAAGTACGATGTCCTGCAGAGCCCATATGCTGCGCGTTTTCTCTTCTGTGTTGTTACAGCAGTTTAGATTCACAGCTTCTAGCTCCAAGTCAATCTAGCAGTGAGGGCAAACATTGCTCATTAGCAGTGTCTGCAATAAAACATCGTACACGGGAAGCCCTAGCCATGCTGGCAGTGATAGCAAGCTGTTTATCTCCTCTCCTTTCCTCCACAGTCTATGAGAGCGAGAACTCGCCTCACAGCATCTCACGTCAGGAGGAGATATGACCAGCACCAGCAGCACACACAGCCCAGATGAGACTGGTTCATGGTACAGACCGTGTATATCATGTATCCTGTCCCATCTGGCTCCCATGGGAGAGAAGCTACAGCCCCCTCTCCCTCTTTCACCTGCCCTCCTCGTTACCTCCTGGTCTCAACACCCCATAGTTACTTTTTCCTGCTGTCAGTGCCAGGTGCGGAGCCAGGAAGCATAAGCCATCTGCAGCCGACAGCAGGCAGCCCCCGTGGGATAAGGCAGTAATGAATATCACCAGGATATTGTGGAGGGTCTAGAGGCAGGAATGCGGCTGACTGCCGCTGAAGGGATTGAAACAAGTCACAGAAATATCCCAGCTTCGTCAGGAAGGAAAGGCTGTATAATTTGCAGCTGGAGATGAATGTGATTATTTGCCATGCAAATGGATTTTGCCAACTCAAAGTGGCCTTCATCAGCAGAGATTGTTGTATTTGACATTATCTGGTTACTTTTGTTTAATGCCTCTGTGCCTTTTCTGAGCGCTTCCTTCCCTGAGCACACATCATCCACACTAATTAGAGACAGGTATTTTTTTTCCTCTTCCCTATCAATCTGAAGACGTGTGAGCTGAATCCATAGCTGCCTCCATCCTCAATCCCTCTCCAAATATGAAACAAAAGGTAAAGTCGTTTGCGCTGACGGTCCTGCAGGCTGAGTATTCTCCACGGATGGGAAGCACGACGGTCACATTTACCTCACCTAACTTTAGCTATTTAAAAATTAGCTGTTTCGTCCAACCTCGTCATCCTAGTTCCTTCAAAATTCAATAGAGAGGGAGGTCTGCAGAGGGACCTCCTCCCAACCCGAGACGGATGGGGTGAATCATCCCTGGAGGTCCCTACTCATCTCCAGAGGTTGTTTGGTGAGTATGTGTCTCTTAGAGAGTTAGATAAGAGCAGAAGAACAGTGCCCATCTGCCTGCTTTTCCCACAGCATCCAGCACTCCCACCACAAACCTCTGATCCCCCTCTCTGGCTGGCAGTGATGGGGAGGCATAAAAAGAAAGTAATCTGGGATGAAGGACCGTCGGTCTGCCCAGCCATGTTGCTGCAGTTGCCAATAAAGGAGGAGGTTTGTGTGAGACACTGCAGGATGGGGTAACCAGCATATAGCTTATGGTTGGAAACCGTGCCAGTGGGCTGTAGACCTGAAAAAATCTTTGTTGTACCTTTCTTGTATTTTAAAATCTGGATGATTAAGAAAAGAATTTGTGGACTCGCTATAGTATCACCTTGGAGATGTGTCCTGTAAACTTTCCTGAAAGACCTTGAAAGGTGGATCCTTCAAAGTCATTCACTGAGCTTGGGTTTATGGCGAGATGGACTTTGCTGCCCAGTTTCAGAAAAGCCTGTGGAAGAAGAAACCAGAAGGGAGGGCAGAGCCTGCTCCAAAATGAGGCCCCTGTGCAGAGGAAAGCCCGACCGATCTCTAACCATAAAAGTCCTTTCAGGCACAGCTGTAAAATACGCTGCTTGTCCTTTCTGTCACTGTAATCCCTTGCAGTCATGTTTCCTGCAGTTTTTGCCCGCCACAGGTGAAAGCTGCTGTGATCATTCTCCCGGACCACGGGGCTGATAATGCATGGGGTGGGATGAGTCTTATTTGCACATATTAAAACGCGTGCTTTCCACTCTGTCCCGCATGCTGCGTGTGTGTGAGCTCTGTCACTGTGCCTGGTTTCAGTGGGAAGTGATCTCAGAGAGTTTTGACTAAAGTCATTTCAGGGTGGGTTGGTCTAAACAGGGAGGTGACGTGATGTCTGCGGGAGCAGCTCCCCTCACATCAGCAGCATTTAAAACCAGGCTGGACAAACTGGAAGGGTGTAACCTAGATGAGTCGGGCAGCTGGTGGGCTATGTGGGTTTAGTCTCTTTCCAGCTCTAATTTCAGTGATGAGCAGGGTGTGTTTTTTCCCCTCGATGGAGTGATGGAGCATACAGGTTGGTTTGTCAAGTCGTGTTAAACCACAATAAACCATAGCAGCAGGTCCCAAGGCTTCATGCAGACCTGGACATGGCATGGCACGCACTATCATGAGCTGGTCCAGTGCCCATAGCTGGACTGGGTTATCTCTGTTACCATCCAATAAACCATATTTCTGTGGAGCGACTCGGATCAGCAGAAAGGCAGCACTGAGACACAGTGCCCTCCCAGAGGAATAAACGGTGTTTCTCACAGGCAGGTCCTCCTTAGTCAGACTGTCTAGCTTTATCAAATAGCATTGTAAGTTACCTTCTGTCTGGGATAGTGCTCTGCATCTAGAGAAGGAGCATATAAATAATTTAGACAGAATGCATGAATACTGACATCACTCTAAAATTATCTTCCACTCTTAAAATTATTTGAAAAGATTTTAATATAAATTAATGCCTGCTTGACTTATTTGCCTCTATAGCTATCCAATGGTTACAGATAATTGGCTATTTGATTGCAGCAAGTGCAAAATACATAGATTTAAGGCATTATTATGAACATCTTGTCTAACCATCTGCTGAATACAAAACAGATAATGTCAGTAGGCAAATTACTCATTAAAACCGTAGCTCCACTCTGAGCTTCAATATGTCTTATAGAAAAACACAGAGGTTTGGGTTTTAAACTTCAGGTGATGGAGGAGCTGACCTAGTGATCCCAACTGGTCTGTATATCTGGTCTGGCTCCATGCTGGTGCTCCTTCCTGCTGTGGGTGCATGGCACAACACAGACCATGCCAGAGATGCTGTTTGGATGGGCATTGCCCTGCCCAGCTAAACCTTCCTCGTAGTTGCCTCCATGGCTTAGTATTATTATTATTATTATATACTCTGAAAGGAATTGAAAATCAAAGCAAATTCAGTTAATCGCTAATTTTTTTTTCACTGCAAATTTTTTATCCCTCTTCTAATTACATTGACACCTTGAAAAGTAGATTAAGAACTGAGACAGACCTTTGGCTTCCCTGCAAGTGGCTGGAGAACGTGACTTTGGGTAAATGCCCAGGTAAATGATGGGCCTGCAAGAGCAAGCTGCACCTTTTGGACCTTCACACTCCTCCTGTTTGACTCTCGTCTCTGTGTCCAGGTCTCTCTCCGGCCGCATAGTTGGTGGCGTTTGGTGGTTCTTCACCTTGATCATCATATCCTCCTACACAGCTAACCTGGCTGCCTTCCTCACCGTGGAAAGGATGGTTTCTCCTATCGAGAGTGCAGAGGACTTGGCCAAGCAGACAGAAATTGCCTATGGGACCCTAGAAGCTGGCTCCACTAAAGAATTTTTTAGGGTAAGAAGGGAACTAGAATGCAAACATTTTGATTAGCCCTTTGTTTGACAAGTCCTCCAGGCCCATCCTCTCTCATCCTCAACTCAGGTCTGTTTTTCTCTCTTGCTTCCCCTTACCATGTTAGGACCTGCTGAGCTTGTCCTTAGAACAGCAAAAATCCAGTTTTCCCTGTGCCGCTCAGAAGGCTGGCTGTATCTCCAGTACATGGGATATTTTGTGGTTCTAAACACCAATATGGAATATCCATGTGCTTGCCCACGTTACCAAGGAGCTACTCTGAGCAGCTCCAAAAGAAACCATGTCTTGATTTCCATCTTGGTTTGCCCTTGGTTTGATCTGCAAAATCACTCACCGTACACAAATATGTATCAGGGATTGATCTGGGCCGTGGTGCAGAAATGGCAGGAGGTTCATTAACATCCCGTTACCCCTTTTGCCTTCCCCGGCCCATCCGATATGTGGGTATGCGTCAGTCCAAGCTGGAAATCTCAGCTGGCACCCAAACCTCTGCTAATGCTTCTGTTGCGTTTCTGCTGTCCTACGCAGCGATCCAAAATAGCGGTGTTTGAGAAGATGTGGACGTACATGAAGTCAGCCGAACCCTCCGTTTTTGTGAGGACGACGGAAGAAGGGATGATCCGGGTGAGGAAGTCGAAAGGGAAGTACGCCTACCTCTTGGAGTCCACGATGAACGAGTACATCGAGCAGCGGAAACCCTGCGACACCATGAAGGTGGGAGGTAACTTGGACTCCAAAGGCTATGGCATTGCAACGCCAAAGGGGTCTGCACTGAGGTAAGTAGCTTGGATTTGCTTTCTTTTGCCAAACCACCCAGCAAATCAATGTATGCACACAGTTCAATCTCCATTGCCATGTTAATCACAAAAGCTTGGGGCAAGGAGGTGGGGGAGGTAGAGGAAAAGGGATATGAAAACTCAGCGCGATGTGCAGGGAAGTAAAATGCCCAGCTCCCATTGAGCAGCAATGGGAGCATCTAATTATTCAAGCCCTGCATTTGGAAACTGGATCCTGGCTGATCCACTTGCTATGAATGTGTCTGCTGTATTAGGCAATGGCAGGGGGGCTGCTGTGGTGTAACCATTCGTTTCACAGAGCATTTTCCAGAAGGGACGCTCATCCTGTGCCATGTGAACTGCACAGCTTTGCAGAGTATGGTATTACCCTGGTTTGGATCCATGCTTGCAGAGGGAGTTCTCATGGGAAAAGCATTTGGGTGTTTCCTAATACGAAATGCTGTTTGGAAAGGGTGGGAAGCCTGTTTTGAAAAAGCCCTGCAAAAGGTGTGCATTTTCATTCACTGAGTCAATTCAGATCCTGGCAAGCACCAAACTTATGGCAAGTCCAAAGGGGCACAAATCCTGCATTCCTGAGCCCACACCTGCAGCTGTCACATGCCTTTGCCTACTGTCATGTGAAATATCTTCAGAGACCTTCCTTTAAAAGAAGAACCCTTAAAAAGTACAGACCCAGATCTGAGTTAGTAGCAGAGCTTGGGCACTGCACACAGCCATACTCCTGGGCATGAGCTGGCCCCCTGCAAAGTGCATCATACAAACTGACCTGCTCAGAACAGCAGTGCCACAATCTGCAAACTGGGATGGTGATCTTGAGTCACGTCAGAGGTGTGGTTCATTTTGGCAGCAGTCATGCAAATTCCTCGTGTTACAATCATGAGGAATATGAGTTGTAAGGATTTAGTGGGATTAGTAAATCCTCAAAAGCCATAGCTTTAAGTAATCTGATTGATGCTCCAACTGATTTAGTTATTTCTTGAACATGTTTTAATCAAAATATTTTGATGAAAACCATATATGTGGCCTTATACTTGCTTGCTAACATAACCCAATGCAGAGACATTTAATCCATGGTCTCTGGATTACTAGAAACCAGCTGAGCATTTGCTGATGAATTTGTCTGGTCACACAGCTCCCGAGCCAAAGCCAGCCCAAACAATCAAAGATGTATCAACTGGTAGTGAATGAGGCCCAAGGATTTTGATTACTACATCCATTAAGTCAGCTCAAATTAGATTCAGCACTTCCCATATCAGCAGTATCTTTACAGAAGCTCATGAATGCGGTGCAGGTGGTCCAGAAGGCTATTCTTGCATCCAGGGTGGTTCAGGCTCTGAAATGACTTGGGGCCCTCCAAATGAAGGTGGATGTATTCTCACAGCTTTGAGGCATTTTCTATTGCACTCTCTCCAGTGTTTGTTTTCTGTCTTGCAAATATGGAAATTAGGATACAAGGCTGATTCTATTTATTTATTTAAACATCAATCTTGTATCCTAATTTTGATATAAAAACAAACAAACAGGAACATCCTACCTGTCTTGTAATTGTTGGCGTATGAAGGAGCCATTTATCATACTTCTAAGAAAAATAAACAACAAAAAGAAAATTGCATCAATCATTTTAATTTTGCAGCTCCAAACATCCCTCTGCTAGGCATGATTCCAAAAATTCCTAACATTTCTTTCTGTTTCCCCTTTTTCATTCTGGCTGCATGTAGAACAAATTTCTTATGGGCCTAATGGCAAAGGAGGAATGCTTGATTTTCCATCCGATGGTGTTTCTTTGGAACAGTTGCTGTCAGTTTTTGTCCCATTATGTTTGTTTTGTTCCTGTTGTTTTAATTGTTTTAATCTTAGTTGTTCCCTACAGTCATCATGTAGTGTCTTGTTTTCCCCTTGGGGTCCTGCACATGAAAGGTTGCCCTGAGCAAGGTGACATTCATGAGGCATCTGCATAGCACGGTCAGCCTGTCTCTTATTCAGGCTTCATCTTCACTCACTTCCATCCACAGACTAAAAGCTCTGAGCCAGGTTTGGAGGTACACGTGAGCCAGGCCTATCTTAGATCAGGTGTGTCTTACAAGCTGGGCTGCATTTGAATTTTTGCTGCGACCTGTCCCTTTTTGTAGCTGGACGGTTTTTCCTGCGTTTAGGATAGCTGATTAGGAAAGGATCCTAGAGAGATGCTAAATGAGAGTTCACCATTGTTTTTCTTGCTTCTACGTGGGAACATAATGGCAGGATATTGCCACAGATGAAGGAAAACAAGGTTGAAAATCCAGAAATAATTCTACGTGTTGTAGCAGGTGCAAACATCCCTCTCAGGCCGTCAGTTAGGTCTCTTCAGCTGCTAAAAGAGTTTGCTTCTTCCTCTTAGGTGAATCTGGCTTTTAATATCTTTTGGCCTCCAGATGTTAAAATTCAGTTGCATTTAGGCATGGCTGAGAAGGGCAACGATGGGAGGGCAGAAATTACACCTTTCAACACCAGCTAGTTCAAGGTATGATCCTGTCTGACACGAGATAGTCATGCCACTGCAAAACCCATCCATTTACCTGGCAGGAGCTCTTCTTCACTATTGGACAAGTGATCAAAAAAAGGACAAAAAGCCAAAGTATCCAAAACAGAGGAAAGAAAACCCAAGAAATCCCATGTGAGTCT
>NW_010973092.1:7902878-7960688 GCF_000737465.1 Haliaeetus leucocephalus
ACCTACTGCAGACAAGCTGAGCTGCCCAGATGATGCATGAGCAGTTCCTCCCCCTTTCCCCGTGGTGCCCTTGGTGCCGGGGATGAGGCAGACCAGGCAGGGCTGAGCACCAGGTACAGCTTCCCCCATCCTGCCCATGGCGGGCACAACACCCGCCTGCACTTTGGATGCACAAGCCGGACCACCCGCTTCTCCTCTGACAGCCAAGGTTCAGAGCAAAGCTTGAGAGGTTGGGGGCCATTTCATATCTTTCCTCCCACAGGCATGACAAAACCTTCCCATTTGTGTCTATTGTCAAGCTTAGCTTAGTTTGCAGTTAGAGGACTTTCTGAAGGATAAATGAATGCTAATGAAGAGGGGTGAGGGGCTAGCTGGATGTAAGGTTTGTATCCAAGGTTTCTAGCCAGAGCCAAGTAGAAGCTCTGGTGTTTCCCAGGCTTATGTTCATTGGTCCCAGATGAAGTTCCATGCCTGTAGCTGACTTCTGTGCATCCTATTTTTAATCTGACTTTTTGCCTCTCTGTTGCCCACCTAGTTTTTTATTGAGAGAAATCCCTATAAAGTAACAGTAGATACATTAGTAGATCTGAACTAAAACTCTGGAGGCAAACAATCCCCCTTTGCTGAATATTTGGATATGTTATGCCATCCCAGGAGGTTCTGGGAAGGTGCGCTCAGGGGCTGTTGATCCAGGACTACCACAGCCCTAGTTGCATTGCCAGATGATGGGAACCAGGCAGTGTCCTGCATCAGGCAGCAATGTCCCTGCTGCTTTTCTCCCCCCAGTAAACCCATGGCAGCCACCCCTTCCCACAGGCTCCAGGTTTCTCCATGCACATGCACCTCCAGCACTTCACATAGCTAGAAACCACCCACCAATTCCTGGTCCTGTCTCCCAGCCTTCTGCACTCTCCCTCTACTTGCCACAGCAGAAATAAGCCCAGAAGAGAGATAGACACTCTGTAAGTAGGCGATTCGCTAGAAGGACCCCATTTTATGAACAAGCACGGGATGGACAGCTTTTTTTTGCAGGCTATGAAACGTGCTGTGGGCTTGAAAGGGATGCCTTGGCTTGTTGGAGGGTAATAACAAGGTGGACACTAAATGTCAGGGCAGATGGATGTGATTCTCCTCTTCCCAGGGGCTTTTGCAAGGCAATGGGAGAAAGGAATTTTTTTTCCAGACCAGGATGGCAAGGTGCAACCTGCTTGCAGGGGAAGCCAGATCACTTCATGCAATTAAAGGACCTTCATCAAAGCCACAGGGATCTCCCAATTGTCTTCTCCAGTTGCAAGAATTGCACTTTTGTTTAAAAAAAACCAATAAAATGTAGGGAACAAATCCTCCTACTGCCTTGCCCTGCCTTTGCAGGGAATTAGCTGGTTCTCAAACCAAAGGTGTCTTCTCATGCTGGGCAGCCTCATCCCCACAGCTGACCATCCATGTGCTCCTACCCACCCCCTGGCAGACCCCCAGCAGTGCTCAGAGGCGATGGCCAGCGCTATGTCCTTCATTGCTGAGCTTCAGGCCTTGCCCCAACAAAGTTGGCCCAGCATTTGCTGTAAAAGCTCAACTTCTGGAGCTATTGCCTGCTCTAAGGACAGTTCATCTTCTGTGGAGATCACAACAACTTGAGGTGCCATCGCCCTGTGCTGCCGACGGGCTCTGGTCATGCAGGGTAAAAGAAAGGATGAGTCCTGCTGGGAAACTGGGCAAATTTGGCCTTAATGCCTTTCAGCCAAGGAGAATAAATAATGACAAAGAGGATAATGGACACGGTGCCATGTTTGAGAGGAACAGACGGGAAGGTGCCTGGTTGCTGCAGCAACAAGGCCGGGCTTTCGGAAAGACGGGTTTTTCTTTCTCTTCTCACCTGCCAATCTTCCCCCCACGTCAGCGCTCTGCCGCTGCAGGAGATGAGCGGTGACATTTACACTCCCACTAACAAGCTGGTTTGGTGATGGGCAGCTCTGCAGGAGAGCATCTGGTGTCACAGAGCCTGAGCAGAGAGGAGGGGAGGGTCCTCTCAAGCAGTTAGCATAATTTGGGACTTATTATGAGCATTATTAGGGCAGGAGTGTGCATGGAAACAGCAGGCAAAGCCTCAGTGGGACGTGCAGCATTTCCTACCCTTCATGTGGGTCTGGTCCTGCAGCTGATGGGAGCAACGAGACACCGCTCCTGCCCGGAGAACATCTCTGCATGTCCTGCTGGGAGAGGGAAGGGAAGGAAACAAAAAGGAAAAGAAAAAGGAGAGGATGAGCAAGAAGTCAAGCGACACCATAGAAGCAATTTCATTTCTCAGCCTGGCTTATGATAGCAGGCTGTGTCATCAGCCGTGCCCCTGCAGTTCGGTGTTCCTCAGTGCCCTGCTGAAGCTGCCCGCGTCTTTGGCTCCTCGGGAGAAACCTTGTTATGGTGGCAGAGACGAAACTCAGGCTGTTCTCTCCCTCCTGGTAGTTTTGCCCATCGCTGTGCCTCACTATGCTTTCCTTTGCCTTCTGGATAAGGCAACTTTCAGTTCACCCAATTTGTCCCAATAATAATAGTAATAGTAGTAATAGCAGTAATAATAACAACAATGATAATAATAATAACAATAATGCCACTGCAAAGTAAATGCAAGAAAAATACAACAGCTCTGAAATTAATTGTGTGAAATAGTGGTGCAGGAAACTGCTTTGGGTCATCCCCTCTCTTACTGTTCGATGTGCTGCTAGCATCAGGAAGAAAGTGGTAATTAAGAAGCAGCAGCTTTTCCTGGCTGCCAGCCCGCTCTGCCATTGCAGCTGGTTGAGAAGGTGCCCTGTTGGACCATGACCCCCAAACTGGGGGTGGAAATACAAGAATATCGTGGCCAATAAAACTTGTAAATTGTGTATTCCCACGCCTGGGAGAGCCAAGGAAGTCGGGTTTCCTAAGGATCTGTGGCTGCAAGTCAAAGACCCATGCGGAGTCTCTGATGCCTAGTATGGATTGTGCCGATACATTTATTTGAGTGAGAGCATTAATAGGTTTTCTCTTCTCTACAGTGTCATTCTTTTTCACAGAGCTTGGAGGTTCCTGGTATCTTGGAGATCTCCACCCTTCTGTCAAATCAAGGTGAAAGTATGGGCTGAAAATTATTAGTGAGACACAGACAAATAGGCTACTCCACCTCCTTCCCTGTCCCCATCCTTCCTTCTGAGCGCAGAGCATGTGCTAATCAGCCACTTTTCATTAAGGAGCCAGGCTAAAAGATTAGGATGTCAAGGAGGGCAGCCCACCTCTAGCATCTTTGTCCCTCTCTGAAGCTGGTGCAGCCCCTTCAGACTGGATTTGAAGAGGCAAAGTACCTGATGTGTTGTAACCCAGTTTTCTCAGAGTAATTGCTCTGCTTTTCTAAATCTTCACTAAAAAACTCCCTACATTTTTCAGCTGGTGCTTAAAAGTATACCCAGTAATCTGCAGAGAAGAGATGACTGAACAAACGTACAGTCAAGCCTGGGGGAAAAAATGCATGAAGGCAGATTATAAAAGACCAGATAAATAATCCTTCAAATATGGAAACTACAGAAATTAAGAGGATATTTGCAGAAATCTCTCATTGCAGAGAGAACACAGGAAGCACCGGCAAGATTACAAACTGACCAGCATACGAAGGTTATACAAGGGAGAAACCAAACCTGTCTGCCAGCGGTGACCATCACAGCTGCAACGCACACAGTGACAGTGGCAAATCTCTTGGCAGCGATGTCAATCAGCAAAGCATGGAAAATGAGATCACTTGTGGAGTTTTTTCCAGCAACGGAAACTCTGCAGGGGTGACCCCTAACCAAACCTCAGCGTCTTTCAGCAGAGGGGTCAGGATGGAAAGTTGCTCCCCGTGGCACTGGCACCTGCAGCGAGAGCTCCAGCTGGGCAGAAGCTTGGCAGCTTTCATGGGAGGTGGGATCAGATGAAAAAGAAGCAGAAAAAAGGGGTTTTTTTATCATTCTGACTGGAACCCTCTTTTCTTCTTATAAAAAAAACCCAAAAGTTCTCTTCTGTTACGGGAGGTTGTTTTAATTTTGAAAATTGAAATGTTTTCATGCTTTGCGGGTTAATTTTTTTGCCATCAGACCCTAATACAGCAAAAGACAGAATCCTTTTGCAAAACATACTTGCCTGAAAGACAGTGCCAGTGTCAGGCAGACTGCTCTTGAATCAAAACCTTCCGTGCTCCTGTTGGTGTTCAGTTTTGGACCCTTTCGACATCGCTCCAATATAGTTTTCTGCTTCCTGAATCCTTGCCCTTCACGAAAAATGTGGGTTGCTTATTGTAAAACCTTCCAAGCAAAGCAAGTGAATCAGCTGTCCTACAAGGGCAAGGAACAAGCTATGCCACCCACCGGTCCATGCGTCCATGGAGTAGCAGCGAACACCAAGAACCGTGCAGAAGCTTCGTTACCAACTGCAGACACTTCTACAGGCATAAATATTATTCTTTAACTGTGTGGCTGCATCTCAAATGATCCATACGCAATTTTCCTCCCACATCCAGGGAGCAGGGCCATCAATGCTGGTCAGACCCTGGTCACTCCAACAGATTTGCACTGACCTGTTGGTCTTGCCCTGGGGGATCTGTACTGGCCACTGAGTCGATATTGCAGAGCAGCGACAAACACGGAGCAGGGGACCTCTGTCTGGCTGCACTACAGAGAAAGCGTGTCCTAGAAACAGGAGCCTCGTACACAGAGCTGAGCCAAGCTTTTGGGTCCCGCTGCTGCCCAGATTATCCTAGCACCCCGGCTCCACCTGGTCAGCATGGAGGAGAAGGTTTTAAGAGCTGCAATGAGTAACATCAGGGTTAGATGTGGGGACTCGGTTTCCCTAGCAGTGAAATGAGTCTTTCTGAGACTCAGGTCTTCGTCAGAGAGCCGTGATGATTCATTAGGCAATTGTAAAATCAGAATGTAGCTGCTGACTGTGAGTTGCGGTCCATTAATAGCCCTATTTATTGCCAACCAAATAATTAGCTTAGACATGCATCAACGGGTCTTGATTGCATATGAAATAACTGCCTTATTACACAGAAATCAAATGAGTTTCTGAGGACAGCTCAGGTGTCACCTCAACCTCAGTACTGAAGAAGAAAGGGAAAAAAAAAAGAAAAAACCCCAGCCTTTTCGATGTGTTGCTCAGCAACAGAATTTGCGGGGGAAACAATCTAGGAATGAAGGAATGAGCATTTCCAAGAGAACAGGTTATTTCAGGCGAGACATCAGGGACAAGCAAATGTCACAGAGGCAGAGAACTTTTTTTTTTTTTTCCTTCTTTAATCAATAATTTAAACTAGGCATTTTGGCTAAAATAAGCATTTAAGTTAGCTGATTGAAAAATGGAGATCCCAAACCTTTACAAAGAAAGAGTCACATTGCTGAAGAAATGTTTATTTGTTTGTGTGAGGGAAACATTAGATTTACTACACACTGAATTAAAAATTGAAAATGCTCTTAGAAATGTCACCTGTTCATTTAAAGAGGAAGATGATGTAATGCCAACATTGCTATATTGTGTAGCATTCCTCCTGAGCAATCTCATATTAATTTTGTTGTTCTCCTTCCCACATGCCCTCCCCTCCCTCCCTTCTCCTTTCTCTTCTAGGACAAGACGAGCGCGCTGAGTCTCAGCAATGTGGCGGGGGTTTTCTATATCCTCATCGGTGGGCTCGGACTAGCCATGCTGGTTGCCTTAATCGAGTTTTGTTACAAGTCCAGAAGTGAATCAAAGCGGATGAAGGTGGCAACCCATTCCCCGGCCTTTCACACCTCCTCTCTGATCCTACCCCAGCTCCAAAGCTGCCTGCAGAGACGGATGCAGCCCACACCATGGGTGGAAAGCCAAGACATAGGGATAATGAAGTGACCATGTCACTTGATGTGCTAGAAAGAAATAGGAGCATCAGAGAAAGCTAAAAGAGGGTCAAGTGGGCCGTAGTGGGGAGCTGATGCAAGATCAGACATGTGGCATAATGCTAGTTCAAAATCCAGATATAGAGCAAAATCATAGCACAAATGGTAACAGGAACACATTGCCATTCCTTAAAATTAACGAAAGCAGACTATGGCAATGCGTGTGCAGCATGGATGAAGTGTGCTGGGGTTGGTGTGATACAGCCGTTACTGCAGTATGAAAAAAATCCCCAAACCCAAGCAGTTAACAGCAAGATAAAACTGGGGTAGCACGGTAATGAATCAGATCCTGTTGTTCCCTTTGCTGGCACCCTGCTGGCACCATTTGCAGGTTGGCAACAGTGATATACGCTCAGAGCATTGCTGCCCTGGAGCGGATGATGTGGGTCTCCAAATTCAGAATTATGGGTCCTTTTAGGGAGAAATTGGCCTCTAATGTCTCCCGTAATGTTTGGGGGTTTTCTCCACCCTTGCAGAAGCACACTTCCTATGACCCAGGAGATTTATTTCAGCCCTAAATTCTGGTGTGCCTAAATTTCAGAGTGTCCTGTCAAGAGTGGGTTAGATTTGAGAGCCTTGGAGATACACATTTAATGCAGCATCTGTGGAACAAGTACATCTTGACTCAGATGACTAACAGAGGCAATTCCTTACACAGATACCATTGTGTACAAGGGTGCAGTGGGATCTGTGCTGTAAGGGTAATATATCCCTTTTCTTCCTCATCTTGACCTCTCCCATGAGCACGGAAGCCGGTATGAGTGTATAAAGTATACAGTGAGTTTCACAGAATTTAGAGAGATTTTCCCTTCCCTAAGCACTGAAACTTACCCAGAATCAAAAGGGATATAAGCAATCATTTCTTTGGGTTTTATGTCACCATTTCACAACATGCTTAATGTTTTGTCAGCAACAATAACATTTCTAATTCACTGAAAATGTGCAACAGCGCTTTTCCCACTGAGGTTCAGAAAATTCTACAGGCAATGAGAGGTACATTGAGCACAGGGGTAAGATAAAGTGAGCAATTAATATCCCTGAATATACAAAAATTAAATTATAATCACTGTCTCCACTGTAAAGCTAGGTATGTCACAAATACACTGCGAAAGAGTGTCAGAATGCAATAGCTTCATAGTTTTAGTCTTAAGGGGATTCTGCCCTGCTGTGGTTTCCCTGTGTTACTTGAAATGACCCACTAATTCACGTCAGTGTTAGCTTGCAGTGCTCTTGCCATGTCAAAACCAGCCACTGTGGGAAGGAGTCGTTGCTCCCAAAGTTAACATCAGGTCTAAGCTTGTCCCTTTGGCTGGCTCCCACCGTCAGTTGCTGCCCCACAAAGCCATTCAGCAGAGCCCAGGCAAGGGCCCAGAAAGATGGGCCAGATGCCCCTCTAAACCCAACCTCTGCTCAGCAAGTCCCTGCAGACCCCCTGGGCGAGCTGCAGATCCCGCCAGCACAAGAAGCTGCTCCATGCCTGGCAAGGCACTAAGTTGACTGTTTCTGAATAGCTGTTCCAGATTTATCTGTTCTGGGTAATTCTTCACCTGACTATCCCACTCCAGAAAGGATGGTTGGGCCCTTAGAGATAGCTTAAACACAAAGAAACCAAATTGATTTCATCTTTTAGTTTAATTGTTGTAAACAGGTGGTTTCCTTAGGTAGCTGAAAGCAAACATTTCGGACGGTATCTGGAACAAGAAGATGAGATTTGGTTTCCTGAATTAGGTTTGCATTTCCTGGTTACCTCAGTCGTCGCTGTAGACAAAAACATAGGCACATGCTCAACTTCTCACATGAGGAAAGTTAAACATATGCTTGCAGTGAGTCAGAGTCCACCGTACATAACAGTACCGGAGTAGTAATAGCATAACTATGGGGGAAGTGTGTGTAATACCTCTGCTCAGATCCAGGATGACTGTTCTTATGCTGTAGAGTTTGAATAGTTTTTGCATATGGCACGTATGCTTTATACCCTAAAATACTGCTGAAAGATTTAATTTTGAATGTAGAAGAGGTGCAGATTAACAGAGCAGATGCAGTAGGTACATGCAGAAAGTGAGAGTCTGAGTGGAGACAAGGAGGGAGAGAACAGTGACAGAAAGACAACACTTTGGTGTTTATATTATAATTTCGCCAACATTGCTAAGGACAGGGGGAGACCCCCCCGTCCTTCCTAAAAAGGGTTTTTGTTTAATCCCACAGCAATCAATCAACGAAGCCATACGGACATCAACCCTTCCCAGGCCGGCTGCGGCAGGAGGCAGTGGAGAAAACGGACGTGTGGTCAGCCACGATTTCCCCAAATCCATGCAGACGATCCCGTGCATGAGCCACAGCACCGGCATGTCCCTGGGAGCTACGGGATTATAATTGGCCTTTTGACCCATTGCCTGGGTGAGAGCAGGGGCAGCCCAACTCCACCCCCTCCAGAGCCAAAAACAAACCCAACACCAACAAGACAAACGACGATGACAGAAGGGACAATTGGATGGATCTTCTTGAGGAAATCAAATCTATTTCCCTGTTTATTTGCAAACAGATCCACTGGCAGGAGAACAGAAACAGGTCTGTACTGCAATAAGGAGAGCGTAACGGGATTTAACAGACTCGTGAACCATCCCTGATCAAAGAACCACTGGAACACTAATGAGGACTATGCCATTTTGTTTTAACTTGGTTGTTAATAAGTCTTAGTGTGTGCAATATATATATTTTTTCTTACTAATTCCTGTGGTGTCAGGGTAACATCAGCCCTTTCCCCCTTCCCTGCTCAGCCCTTCAATCTGGTTTAGTTTGGGATGCAAACCATAATGTCTGAGCTACTAACAGCAAAAAAGAAAATCCAATAAATGGCAAGTTGAACTCCCTGCAGGGCGTCAGCATTGACCCCTTTTGTCCATCGTGATTCTGCCTTCCCTTGTTCTGTTGTGAACTTGGGCTGCGGAGTTATTGCAATGAGGCAGACAGCTGCGAACAGCTCTCCCTGCAACGGGAAGGACTTGATGCAAGAAAGAACCTGAACAAAAACACGAGGCTGTTTTACAGGGGCAAAGTCACGAGTGAGTTCGGAAACCCCAGGTAACCTGAGGACAAAAGTGATAATTCTTTCAGAGATGATGAGTGGCGGTTCAAGAGAAGAATCGTGTGCCTGGAGTGGGGAGCGTCCTGCGTGGCAGACTAGAGCAGATGGTTGGTCTAAGATCATGGTTGGCTGCTGTTTATGGAAGAGAGAAAGTAAATGCCACATTCCCCTCACATGTGACTCTCCTGCCTAGGTAATTGGAGGCTAATAAGCAATTGTGAACCATTTCTTCATTGCTTAGCTTCTGTGTGTGCTCCCTTTTTGGTGGTCACATAAGGGAACCATCCTGAGCCAGGAGTAGACCATCTCAAGACATCCAGTTCTAGATGACTGCCTATTAACCAGTAAAACATGCTAGAAGTCATGGGGCTGCAATGGGAATATCCCCGCCTTTTTGCTCTGAAATCCCTGTATGGCCACTTTTCTAATTAAGAGGGACATTTTGTAGATAGTTGGCCAGAATGGCTTTCTGGAAGGAACTGCTGAAGCAAACCAAGGAGGACACCCTACAAGAGCTTCATTCGAGTGTCCATGACATTCAACAGCATCCAGGCTGGTCAAACTCAGCCTTCCCATCAAGTTGTGGCCTGTCTGGGTACAAAGCCAAAAGTAGCAGATTCCCACTCATGTATCCTTAGGGAGGGGGAAGCATCCACAAGCCAGGAGAGCAGGTTGCTGACCCCAGACTTGGTATTGCAGAAACCTGCACTGCCAGACAGGTAGCTGGGAGTCCAGCCACAGGCATGGAGATCAAAGGGGCAAGGATGGTTTTCCAGAATTGCACAAAAGGTTCGTTCTGTGAATCACTGGCATGGACAGACAAATGCTTCCCACCCTGGTGGGCCTGAGACACCTCCCCAGAAGTGAAGAATTCCCAGGGGAGCATCTGGAGCGAGAGAAGGTCTGTGGGGCAGGGACCACAGTGAACCCACTTGGCCTTTTCCCATCTCACAGGTCCATCACTGATGGCAAATAAAGTTCAAAGCTTCTCACAGGACCCAGCAAATAGCTGTAAGGAGACTGAGCTGCTATTGGAGCATTCTGAGCTGCTTTTTCTCATTTTTTTTCTTTTTTTTTTTTTTTTATTTTTTTTTTTTTTCAACGTAGCAAGAGAGGAGTAGGAAAAGAAGGGAGACTGGTGAAGAGAAAGTGATGCAGGCAAATGACTGGCACAGGTCTATGAGGAGGATCTGTCTATGCAGCTGTCCATAGGTACAGCTGGAAGCTGCCTGAATACCAGTTTCCATTAGTGTATGAATGTGCAGGTCAATATGTTTACCACCTTTAACACCAACCTGATCTGAAGTATCTGTTTCATTTACCCACTTGTCATGCAACACTTTGGAGACCAGCAAGTCAGAGTCAAGGTCCTGAGTGCAGGCACAGCATGTCTTGTGCTGATATGTTTTCCTCTCTCCACCACTGGAAACCCTTGTGATCTTCATCTCTCATCACCGAACATGAACTCTGTTACGAGCCACTCCAAACACCTCTTCAGGTCCCTTTGTGTTGGTTATCATTATTTTTAATCCGCTTTTCTTAATTTTACCTTCAGTTCTGTGTAAGTGCTAGCACAGTGGAGGCATCCCACAAGCTAGCCTATTTCCATGCCCAGAGCCCTCAGATGCATCTCCTGAGCCAGCTCTTGCCACATCCAGACCTTGCCACGGCACCGCACGGCCGGGCACTGTGGTGGGAACAGGCTGCCGAGACCCATCAGTGCCCCGTCCTCCTCCAAAGACGGGACCAGGTGGCAGCAGGTCGCGGGGAGCCCGACCGGGCAGTTGGACGGTCTCGTGAGAAGCTGCGCGTCTGTGCTAGGACTGGCCGCTTGTGACGTGAAGATGTGAGATGCAGTTTTCAAAGGCTTTTGATCGGCGGAGGGGTTAAAAAAAAAAAAAAGATGAATAGGACAAAAGCGTGGCAAATGTTAACTTGTAATATGTATTTTTACTACACTTTTCTTAAAAATAGAGTAATGGTAAAACTCTTAAAGACATTGACATTTTTTCTCAACAGGAGTCCATATTTAACAGTTTTGGCTTTCATTAAATTTTGCTCTTTGGTACCTGGATCTTTTATTTAACAGCTATATTTGTTTTAACTCTCTTTTGTTTTTTCTTTCTTTCTTTTTTTCTTTTGGCAGTACTGCAAAGGATTTTACTTTATCAAATGCAACAGTGTTTTTCTTTTCACATTCTCTTTTTTTCAAGCAGCATTTTTACTGGTAATTATTATTTACACAAAAATGAAACTATCAGCTGGAATTTTGGCACCAAGGATCCATGATTCATTTTTCATACCTGTCCATGCCATTTTGTGCCAGTGCTGGATGTGTGGAAATGAAAATGATGTTACCCCTCAGGCAATATTACCCAACCTGAATCAAACGAGATTTCCTTGATTATTGCTGTGTCTGACTTGTGAACAGCAGCCAAATAAACTGCTTCAGGTTGAAATTGGGAATCTATCTAATATTTACCCAAGAGTCAGGAAACTAAACATTTATTGGGTTCAAAGTTAATGATTTTGCTTCGTTTGGAGTTTTGTGGGGTTATTTTTTGAGGAGGACTATTAGAGGATTTTAGCTTCTTTTTACAGAGAGGGAAGACATGGTCAGCTCAGAGATCGTTCAGAACCAGCACTGGTCCAAAAATCCTCACCGGGATCAGCTTTCCTAGGAGCTCCCATGCTGTTTCAGAGGCTTGGACATTTAAGAGGTTTCTCACTCAGTTTTCACACAATTAACCTGCTAAATTCCTCATCCAAAAGTCTGTTGAAGGGAGAAAGAGAGTGGGATTTTAAAGGGCCTTGGACATTTATGCAGATGCTGACAGCTGCTGAGGTTAACTATAATCATTAATGTCGTGCTCTTACGTAGCACTTGGTATCACAGATCTGGAAGGACTTCCCTTCCCCGTATCATGATTCCCATTTATTGGCCAGGGAAGAGAGAAAAGTGCCTTGGACCAGGCATCCCAGCTCACCCCACAGGGCCATGGTTATAGATTCAAGGCCTCCAACATTCACAAGGGTTTTGTTTACCTGCTGGTAAGTTTTAAAGATAGAGTCAGCAAGGGGCAGAATTAAGAAGTTTTGAAAGGGGCTGTCAACCCTCAGGCTTCAAAGCACAAGAGACTCCCAATCGATGGGGCCTGAAGGAGAGGTTTCCCGTGACCAGGCTATGCTGGATCAGCCCATTTTGGTCTTCCACAATTGCTTAGTACTGTACTTTGGGCTTGGACCCTGTCTCAAAATGCTCTTCTTGCTCAGTGGTTTACTCTTGGTTCCCAGTGAGGTTGCAAAAATGCACAAGAAATGTTCCTTTATATCTTGGTATAAATAGGACAAAGTTCCCTCCTAGTGGCAAAAGCAAATATTCCTTGTAAGAAAGTCTCCAGCAAGAATCCAAAACCATCTTCAGCAGTTGTTGAAGCAAAAAAACACCAAACCTTGAAGTGCAGCAGGTGAGGAACAGATGCATCACCCAGTCCATCCCTTTGCTATGGGATGATAACCCTGGCATGAGGACACGAAGCTGGGATGCTCCAAAAAGATTTGGCTGGACTTGTTTGTCTATGTGCCTACCTGCCATCAAATGCAAGAACTTACTCATCTAAGCTCCGTGAAGGGACAGGGCAGGGGTGCATCAATGTTTGCTGTAACCCAGTGGGCACCACTAACCTGTTCAGCAACTTAGCCACATATCTCCATCAAAAGTTTTGGGAGACACGGGGAAGTTTTCACTGTGAACACAGGCTCATGCTCAGTTTTCAAGGATGCGGTCAGTCACCCAAGTCTCACACATGGCTCTGGGTCCCCAGGTGAACATTTTTGTCCACATTGCTAACTTGTTGGTCCAACACGGAGGCACATGTCAGAGTTTAGATGACCCATCACAGTGGTGCATGGTACCCTTAGGACACTGCTGGTACTCTTCACTGCCATGGCATGAGAAATAACAGCACAGATTGGGGCTTAGCTAGTGCTCTGAAACACCACCTTGGAGACTGAAGGAGATGGGTTCAGGCCCTTCCCACCAGCAAAGGTACCAGATTAACCCCAAACACCTTTTAGAGACCTGTGTGGCCTGTTCTCTGATGGCTTTTGTAGCTGCTGACCTCTCTTAAACACAGATTCCCTAGTTGCCTTCAAATTACCTATGGGCACAAATCAATTTGTCAGCCACTAGTGCTGGTTTTGTGTCTTGGAACCCCACTGCTGGCTGAAGCCTCCATGCTTGCATCTCTGCTACCCAGATAATTAATTAACTAACAGAAATACAGGGATGTCACTGTGCCATGCACAGCTGCCCACCAACCTGCAGAAGGGCAGGGCTTTGGGGCAAAATCCACGTGCAAACGTCAGCTCAAAAGATGCCAGACAGTGCCAGACAAAACTGCTTGGGCCTCACATTGCTCCAGCTTCACAACAAAGATCACACCCTGCCAGCTTCCTTCTTACACAGAACTGCTCTGTTCTTTTCCAGGCACTTGGTCCTGTTGGTCTGAGTGTATAAGAGGGATGAGTTTAGTGTGCAAGGACCTGGAAAAGGTTCTCCTAGGCATGGAGGGGTAGCTTGAGACTGATCTCTCCATCAAAATCCTGACCATTCCTACTCTGGGATTCTCCACTCAGCCCTGACCTGCAGCATCACCTCCCATTTCCCTTCTGTCCATCCCCATCTCTCCTTCATCTGTACATCAATCCCACCCTCAGCACTGCCAGCTACTCCTCTCCAGGACCTGGAATAGGCTCTGGGTATGTACATGGTGGTTGTCTTATTGCAGATAAGTCTGTATCACTGTAGAGCTTTAGAAAGCAAATGAACTCACCTTCCTTTGGGTTGGGGGCAGAGATGTGAATCCAGCCCGACGCTGGGCAGAAGTGATCCCATAACCCACCACACTGCACTCAGGCAGCAAGGAGCCTTTCTGCAAATGGGGTGTTACATGGAGCCACAATCTTGCAAAGTGCTAAGTTAGCCGGCTGTTCCCAGAGCACTTAGACTAAGCTCCCTTTTGCTGGTGCACACTTATCCGGAGGAGGCATCGCTGTCTGGCTGCCAGGAGGTAGACCTGGCTCAGGGATGGAGAAAGTCAGGGTGCTGGGCATCATCTCCACCAAGCTGGTACCCAAGTGAACTCACCTGCCAAAAGTGTGCAAGGGGAAAGCTGTCTCTAGAGCAGGGAAACACAGTAATCCTCACCCCCGGAAGGGATACCGAAAAGTGTAATTAGCTAATGTTTGCACATCCCTTTCTCATGCACTAATTATATAGTACGTACACACATACACAGGCATACACAAAGAGATGCCTTTGACAGCCCAAATTAGCTGTCAAGGTACCTTTTAATTCCTAAGAATCAATATGGTATAATGTAACAGCCACACAGTACGTTCATTACTCTGCAGGGCTGGTTTAACATGCTCTCTGGATCCCTTTGGCAGTAATTCCTCCTCTGTTCGAGCTGGCATCAAAATTAATGGCATGTCGTGTTCTATAAGTCCTGACTTTTTAGATGAAAGGTACATGGTGTTGTTCGCATCAGTATTACAGTGTAATAAATCAATGCTTTCCCATTGGAAGGATTTCAGACGATTTCACAACTTGCTCTCAGGAACTCAAAAGACAACTGGTCTGCCAGGCCATGGGCCAATTAAAAAAAAAAAAAAAAATAAATCCATAAAAACAGAAAAAGGAGGGGGAACACACCCATTTCATTGCAGTATTGTTACCTGCTTCATGTAGGACACTGGAGCCGGGGCAGCAATGACAAAGTTTCATCAGGCCCCATCAGACGAGGTGGTGCACAGCTCAAGGGAGCATATTCCCTCCGCCGAGGAGGTTACGGACAAAGCTGACAGAGGCTGGGAGGGGGAACACTGTCTGATTTCACTTGACCAAATAGGAGCAGAGACAAAAGTAGAGTTTGCCTTCTGATTGCCAGACCCTAGAACAAATTTCTCCCAACTTTCAGAAAAGCAGCGGGAAAGGGGAAGAGTTGCGAAGACTGAGCATGCCAGGACAGAGCACCCAGCGACCCCCCGAAAGGTGCCCACAGAGTTATTGTCCCAGTTTCTTTGGTAGCTGCTGCCCAGAGTGCAGTTCACTTACTTAGCGACATCTTTACCAACTAAAACTTAAATTCCTCTGCTCACAGAAGCACATGTACAAGACGGGAAGAGGCTAAACTTGAAAGGGGAGACGTTTTGTTGCCTCGGATTAGCTCAAACTGTGTGACAAGCTTTCCTCACTTCAAAACCAATGTTGTTAACCTTGAAATCTGCATTATTAATATTTCAACGTAAGTCCCATCAGGAGCTGCTGAAAGAGCTCTCCTGGACTTGTGACAGCTAGTCCTGTTTGATTCTAATCATATATGAATGCATGAGTTAAGAAGACATCATTAAAAGTACATTAAGTTTAATTATGCTAGCAGCCGCAGACAGTGGGAGCATCAGCTTAATGCAGAATGCATAATTAGATCAGACCTAATCCATTAGATTCATATTTGTTAAAGAAAATGCTCGCCTATAAGTGTCACTACAAAGTGATCCATAGGGTTTGGAGGACCAGCACTGTTTCCTGGGGGCTACTGCCCTCCCGCCCCCTCTCTCCTCCCTGCCCATCATCCCTGTGCACGCTGCTGAGCCCTCACTCAGCTCATTGCACATCCAGTTGAACAAAAGCACACAAAAAAAAACAGAGCAAGAAGATCCTCCACCCTGGCAGCCAAGCCCTGGGGAGGTGTTTGCGTGGTTTAAGCCGTTATGGACCCAGATCTCCTTTGCAAGGAGCTGGCACCGCCAGACCGGTCAGTAGATGCAGGAGTGCACCCAGTCCCGGGTGGGTGGATGGCCTCACAATCCAGTTAGACCAGTACAACTGTGCTCAGGGATGGAAATGGGTGGTTCCAGCATGGCTGATGCCCTTTCACAGACTCCAGCTGCTGTTGGCTGCAGAATGGGTTGGGACAACTTTCCAAACAAAAACAAAAAAGACAAAAAAAAAATCCCAAAATAATGAAAGCAAAAGTGTTTCAGCTCCTTCCAGGGCTGGTCCAGCTCTTTCTACTAACATCAGGAGGGCAGTGGCAGGGGCCTACGGCTGCAGCAGCAGGGAAGGTGGCATGTCCCTTTTCCCAGCAGCATGGCATTACAAACAACCCACTGCATCGTTCTGCGAAGCCACTGCATTCAAGGGAAACCACCATCACCCGTGGGCTTGAGCTGAGCCCCAAGATGAGCAGCCGTGGGTTGCCACCCCCATCTTCACCCCACAGCAGGGTCACAGGGATAACTGGTACCAGCAACCCCTCACACCCCCAAGCAGCATCACTGCAGTAGGGATGACAAATCTGCCAACACCTGAGCTCCCCAGGTAATCAGGTTCCTGTGGCTTGGTGCTCCTCAGCTGCGATACAGGGGACCCTGTAGCCACGTGCTTGTCCCATGGAGTGATTTCAGCAGCATCTCCCAGCTCAGACCTCACGGTGGTGGCCACTGCCTTGGCAGGGCATTTTCTGGCTCCTGTGGGCCATCCTGGAGGTGATGCACCTCACCGGCACGCTGCTAAACCACAGTGCTCATGGGTCCTCACGCTCACTGCCATCCTCCTTGCTACAGAGAGGAGTGAACTGACTATGAGCCTTTACCTGCTGCAGGTTATTCACACCCTTCGCCTCACAGACTAACTCAGCTCAGCGCTGGACACAGAGAAGGTCTGTGCAAAGGTCCGAGTCTCACTCAAGGATGATTTCAGCTGATGTCCCCTCCAGCCTGGAGTCAGAGTGGGCTGGAAAGGGGAGTTGGTCAAGGCCACCACACGACACATGCCTGGCAGCTGTGAGCAAGCAATTGCCGTTCAGGAGGGAATCCGAGAGCCCCTCGCTCGCTGGCACTCATCATGGGCAGGAGCTGCTTATGCTTAATGGCTCAACTGAGCCCTCTAACACCTGCCTAAGTGCTGAATATTATTGCTATTAAAATATAATGGCCTCTTGCTGCCTCTTTTCCATGGAGCCAGGTGAGGGCTATGATTGGGAAGCCACAGCATGGAAGCACAACCCCACAGGCAGGGCAAACAGGCAGGATTAAAACCTTTGTGAAGATACCTTTTGCAGCCAAGGGCCAGTTCCAAATGGACCACAATTACTGGTTAGACAATAACTGAGATTTCCAGGAAGTTTTCTGAATAAAGCACCTGCTAACTTAGGTTTGGGGAGGGCTTTTTGGTTTGGGTTGGGTTTTTTTTTTTTTTTTTTTTTTTTTTTTGAGAGAGAGAGAGAGAAAACCCCTACCAGTCAGCCCATTTTATCCATATTTCATTTTCATCCTTGCCACCTGCATCCCATCTCTGCCCTGCTCATGCAGGCAAGGGTGACACAGGCAGATTAGGCTGTGCCATGGGGTCCAGGAGGGGACAGGATGGGGGTCAGCAGCCTGGGGGGGCCCTTCTGCCTCCCATTTTGCAATGCTGTGGGACACCAGCGCCGTCCTGCCCACAGGGTCTCGCAAAGGGAGTTGGAGAACCCCATGGCCGTTTACCTGCCACAGAGGTGGTTTCCATGTTCTCTGGTTTTCAGGGTTTTTAACTGACAATGGTCATCAGCATTTCTAAGTTCAATCTAATAAACATGGGGAAAGACCAGCTAAAGGCTGTTGTGATTTTCTTTCCCATTTGTGTGCTGAAGTGTGTCTGTTTGCCAATAGCCATCATAAGCCAGAGTCCTGGTTCAGCTAAGAAGTAGGAAGAGACATGGCAAAGACTTGGGAAAGCTTTCTTCCTCTAAGGAAGGAGTTGATTTATAGTGAATTATATGTACTCTTAGCTGCTGATGTCCTTTTTGGCTGGGGGATATTTGGGGAGATATTTGGAAACAATCTAACCTCATAAGGCCTTTTAGAGAAAGCATTGATCTTTCTAAATGGGCAGCAATTGATATGCTTAAAGTGAGCATCATGTGCATGCGTGTTTGCACATGTGTGGATCTGTGTGTCATTTAAAAATAAAGCATCAACCCCCCAAAAAAATCAAAGATGAGCACAAAGAGCAGCTCTTTGGAGAAAGAAATGTGAAGACCTTTATACCTCACTGTCAACTCCCTTTAGTGTGGTAATCCATACGGCAAGATGAAAGGGCAACCCATGGTGCTGTTAACTGTTCTTTCCCAAGGAAAACATCCAAACTATTGCCCTCATTGAGCAATCAAAGGGAAATCTAAGTTAACCCCCCTGTGGCCAGTTTGTCCCAGGCCGACCGCTGGCATCCCTGGTGGGAGATGGGTTATAGCTGCAACCTTGGCAGCCACAAGCCATATATTCCCAGAGACTCATAAGCAAATTCTAGGCTCTGACAACCCTCTCTGAGACCCCCCCAGACATCTGGCAGAATTCAGCAAGATGTCAAATATCTCTATCTACGCTGCAATGTATTTTGACAGGATCCTGACACAGCGACACGACCACAGTGTGATCAGCTCTTAGGTTTCATTTGACGAAGTGTTTTCGCTCTGGTGTAAGAGAAATCTACCCACCCCTCACAGACCATATGCCATCTTTTTAGTACATTTGCTGATTATCCAAAAAGCACTAAGAGAGCCTGAACATTGCCCCAGTGACTCCTGGATCCTCTTTTACAGTAATTGGCACAGAAAGGGCTGCAAAGTCCCTTTCTGAAAAAAAGCTGAGGCACAGAAAGATTCCCACGGGATCAGTGCTACACAAGAAGCCCAGAAGAGGGACAGGTCATTGCCTGGTCTCCTGGCTCCCAGAGGGCTTCCCTCTTCTACAGTCAGCAGGTCACCCCACCGAGACCGGCCTGACCCTTCCATGGAGCCCAGAGCTCAGTATTTCCAGAAACACAGGGGCATGCCCACGCTGCAAACTCTCATCCTTTTTGAAAGGATTTTGTGATGAGTTTGTGCCAGGTCAGAGAGGAAGGGATTAGCCTGTGGTTTGATGCAGTAAGGCAAGAGAAACTCCACTTCAGCCTCCCTCTCTTTCTGTTGTGTTTCTTGAAGGGACCAAAATGTTAATTCAGAAAGATATTTTCAGACTTAGAAGCAAAGCCCAGATACGTAGCTTTGCAGTAAATGCTCTGAGTCCAGCCTGCTTGGTCCTATAATTAGTTAGGACTTATGACAGTGGTGCTATCTCCCTCCACAGGGCACAGGGACAGCTTTCCAGGACAGGGTTTTCATCCCTGGTGTTCCCAGTGTCGCCTGATGCCACACAGAGGACCACAGGTGTGCTACATGGTGGGGTGTCTGGAGGTTGGTGGAGAAAGGGTTAACCCCATCCCCACCCCCAGCTGTTAGCTGCAAAACTGGGCCAGACTGGGAGGAACTGGTTGATTACCAGGAGCTATAAAGGTGTGCTGGGAGGACTTTGCTGGGAGAGCTGGGCTGGGGTAGGAGGGGTGGCTGGGATTTAGGAAGGGACGAGGCAGGCAGTTTGCTGCCCTGATGCAGGTCAGCTTCTGCAATCAATCACTGCCTCCATCTTCTCTTGGACCGATGGAGGAGATGGGAGAAAAGCCCCTTGCTTGCTTTTAGTACCACAGGTAGGAGGGGAAACTCTGTCAATGTTTTCTTCCTTCTGGCTGCTGAGCTGATCTCCAAGCAGGTGTGTAGGAAAGAAAGCTTCCTTATCCCGGGCTCTGGGACTGGTGGTTAATCCCTTCGACACCAAGAAGTTCTTCAGCTGCTGACAGAGACAGGAGGCTGCTGTGCAGGAATAATGGGAGGGAGATTAAAAAGGGTCAAGAGAGAGCCTAAAACTGCTGAATAATGTGCCTGGGGCTTCACAGGAGACTGGTGCAAAGGCAGGGAATGACTTAACATTAAAGGGAATCAGGGTACAGTAAGGGAGGCTTTCTATACGCTGAGCAGAGGCAAGACTTGGAAATGCATGCCCTCAAGTGAGCAAAAGCAACTATTTTGCAGGCCAGGAAATACTTTTTGGTAACTGTAGTGCATCAAGTGGTGCCATGTGCCAGGAAGAGCAAATATAGCCTACTTCCAGGCCAGGGAGGAATAACCAAGCTCATGCAAGCAGTCTGCAAACAAGAGAAAAAGCCCTGTGTGCTTTCCCGAAGATAGATCATGACAGACTGCTGTGATTTGTTTTGTTTGTCTGTTTTTCTCCTGAAGATACTTGTGTTTCTAAGTGAGGGAGGTGTGGTAGGTTTAATGTAATGAGCTTTACAAAAACATTTGATTTTGTGGGGGAGGTCATTAGCTAAAATGGAGACTATAAAAGGAGTTGTCAAAGTGAGACATCTAAAGAGAAGATGAGTTGTACTGCAAAGCAAAACTCGGTGGATGGAAAGGTACATTTATAGTTTCTCTGAAGGATTTATCTTGCAACCACTGTTAATTTACATGAAGAATTGAAAGACTTCAAATTTGGGGGATAGAAAGACAGGATGAAAGGCAGTGGTTCAGCATCATGTTTGAGGGGCTGACTGCAAGACTACCTGCTGCTGGAAAGAGCAGATGAAGATTTGGGTATGCTTGCTGATGGCCACATGAATGTTTGCCACCAATGGGACAACATGCTACAGTCATAAAAAAAAGAAAGCGGGGGGGAAAAAAAAGGCAAACACATTCAAGGGTCACAGCAGGAGAGTTCCAGCTAGGAGAAACCTTTGGTGATACCAAAAATGTTATGCATAATCCTGGCCAGCCACCATCGAGAAAGCTGACCTGAAACTGGAATAACTGGGAATTCAGTGGTGCAGGAAATCCTTTCCAGACTCATTTTATGTTCCTGCCTACCAGCACTGTGGTGGCCACTGTCGCCTAAACAGCCTCTATCTATGAAATGCCTTCTCTTCAAATGCCCAGGGGTCTGTAATCCTACTCGTGAGGTTACTGGGCCATGGACTTGCCAAGGGCAAGAGGGATCTCCCTTCCCTGGGCTAGCTAGCCCCAAATTGTCTCTCCAGAAAGTTTTTCAACCTGCCTGGGAAATCTGTCCTGAAATTTAAGCAGGGAGGAAAGCAAGATGGAGAAAGGGCCAAGGACACAGCGAGCTGGTAGACGGAAAACGAGAGAGGGGAGGGTGATAAAACAGACGCTGGTGCATAATGAGTACCTTGTAATGAGCTGTGACGGAGCTCGTCCCCAACCAGCCGGTTTACAAGGCGCAGCAAGGCTGCGAGCGCAGAGCCGCACCGAGCGAGCCGGGAGGGAGCGGAAAGCACCGTGACACTTCGTAGGTGTTACTTTTCTGATTTAATAAGCTTCGGCTGCTCCCTGCAAACGTGCCGGCTCCCTTCAGAGGTGCCAGCTATGGAACTGGGGCATCGCTCCGGCCCCCGTTGTCAGCATCTCTCGAAGGTGAGAGAAAATTCGTATGAGCACCAGGTTTGCTGGCTTTGAGAGGTGCTGGGCTGAGAACAGCCCGCTTCAGAAATACTACCGAGCTGACACGTGGGGTTCCTCCTACGCTTGGCAGGGAGGCAGGGAGGGAAGGCTTAAAAGAATAATTTGTACAGGAATAAAAAAAGCAGTGTGTTTGTGCCAGTTGGCTTGGAGGCAGCAAGGTACAGCAGGGAAAACATGATTTTGTTTGGTGGGTTTGTCATGTCTCTGGTAGAGACTGGCTCATAATTACTGCTTTTTACCACTTCTAGGCAGATTGCGGGTTAAAGAGTGGGTTGTTTCCTACAGTGCCCTGATATGTAAATTGTGGAGCACTAGGTTTTTAGCAAGGTTTTTCTGCAGAGCCGTGGGATGCCGGCAGCAAGGCTGGGGATGACCCCGTGGAGTGCAGTGGTGTCTCCTCGCTGCTTGGAGCTGGCTTACCCAGGATCCAGGTGCTGCACATTCCAAATGCATCCCTCACCATGGTCATGAAACCCTGAGTAGTCCTTTGCTACTGGCAACGGAGGAAATGCCCAAAGTGCAAGTTACTCCGGAAATATTTGGAGACCTGTGTGCTCAGGTTAGTTCTTGGACAATTTCTGAGGTTTTCCCATTTCCACCCATTTTAGGAGAGAAAATATCCCAAGGTTTTTCCTTGACACTTGAAGAATGGGGAGATGTTCCCCGCAAGTGATGGGAGGGGGCAAGCCCAGATCACGAGGGACCTGGTGGTGCAGAAGCCACAGTGGTTCCCCCAGCAATCAGCGACTGCTGGGCAACAGCAGGCCAAAAACATTTGGGTCTTAAGAACCATGGAAGGTCTTTCTTATGATGGGATATTTCTTTCACTGGCTGATTGCTTTGCCCTCCTCCCCTCTGCTATTTGTCATGTGTAAACATATTTTAAGGGAAAATGAATTCCCAAGGTCCCAGATCCCACTGGGTCCATAAACAGTTGTTCTGCTGAGCGCTGCAAAGGGCAGGGGATCCAGCTGGCTGGTGAATATTGCACTGATCCTGTTTCCACATGGCAGCAAAAGCCCTCCCAAAGGAGGAGAGGAGTGAGGAGGAAGATCTCCTCGTGTCTGACCACTTGTTTAGAAACCAACTTTGGGTCCCATCAGTGCCAAAGTCCCAGGACACATCCTCTCGCTCTAATTTACAGTTACATCCACGGAGAGCTTTCTCTTGCAAGATAAAAGTGGGCTAAAAGCAGCTGAGAGAGGAACTTCAGAAAAGATGACGGCGACACGAGCTTCTCCTGCTCGCGCAGTTCAGCACAGCCCAGCTGCGCCGCCGCAGACGCTGCCTGCCGCCTTGCGTGGCAAGGGCCAAATGATTGGGATAATTGCTCTCCCAGCAATACACTGACTATGTACATTTAGGCTTCAATTAATTTGCTGGCTCTAAATGAACTGCCTCCTATTGCTTTCAGCAATCAAGTCTTGTTAATTGAAAATAGCATTTATCTTATCTCTAGGAGAAGGCTGGACAAAAGTAGGGCAACAAAATCCAGTGTGAAGGTAGCACCAAGTGAAAGAAGGAGGGAGAAAATGAAGCTGAGGGAGGAGAGCAGCCAGGCTGGCCAAGGAAAAAGGTTCAGGATTTTTTTTTTCTTGATGGCTTCAATGCTTTCAGGATGTCCTGGTTTGGAAGGGGTTTTCTTTTCACTTGGACTTGTGCGGTCCCACTTTCAGCTGGTTGCGCACTGTCAGCGGGGTTATGTGTGCTGGGGGGGGCACTGGTTCATGCTGCTCCTGAACCTCGTGAACATGGGGTTTAGCCCTGCTGCTCCCTCTGACATCTCAGTGCTGGCAGGGGCCACTGGAGCACAGGATGAGTAGCTCACACCTGGGTAAAACAGAGCACAGGCAGTTGTGTTTAATGCATTTCCTTGGGTGAACCCCAAGTAGCTGTTCATCCCATCTTTGTTCTCCCAGGGGTGTAGCCATGCTCCTGGAGAAACAGTGGCTGAAATATCAAAAGTGTCTTGAAATTCAAACAACCTCAAAAGCCCACCTCCTGCTCCATTTCCCAAGGAAAGTCCTTTAAAAAGAAGACTGCCAGCCATGCTGTACTGTTTGAAGAATGATCCCAGTTTCTTACCTTTAAATTAAGTGGCAAAGTAAATCCTTAAGACATGAGATCTAGCACAGGTTTGGGGTTTGTTTTTTCTCTTTCTTGGTCTGATTACTTAAGCCCCCTCTGTGAGTTTCCCACCAATTGAACCTAATGTTATCTCGTATACACAGTCGTCATCTCATTAAAGGGAAATCAGAGAAACTGACTTTAATAAATTTTAACACCCTGTGTGAAAAATCTGGCAATTAAAGCTTCCTGCCCTCGGACCTTTGAAAGCGACACATGGCAAATCCCCTTCAGTCTTTAATAAGTGCGGCTCATCAAAGGATGTGGGCATGCAGGGGTAGGAGAGGAGGCAGGGGAAGGACAGAAATAGGAACATCAAGACTTAGAGACTGAAAGACAAAAGATGACCCTCCATTTTTCACCCTCCTTCCAGAAACAGAGGAGAGAACGAGCATCATTAGAAGGAGACTAATAAGCTCATCTTGCTCTGGAGGGGAGGGTATGGGGAGGGAGGCAGGATGGAGGTGGGTCCAACCAGGCAGCACGGGGCATGTATCATTACACAGAGACACTCAGAGAATAGTATTTACCCTCCAAGTACAGTTCTGCCATGATTTTTGTTGTTGTTGCTGATCTCAAAAGGCAAAATGTTCTGGAGAACAGCAAGCGGGTGGATATCAAGCAAGGCCATGGACCAGGTTGGCTGCTCCTCTGTAGACCTTCAGGTAAAGCATCCTAGAGATAAATTTATCATCAGGATAAATTCATCCTTCTCACCACCCATTGATAACAATCACTTGAGGGACAACCACTCCTAGCATTGTCTCTCTGGAGAACGGGTTTGGTTTTTTTTTTTATGGATGGGGAGAAACAGGTGGATTTTTTCACTGCTGAAGCTTGGCCAGTGGGAAGGAGATGTACTAACCAGGTGTTCAACTTTCCTGTATTCAGATGGGAACCTCTCAGGATATCTTGGTCCTTCTAGCTCCTTCTGAAACCTTGAGCTGATTTTCTGACCCCTCAATCACCTGATATCCCTGGTCAGTTGTACAACAGAGATGATGATCTTCATTTCCATTCCCTTATGGCTCATCTCAAAAGTGCATAAAGTAGCACAAAGCTCTTGGAAGAAAGGTACAAAGTATCTCTGTTTTTATGACTTAGACACTGGTGTCTCTTAATGTGGGGCTAAAATCTTTTTTTTTTTCTTTTCATTCCACTTCTTTATTATATCTGGTCTTTCCAGGATAGCAAGAGATGGTGAATGAAGGAGATCTTATATGAGAAATCACTGATTTTATGCACAGGAGGATGAAACACAAGCAGTGAGGAGTTGATGATGGACTGGAACTCATTAGCATGAAAATCCTCAGGTGCCTCATAAGGTTTCTCCTCTGAGTCTGCTGAAGTGATAACACTACTGGAAGTGGCTTTTCCAGAAAAGGAATAGCCAACCAGGGACTATTGGTTTGATTGGATTGCAGTGAAGCTTTATATCAGGCCTGAAACACAATCTGTGGAACCAATAAAAGTTTGCTAGAAGACCAGACCAAGACAGGAGACTGATGCAGCTTGGCTTTCGCCCAGCATGAGAGCCAGGTGAGGTGAGCTGCAAGATGAAAAGGGACAGTGTAGCAGATGGAAGTACAGGAGGAACATGCTCTGGGCAGGCTGATGAACACAAAATGATGCAAAGCAATTGAAAAAAAAAGATTTTAAAATAGGTCCTGGATAGGTAACTGGGACACCATTGCCACTTCCCCTCCAGAGGGGGGAATGTCATGTGAGGAGGCATTACTGCCTCTCTTTGCCTCCATGGAGGACAGAAATGCTACATGAAGACTTTTCTATTGAGGGCTGTTGATCCAGCCTTCTTGGAGTACCCTGACTTCTCCTTCTCCTGTCTCTATACAGTTCCTGTGACCGTTTCTTCCATCCCTGTCTTTCCTGTTATGTGTTTCCCTGGCTGGAGACCTGAGGGGTAGGCTGTGCTTCTATGTCAAAAGGAGAGGTCTCCTGGCCAGGCCCTGGTGTGACGGGCACACAGCCAGCTCGCAGCTCATCCAGTCTCCCCAGGGTGTTTCCTGCCAGATCTCTAGATCTCTCCTTGCCACCTAGTGTCCACTCGTGTTTAGGATTCTAGTTTATCCCTAAGATTCAAGCAGTATTTGTGCCTCTTGGTCTTTAGGGAGGATATTCCTTTTATTCAGTTGGCCTTTGTTGATGCTGAGGTCAAAGAGGACAGACCGTTTTTGCTGACACCAGCCCCGCTCCATGTGCTTGCAGAAGCAAAGTGCCGTGTGTGTTTGTGAAGGGGGTGAGAGGGCACGTTTCTCCAGTGGGATCTTTGAGCCCTTACAAAAATAGAGGCGAACGTGGCTGCCCTGCAGCCCAGACTCACCCAAAGCTTGGGCAAACCAGATACATGTTCCAGCCACCAGCTCTGCACTGGGGACAAAGCCCAGGAGAAGAGCCCCCGCAGGGCAGCACTGTCCCCTCCCCATCTAATCCCAGCCCCTCGCACCCCATTTGTGACCCCCATTCCCAGCGCTCCCCAGCAAATACTGCCCTGCAGCAGCAGCTCACCCAAGGAGGACCAAGCCAGGAGGGTCCCTGCCTGCTTGGTGGCTGTCGCTGCGTGGCCAAGGCCCTTCCAGTGCCAAAAAAGGCTGTTCTAGGGAGAGCTTTTGTTCCGGCTTTGTGATTTCAGCAGCTACTCGTCAGTCCACGTAGCAGGCAGAAGGGGATGCTCAGCACTGGTCGCACCGTGTCCTGCGCTATCATTGCCTTTGGCTTCAGACCCAGATGAGTGGTCCAAGCACCTCGGGTCTCTGTCCTCCAGCCCTGTCTCAGCACAAGTCTTTCCTTATCAAGGAAAAATAGTCTGTGGGCCTTTTATCACATTGACAGGCCCTGCTCCAGCCCCCAGGACTCCAGTTCTTCTGTGACTACAGCAGCGTTTAATTTCCAAGGCAATTTAGTTTTGGGCAAAAAGCAATCTTCAGCACCCCTGGCCGTTGCCCGCTGCTGCCTGCCTGCAGCATCCCACGTCAGAGCAGCAGCTCTGCTAATCAGCTGCTGGGGGGGGAAACGCAACTGAGAGCCCCGGGCAGGCACACGGGCCAGGGACTGTAGGAAGTCGAGGTGTTTGATGTTTGCCTTATTTATTTATTTAGCAGCCACCATCTCTGCAAGAGTCCCTTTCTGCAGAGGAGCGATAAGCCGCTCTCGGCTCCCACTTGCCCACCCCTGCTGGTTCCATTTTCTGCCAGGCGCCATCTCATTAGCATGCACCAAAAAGCCACCGCTTACATCCCTGCCAGGCTGCCCTCCCTGCCCTGCCTCCGAAACACTGTCGGCATGCCATGGAAACAGCCAACCGAGCTGCCAGGCTCAGCACAGCGTGCAAGGGAGAGGGGAGAGGGATGAGGGATGGCTCCAGAGATGCCCTGGGAACCCAAAAGACAGAGATGCAGCTCCAGAATTAAATCCCCACTGCCCTTCTCACAACTGGGCTGGGTATGGTGTGGTATACAAAGCAATTTAAATACGTATAATTAAGTCAACTTGCTTGCACAGCGCTGATTTGCAGCTGAAGGTCAATTATATGTGTCTGAGGGTGCACCAGGTGTGACTGAGGGCTGAGTCCAACAGGCCCTGGGCTTGGACCTCCATCCCCGCATCACAGGTGGGAGCAAATCCCTTAGCATGGACCCTGCGTGGGGGCTTGCACCTCTCCATCTTAGTGCAGCTCATCCCCAGGTGTGCCCAGCTCCTGCCCTGCCGTGCTCGCCTGCCCACCGCTGCTCACAGTGCCCATGGTCCCCTCAGTGCCCCAGTCCACACTAAAACCTCATCGCTCTGCCGAGGTTTGGGCAGCAGTGGCAGCGCGGTCCGGTCAGGGCAGAGCTCTGCCAGGCGATGCTCCCGCATCCCGCATCTCCAGTTGCTTCACGCCGCGATGCCCCCGGCCATCCCGCGCCTTCTCCCGGCACACTGCAGCGGAGCAGCTGGGAGGGATCATTTTTAAAAAGGGTTTGGTAGCGTTTCCCATCACAACAGCAGGTTCAGCGTGCCGCAAGCTGAAGAGAAGGGGAAAGCTGTTTATCCAGCGGTACCTAGCAGGGCAGGAGGATGCTATCGCCCAGGCAACAGTTACAACACAAGCCAGGCAAGTTACAGCAGAGCCTTAACCACGGGCCAGGGCAACGCCGAGGGGACATTTGTTAACGTGCACGGGCTAGTCGCTTGTGAGCGCTGAGCGTGGGGACGCTGGAGCTACAGAAAAATCGCTCTGGCCGCTGAATTCAAAGCAACCCTCTCGTGTAATCAGGAGCTGATGGCTGCATGCACAAGCCCTGTGCTGGCAGCAGCTGGGCTCCCATCTCAGCTTGGCCACGGATCTGCTGCTCGACCCTGGGCGAATGGCCCCGCTTTCGCGGTGCCTGGGAGCGGCACGTTGGAAAGGGCTGGAGAGGACACAGCTCCTCCTCAGAGAGCTATAATTAATATTTGGAAGCTGCTGGCTGCTCTGGCAATCCCAAGCTATCCACATTGTGCCTGTGCCATTCACATTTCTCTCCTCCTGCTTTGTGGAGGATATTTATTATTTTTATTAATTACATACTGCAGCGTACTTAAAATAGGGAGGAAGGGGAAGGAATGGCCAGTGCTTTCCCACTATGGAAAAGCAAAATGTTACATTTTTGTACTTGTTGAAAGTAAAAAATCTTTCATTTCACAAAGTGTGAGATGCATTACTAATTGCACAATTATTTTGTTCCGTAGCGCTCGCAAAACAGAACTTGGAGTGCTTTCAGCAGATTCTGGTGTTGAGGAAATAATGACTCGTTTAAAAAAAAAAGTACTAAATTAAGTGCTCTTCCTTTATGAGAATTATTTCTTGGGTTTCTAGGATATTTCTTCTCTAACCCTTCTTAAGATAAAAGAATTAGTAATACACTGGAGTCTGTGCAGACCCTGAGAAAAGGAAGGGGATGAGCAAGGACTGCTCCCTGCCCACCTCCCATCACCCCACGCAGGATTTGAGCCCCTTTCTGGCAGGGTCTGGGCTGCAGCAGGTCACTTGCTTCCCCGTGAAGGATGGTCCCATGAAGGCCAGATGACACCTTACAGGCAAAATTCATCCTGTGCCCTACAGAGGAGCCAACAAACATCACGAATGCATACAGCGGGAGCAGCTCCTGCTCCCAGAGGACAGACCCGGTATGAAGCTTGAGCGGTGGAAAGGAGAAGGGCAACGTGTGTTTGCACTCAGTGAGAGGCACGCTGAGCTGGAATACGGCAGATGAGTTCCTTTCACAAGATTTGCACAGACTGTGTTATGCAAATACTCCTGGGGAGGTGGATTTTGCAGGTCTTTAAATCTGGAGGTCCCAAAAGTTCTCCTGGGGTGGGAGGTGGGATAGCCCCACCTCTGCAGTGCTGGGCTGCAACGTGTCCTTCCATGGCTGCTCTGTGCAAGCCCACCCTGTGTCCCTCTCCCACCACAAATTGGCCAGCCAAACTCAATTTAATACAACTATAAAACTAATTACATTGACAATAGCTCTGTGGACTTTTTTCCATGTGCTTGTCCCTTGCCACTCTCCCACCACACACATAAAAATCCAACCGTTGGGCCATACTCAAGTCTCTTTTCCAGCTCTGCCCTAAGCCAAGGGCGAGCCTGGCAGCACAGGAGAGCAGCATGGACTAGCAAGAGCAATCTTGCTCAGCCCAGCAGGAAAGCGCAGATGTTTGGAAAACTAACCTCTCCAAGACTAGAGGAAAAATAAGTCTGTTTCTGCAAGATTGATCTGCTGGCACCAACAGAGCGATCAGCTGGACTTCTAGGTGAGCGGCAACAAACAGCAAATTAGAAGGTGTCAGCCCGCTGAGATTTCAGACAAATGAGAAAAGGAAGCAGGCGATGTTGCTACACTGTGCCTTTCAGCAGCTGCTGGCTAGGCTAAGCCAGCTCCTTGCTTTCCTGCAAGCCAGCCCAGGACTCCGCTGCAGTGGCCAGTGGCCACATGCTAAGGCGAGGTAGCCGGTGGCCGAGTGGGAGCTGCTGCCGGAGCACCTTCAAGCTGAGCTGTTCTTCCCGCCAGCCAAAACTTTGCTGTCAATTACCTATATTCTTAAAGCAAGCTTGAAGCTCTTTCGGTTTGTCTCAGAAGGCTTTGAAATGCAGCTACCCGAAACCCAAAGTGCCAGCACCCCGTGTGCAGCAGGAGCCCAAAGGCTCTGCAGGGCGCTTTGGCCAGTGTGAGAATGCACGGTGAATCACTCTTCTGGTACAGCCTGCTTCGAACATGAAATTTCTGCATCCCTGAGCAGCATCCCTGTTAACTTCTGCAGCCCAAAGATAGATCTGGATTTTCCTTAATGCCCCCCTGCCCCATTCCACCTAATTGTGATGGTTCTAAATCTCTCTCTTCTCCTGACAGCAAGATATGTCTCACTGTGCAACTGAAAAATAAAGTGAGTCATGTGCAGAAACAACCATTCCCATGGAAGGTCAGTGGGTCAAACAACTTGAGTTGCCTTCACAGGCTGTGATGGTCTGATGACAGATGTTTCCACCAGTGCACAATATTTCAGTAACCGTTGTTTAGCTGCACTAAGGAGGATCTGAGCACCCCATGGAAACTCTGTCTTTATCCCCAGATGCTGACCTAACATATACTTTAAACTTTGATGCCAAGGGAATGATGCTCCCAATGCTTTCGTCCGCCAAAACTGATATTGCTCCAAATGAGATGGATAATTAAACATCTCTGCTGATCCTGAAAGCCCTCAGAATAAAAAATCCCGGATTACAACAGCACAGAAGCACAGCACTGAGGAATGCAGGTTGGCAGCCAAATTCTGTTCAGGTAAAAGCACTTACATGTGTGGTTTTGTCTTTTTCTGAACTCTCAGAATTTTAAAGAAATTTTTGTCCTTGGTGATAAGGAGACAAAACTTCACCTGATATTTTTAAATTTAGATTAATGACGTCTGCTTTCATTCCTTCTCCCATTCCTGTTAAATAAAGGCAAACGTGTGCCATTTTCTCCTGCCACTTTTATCATAGAAATTAATGCTTCTTTTTGGCTGAAATGTCTGGAATAAGTTAAACTACCCCTGAGAAATGATTGCAATAGCTGGATGTGCAAGACAGGCAGAATTAAGAGTTTGCAAACAAAGTGGGGGAGGGAGAACGCTTTCAAGTGTTCTATAATTACTAAGATTTTTTTTTTTAAATCCTGTTTACATTTAACTTTGCACATTAAATTCATAACTGTGGTGTGCAACCAGGTGCAGTAGCAATATACAAAATCTTATTAAGAGGAGCAAATGAAGAAGATGGGAGGATTTGGGATGGGAAAGGAGGGGCATTGTGATGGAATTAGCACCTGCTGATTTTCATCCTTTTTAACAATAAATTGCTTGTCAAGAAACTCGATGGGGACCAACTACCGTCAGTCAACTATGCACTTGAGAAAAATAATTGGAATGCAAAATGCAACAGCTCACAGCAATCTCCAAAACGTCCGGCTCCTTGGGTTGCCATCCAGTGGGCTCTGCCTTGCTGCAGCTTGGCATCATTCAAGGTCTTTTCTGCTCCTCTCTTTCACTTGCTCCTGCTAATTGCTGTGGTTTTTTACAAACCCTTGTTCAAACTTAAATACAAAAGATTCTTGAGCAGTCTGGCTGGATTGAACTATTGTGGCTGCATCTTTTCAGCCCTGTCAGTGATGCTTGAAATAAAAGAGTTAGATTTTAACCAGGTTTGCTATTAGAATGGAAACAAGGATCAGCTGATTACTGGTCTCACTTAGGGAAGTCTCTCAGCTGACACTGGCGCTTAAGTGTTATCAGCCACTTCGTATTAATAGCTGTAGAAATGAAAGTTAAGTGGCATCGTCCTTCTCATACAGAGGCAGAAGTCCTGGACCCGAGGAGAAATGACTTGTTAAGATTGCTCAAAAAAATAAGTGCCAAACATGAAATTTAATCTCCACCTGGGGATTATTTTAAATTCTCATTGCTGCCACAGAAATAGGAGAAGGACCCATACAGAGAAAAACAATGGAGCTGTGGGTATACTTCAGGATTTATGTTTCTATTACTTTTCTATGGTCAATAGGATACCTGCTCCCGTGGGCTGGGTGACATCCTGCACCCTCCCTTGAACATCACGAGAGCCCTCCTTGGATCCTGACACTGCTCATCTTTGGAAAGGGAGGTAAGGTGCCAAATCAAGACCTGAACCCAGGGCTGAATCTGGGTTAAAAACTCCTGTCAGGGATCCGGTGAAACCCCCAGCCTCAGGCAGCTGGTGGTAGCAGCTGGTGGGCAGATGAGTTAAACTCGGTCGATTGAAGGATCCCAAAATCCCAGCGGCGAGCTCTGCTGAGCATCTCTGGGCGACCTAAATGCATCACCCCGTTCCCAGCAAAAGTCTGGAGACTCTCAGGCTGGGCAAAGGCACTGAAGCAGGAATGTGCTGCAGCGGGACCCCATGTCCCCATGAACCCACACCTGTAAACCCAGGGCTGAGACAGCTCAGGCTCCCCACGAGCACCTGGGAAATCTAAGCTCAGTCTAGCACAAGCCCAGAGGCCCGGACTGCCTGAGCCTGCTCAGCAGCAGGATTTTTTCTATCACATAGGGAAACATCTCCTGCCAAAAACAGAGGAATGAGAGCTTATCTCCGAGATATGTCATCTGCCTGTGCTGCCTTCAGCTCAGTATTATCGTGGAGCTGCTGTGGGACTCTGACCTTTGTGGGAAATGTTAAATCATTGCGGCTTTCATATTGTTTGATATTCCTCATCGATTATTTCCCATCTCCCTGAAGGCAAGAGGATTTGATTGAGAGCCAGAGCTCAGCAGTACCCAGTGCTGTGGGTGGTATTGAGCTTTTGAGAGAGAGAGAAAGCTGACAAAACAAAATGCAGCAAATGACTTTCAAAAATAAAGACAAGAAAACAAAAAACTTTCAGAATGGATGTTTTTCCTGACCTGGACTAAAATCCCACTATCTTTTCCATAAAGTTTTAACTCCCAGAGACAGACAAACATTGACAACTTATTTCAGCTCCAAACCACAGGTTTCATTTGTTGCAGCTACAGAAATATCACATGGCCCTGGTTGTATTTTTTTTTGCCAAGAACTGGCTGTATTTGGCATGCCCACCCAAGAGTAGGCTTGTGGGTGCCCCAGCCATGTGTCCTCACCAATGATCCGGGATGCCGGCAGCACGGTGCTGTGTGCCGGCTCCCCACCTCACCTCCCGCTCGTGGATGGGAATTCCAAATCCAGCCTCAAGCAGGCAGGAGGAGGAAGAGCTGCTTGTTCAGCTGGCACAAGCGGGGCTGCTGCCAGGGAAAAGGCTGGCAGAAGCAGAGGGCAGAGCTCGGGGGAGGCAGTTTTTCACTGCGTGGGGGCCAGTGCAGCTCCCATGAGGATGTCCTGCTTCTCCGGACCCAGAGCATCCGTCCTCACATAAATCCACCCCTGTGCCAGATGTGCTGAATGGAGCAGAGACGCTGAGTAAGGAGGGGACCCATCGTCACAGCCTAATTGCCTTGAAGCTCGTTTTGAGGAACCATAAGCAGTAATCTCCCTCCTAATAGAATAGCCCAGAATAGCCATGTCTGGACAGCTCTTGCTACTTGATTAATCTCATCTCGGCTCCAGCCTCCCTCTCCCAAAGCTTCTTCCACAAAGCCCTGACTCGCCTCTTTCCACTGAGTCATGCACAGCACAGATCCCTCAACTCCCAGGCTGTTTCTTCAGCCTCATTATATTTTTAAAGCCTGGGTTGGTTCTTTTCCTCCCCCTGCTTCCAGCCAAGTATATGTTGGGATCTGGTTTATGAAGTCAGGTTTTGCATCTCCTGCCAGGAATCGCAGTAACAGCCTCTAAAGGGGATCTGGTGCTCAGCACATCCCGTGCCATGCTAGCCGTGCCACAGCTTTTGGCATCGGGAGAGGAGAAGCCCTGTTGCAGCATTCAGTACAGGGCAACACACCGCTCTATTCAGCCCAGCCATTCCCTCCCTGGTTCCAAGCTTTCAGGCTCTCTGGCATTGACAAACAGTTGTTACACCTCCCCAAACTGCCTCTCTCTGGCTCTCCCCACCCGCTCTCTCCTCTGCCGCGGTGTTCATTAGCCAGGACCTCCCGCCCACGAGGCTGCGAAATCACTGCCCTTGCTTCTGCCAACAAGTATCAGAGACATGGAGAGAAAAAAAGAAGAAACCCAAGAGGAAAACATAGAGCTGAAGAGTGGTCATTGCTTCTGTTGTTTTAAGGGTTTTGTGCTATCCCATGTCAGCTTAGGTGATGTCAATATAATAATGGCAGTAGATAATGGAGAAATACTGAGTATTAAGAAGTAGCTTTGAATTAATCTCAGCTTTATTTATTTATTTTTAAGTACAGCGAGTGCACCTCCTAGCTCCTTTATCTTTTTGGGTGCACCTGGAACTATGAAAGCTTTAAACATGCAAATCCAAAGCTTAAACAGGGTAAATAGTTTTGCTTCAAACACTCCAGAACGGTAAAAAAAAAAAAAAAAGGGAGAAAAATCATGCTCTATATTTGGCCTTTGGATTTGTTGCATTTGCAGAAGGGGAAGGTTTGGGGAGCTTATGGATTTGTACGGGAGCTGAAAACCTCATGCCTGCTTGGCAGCCTTCATTGCAATGCACACAGAAAGGAGAGAGCTGCTCTTCTTGCATGCCAGGGTGAGCCCCAGCACTGCCCATCCATCCATGCTGAAGGGCCCTGCTGCAATGTGGGCACTGGGGATGGATTCCCCCCAACTCTACTCAATGTCTTTAAAAATTGCTTTTTAAGCATCTCTCTTCCCATCTCAGAATAAAATTTGCCTTCCTCCCACTGCAGTTATTTGTGGAAGCTTTATAAAGTGTCCAGGAAAGAGAATCATTTTCCCCCTTCACCCCTGGGCCCTTCAAAATTCTAAAAAAAAAATAATTTATCATCTTCCTAGAAAAACAATAGTGATGTCAGGAGTGGTCATGGAGACAGCCCGGTAGCTAATCCCTGAAGGATTCCCACGGGTCTCTGCTCCAAAGGAGCCTGCAAGTGGCAGAGCTGGGAGCTGTGCCCTGCCAGCGGCACCGAAGGGGACTGTCAGCAGAGGATGCTCCGGCAGCGCAGATTTTCATCCCTCCGCTAAAGAGCTCTGACAGCACACGCCAGCTGAAGCTGGGTGTTTGCATCAGCCTAATGACACCGCCTGCATCCCTTGCTGCAGAAATACACTCCAGCTGCGCCAGCCGCGGCATTTCTGTGCCGCAGAATGGGCAGCCAGGGGCACTAGCGAAGTGGCTGTGACCTTGAAGCAAAGCCTGGCCAGAGGGATGAGGGCAGCTTAAACCATTTCCCAGAGGCAGACACAAAGAGGGACAGGCTAAATCCCATCTCTCGGCCATAAATAAGTTTTCCAACCCATTAGGAGCACAACAGAGTGAGTCTGTCGGCAGCGGGGCATTTTCCACTGCTTGGGGCTGTCCACTGTGGATGTTATAACCCCTCACTCTGAGCTGGGACCTAGGAACCAAAAATGGGATTTTCCCAGCATTTGGGGTATGTCATGCCTGACTCCTCAAGGTTTAACTTTTGACCAGGATCTTGCACGCTCTTGGGGGCTGTAAAGAGGATTTGTGCTACGCGGTCCATCTTTTAGCTATTTGCAGCAAAACAGGGCACTGCATATTAGAAAGAGAAAAGCCGCAGCAGCAATTCACTGACCCTTGAATAAAATCTGATGAGCAGATGCCTCCATTTAGTCCTGGCTCCTTTTTCCATTTACACCAGACTCCCCAAAGTACCTGGTGGTTGGTCGTGAACAGTGAGCAAATCTGACCAGAGGACAGAGCTCAGGTAGACTCGAGTTTGATGTGAGTGAGAAACCCTAACATAAAGGGCTTTAAGATTAAAACCCCTGTTTTTAAGGTACCTTATGGAGTTCAAGAGCAGGTTAATGCGCCAGTGGAGTCAGATCCATTTCCCACCTTTTCTTCAGGAAGAAAAGACAAGGGTCCACATGCTTTCTGCAGGCTCAAAAAGCAAGGAGCTGGAGAGGGCTTCCAATCTATTCATATTAATTATATTTCTTTACAGTCTTGACTTTTACAGCACTCCGCAGTTTGAGCTCCTCATTTTTCAGTGTTTGGGGCTAGCTGGCAGGTTTTCAGCTTCCATCAGTGAAGTAAAGCGGATGGTTACCCCCAAGTGCCTGAGAGCGCCCAGAAGAGCCAGGGGAAGTCTGGAGGAGGGAGCGGGACGGCGCCGTCCTTGCAGTGGAGAGAATGAAAAGGGACAGCCATGCCACGATGCAGCCCTACCTGCTGCTTCTCAGTAATCACCCAATTTAGCTGTTTTTTTCCCCTCTCTCTCCTTTTTCTCTATTAAGATTTATGGGGAGGAAGGTGCCCAGCTGCATCTGAGTGCAATAAACCTCTTGTGGCTGGTAAAAACCGACGAGCTATTCTTCCAGCTTGTTAGCAGTCAGGAAGATGGAAGGAAGTGGGAGGAATCCAGAGGGTGAGGTTTTCTAATGCCTCACTCATCACTGCCGAACTCAGCGCTATTTATGGTGCAATTATCACCGCAGACAGACTCCTTTATCATCCAGCCAATATTCTGGGTAGAAATCCTATTGCAGCCCAGCCACTCCATATATCATTTGGGTGCAGGCAACAGCCAGGTGAAGAGGTTCGCTTGCGGAGAACACGTCTGCCAGACGCTGCTTGTCCCTGGCATCCCTGCCCGCCCTGTATTTACAACCAGCGAGGACGCTGCTGTCCTTCCAGTGCCCAGCGCAGCAGGAGGAGGCAAGGATAGCGGAGGGCTGTTCTGCACAGCAATGCCAACGGGGGAATCTGCTCCTGTCGGGGCACGAGGGATGGTTTTTGACTAGGAACACGAACACAGAGCCAGTAACAAGTCTGCTGGGCTGAGGATGGCTCAGGGCAGCAGGGAAGGGAGAGGGATCTGCAGAGAAGTGACAGGAGGTGAGTTTTGAATCCCCTGTGGTTTCGTAAATGAGCCACAAGGCAGGAGAGGGGGAATCGAGCCCTGGCTGGAACAGCAGGTTCCCTGGGTCTCTGTGTACCCTCACAGCTCTGGAACACCCTCCTCACCTCCTGCCTGGCCCCATCGCCAAAGCCAGTGCTGCAAGCACCATCCTCGAGGAGTCACCTTGAGTGGGCAGTGCAGCTCCACAGACCGAAATTTGGACATTTTTTCTTTTTTCTCTTCCCAAAATTCTTTTTTCTCTAGGGGGGAAACTGCCCCTTTGTCCTTACTTTCTGCTGAAATCCCTCCCGAAATTTGGCTGCACTTCTCCATGGGGCTAGAGGGTCTTGGAGCAAACTTCCACACAGCCTGCTCATCGGGCTGGTTTTGGACAAGACTGGAGCAGATTGGCTCGTGGACAACACCAGTGAAGCCAGGTTTCCTCTTAAATACCCATCTGGAAAAAGACTGTGGTGTACATTCTCTGATGTCTAATAAAGGTTGAGCATGCCCTTCCCCTCCCCATTAGCAGATGCATTTCTCTTCTCTATTTCATCACCCGTTTTCACAGACCTTGTCAGGACCTCGATATATCTGGAAGCCTCTTCCCCTGTGTCAAACGTGGGTGGTACCGGGCAGCTGCTAGTGGGAGCCAGCAAGAACACATGCAAGGCTGCAGAGTTACATAGCCTAATTTTCCTGGAGAATCAGACTAAACTCCCACCCATGTCACTGTTTCCACTGCCAGGGCAGAGCTGAGATGCCCCCTCATCTCCACTCTGCCATCTCCTATTTATCTTTCTTTGCACAGAGCTGGGCTGGATTTATTAAGGGATGAGCCTTAATACTTGCAAGGAGTGAAATTCTTGAGGCACAGGAACTAAAATAGCCGTTGCTCACACTGCCTGTTTACCTCCTAATTGTCACCGACTCCTGCCTTTTCACGTTCCTGGTGCTTAAAAAGGGAAGAACAGATCTAGGCAATGTAATTTAATACACCAAACATACTGGCTTAATTGCAATCCCCATAAGCCAGCCACACAAAACTCTAAACAAATTCGATTAATTTATTTCAATTTGCACAAGTCTCCCTCTCAGACTGTAATTAATGGAGGGAAACAATTAAGGTAAACACAGCACAGCTGAGAGAGCTGTCCTTGCTAAAAGTCACGTTTTATTTTAATAATGCTGTATTTAGATAAGTTCCACACTTTTAACAAGTTTCCTATTTCCTTGATATTTAATCAGTTCTGTAAAAATTTTGCCTGGGCTGAAACGGTTTTGTGAAATCAGAACTCAACAGGAAGGGCACGAGGCGGGGAGAGACCAAATCACTGACGGGTGCTTGGGGGCACGTGGGCTGTGGGCAGAGACTCAGACAAGGGGCCAGTATGTATATATAGGGCCCTACATAACCTCCCTCTCTCCAAATGCTGGCATGCTCCAATGGAGTATTGGTGATGGCTTGCTTTGCTGAGATTTGCTTTAGTTGGGTGGTGGTGCCCTCCACCAAGGCAGTGCGTGTTGGTCCCATTAGCTGCACCAAACACCTCCCCCTTACAATCCTATATATCTGGACTGAAGCTAATTGGTGTTCATTAACACTTTGACAGCTTCCAAGAGAGCTGTTAGCATCAGTAATGGCTCTCTGCGATAGTGCGCCATCCAGGGACATGGTTCCACCTGGACCCTGCCATGGCAGGGGCTGGACAGAGCTGTGCTGGGGTAATCCTGCACCCCCCACACCCCGTGCTCAACCTCAGGTGTGTCACTGTCATAAAACTGGGGACAATCACATGCTGGGGCATTAATTCCTCTTCCAAGTGCTCCCTGGGGGGGCTAAAAGGTTGCCCTGAATCAGGTGGTGTGGGAGGGCTGGGAGGCAGCTCTGTGCAGCTGCCCCAAATCCAGAGCTCCCCAGCTGCAGGTTGGTGGCATCACTGGTGTGATGGGCCCAAATGGGTTTTTAAAAGCCTTTTGTAAAAGCCTGTCCCAGTAAATCTGTTTACTAACAGTGTAAATTATCCATGGTCACGCTGAGGCAGCTCCACCTGATGCGTCTTCCCAGATCTCCTGCTCCTGCCTGGATGAGGGCTTGGCTTTGCACGGCTCCCTTGTGCAGTGCAGCCAGGAACATGACAGCGAGGCACCTCCAAAATGCCACCGAACGGGAGGCAAAGGCATTTGTCCAGCTGCCGCTTGCTATCTGCTCCAGGTCACCTTCAGCACATGCCCACAATCACCTTGCTCTGCTCTGTACAGGACAGAGACTGATTTCACGCCACACGCAGTCTGGCTGGAGGAAGCGATGGGGATGTTTCTTCAGGAGGATGGGCAGGTCCCACTCCAACTGCTCCAGCAGTGGCTTTGAGTCACTTTTTTCAACACTTGTCATTTTCCAGCTCTGAATACATCCCGTGGGTGAGTATTCTGAAAGAGACGGCACATCTGTCTTCATTGCTTTCTTTTTTTTTTTTTGAAAAAGCAGGAACAATACGCTCTGCCTTTTTTTGCACCAACTGGTGCTGCTAAAGGATGGAGAAAATTAGGTGCTGGTTTTCTCCTTTTTCTTCCCACCTTCATTAACCTTAACATGTACTGTGCTCCTCTTTCAGCGAGAGCATGGCCTTGCTAGAGAAGATCTTAGCTCGAACAATCTCATGTTGATTTTCTGCTATCTCAAGGACCGGCTGGTCTAATTAGTTTGGAAATGCGCCATTTGTTAAAGAAAGACAAGGCGCAGCCTGACACCGGCTGTATTAATTACTTGCCTCTTTAGCTAATTGCTTGCCCACACTATTAGGTGAGGGAAGTTGTCACCGATGTTTCAAGTTGAAGGTGCCAAATGGGAAGAGAGGGAATGGTGTTGGTGGAGACGAGGTCAGGTTTCGGGATGATCGAAGCAGTGCCAGTGCTGGTGCTGGTTTACACCTCCCCAGAGATGTAAAAAATGGGTGCGGGATAAGTCCCAGCATCTACAGAGGTGGTGGCTGGTTCGGGTGGGAAGAGAGACCCGTTTGGAGAGTGGTCCCCTGACTACCAGGGACCTTGTCCAGTGACCCTGGGAAGCACATTGCCTCTTCCCAGCCCCAGTTCCTCCCTGTAAAATCCAGAGAAGGATACAGATGCTTATTTGAAAAGCTCCAATGAGGAGTGTTGTATAAAGGCCAGAAATCATTACTAGGTGGTGTTGGGATGCACAGGGGAGGAGTGCACACAGAGATGGAAAAATACAGGGAGGAAACAAATTTGAGCAGCAGAAAGCAAAGCGCGGTGGTGCAGGCAGTCAGGACCTCCTGTGCTGCAGGGCCAGGCAGCTTGTCTCCCCTGGGGTCCTGAGTGCCACCAAGGAGCCTACGCAGAGACGGAGTCGTGTCCCTACGACGCTGGCTGCTGATTTGGGGGTGAAGCTGCCACATGCACTGCCACCAAGTCTGGAGCAGAGGGGCTGGAGGTGCCTGTAGCTGCCAGCCCCAGCCATGCCAGGCAGGACCAGATCCAGCCTCTCTGCAGGCTCGTGGCAGATGACGAGGTGAAGCAGGAGCCTTGGAGATCAGGAAGGAGCCACTCCTGGCTGCCCCAAGTCCTCTGTGTCCCCACAGAGTCAAGCTGTAGCAGCCTGGGACCAAAAGCTGCCCAGAATGGACCTTGAGGAGTAGAGCATCTCTGGAAGGGATGGTTTGGTGGGAGCTAGTAATGAGCCCAACATCCACCTCGCAGTCCCAGCTGCTGGTGAGGACACTGGGGTCCCCTCACCCAGGCAGACATTTGGGGCAGGGTTGGGTGGGTGGCAGTGTGGAAGTTGCTGGGTCTTTCCTAACTGCCCCCCCATTCAGATCCCAAGTGCTCAGTGAAACAACCGGTCATCCCAGTGGGGCTGAGAGATGCCTGGTCTGCCTTCACAAGGGGTGGTGGGAAGCTGTTCTGTCCCAGCTGTGTGCTGGGACAAGGGGTTTCTTCATCTCCCACCTTTGAGCTGAGGCCATGCCCAGCAGGGAGGCTGGAGGAGGAGGAGGAGGAGGAGGACATCCCACCCCCAACTGCCCCAGTCCCCTGCTCCAGTCCCAAGGTGGCAAACAAAATCTTGCTGGAGGGAATGGAGAGAGGGTTCCCCAGCACAGACCCTGTGCTCTTGGGGAACTGGAGGTGGCCTCAAGTGATGCCCTGCACCGGTCCCTGGCTTCACACTTCTGTGCTGATGGACATCTTGGGGGAGCCTGGCTGGGGCCAGGGCTGAGAGCGGGGCTGCTTTTTGGGCTGGAGGGGAGAAAAGCATGGCCAAGGCTGTTACAGCAGCTGATGCTGTACATCCCCTCCGCTGTGCCTTCCTCCTCGCCCGCACTCAGCCTCTTCCTGACATCTAGTGGGAACAGGGCAACACGGCAAAGGGATCTGGTGCCAGCTCCAGACTCCTGGACACACAGACACAAACTAGCTGCCCAGTTGGGTACAAGACCCGGGATGCTGGAGCCACCAAAGAGCCTGGGACTGGATGAGAAAGTCCCCTCCAAAAAATAAGGAGGGCTGGCATCTCTCAATAGGTCCCCATGGGAAATGTGTCCACCAGCCAGTCTGAGCCCAGACCAGGCTTTCTGTAACCCTTTTCTATAAATGACAGGGGCTTCTTTCCTCCTCCCGCCGTGGGGCAGTGGCAGGGCGCTGGTGGCTGGGCTGCTCCCGGAGCAGACAGCTCTCCTCTCTCTGCACCCTGCGTGGAGGAGCAGGATGGGGCACTGGCCATGGCCCCTGGTGAGGCTGGAGGCAGGGGCTGGCATCGGCCACAGCACACGGCTGGGCTTCAGCAGGGCACAGCTCTTTGTGGAGAACTGCTGGGGGTGACATTCAAGGTATAATTCCTCATGGAGCTAGTTATTAATGGCCTGGCAGAGACCCTGCTCTGAGGCATGGGACCTTTTTAGGGTTAGCCACCATCTCAGACCGCTTGAGCCCTGTCCCTCTCTTCTACAGTTGTTGCAGGTTCCCAGGCAGGGTGCAAAGCAGAGCTGGGCACAAGAAGTTCACGTCTTGCCATTGGTTTTGGATGGCACATTTGGGAGGTAGGTAATAGAGGTGAGGTGGGAGCGAGAGACAGCTAAGTCCTGTCCCAGCAACACATCCCTGCGCTCGGGGCTGAAGATCATCCCCTCTCCATCCAGGGCCACCCTCTCCTTTTAGAGCCCCTGCGTGTCTCCCTGCATCGTTACTCAACCCTAATGTCAGCTCCCAAAAGTAAACCTCTTCCCAGCTCACAGCCCTCTGCCCACAGGGCTCTCCACAGCTTTCCTTGTTTCGAAGGACAGCCTCCCGGGTCATCCCACACTGGTCAGCATCTCTACCAGACCGGTCTCCCAGTTCCATCCTTCCCCAAAGCCTTTAGCTGCAATGACAGGCAGGAGCTAGTCCTTCCTGCCTTGTTTCACATGCTCACTTTCTGTGAGCAAAACCACCTTTTTTTTTTTTCTTGTTGCCACCTAACTTTGTTGGACTGTGCTCACTATGTCTATCTATCTAACTTGCTGTCTGAAGGCCAGGGTGTCACCTCTCCATGTGTCCCCAAAGCTCCCTGGTGATGCCCAAGCACTTTCATCAATAAGCAGCTAAAAGTTAAACACCAGCAACAAAATACCACCATCAAAAAAAAGGTCTTTATTTCTTTATTTCAAATTTTTCTTTCTTTATTTCAAATTTTTCTTTCTTTATTTCAAATTTTTCTTTCTTTATTTCAAATTTAATTCAAAGAGCAAAGATACTAATACAAACCCCAAAGGCACTCCAAGCAAACCGGAGTGATTTGCACGAGTCCCTTCCCAAAGCAGCCAGGCAGATGTGGCTCTGGTCCCCAACTCTCCCCCAGCGTGGACACGGTGCAGACCCACACTTCTCCCCTGCATCCCCCCATGTCTCCCCCTTGCTGCAGGGACCCGCAGTGGCCCAGGGAGCTCCCGCGCTTGGGGAACAGGCAACTCGGAGGGGGGTAGGTGAGGGGCTCGGCTGGGGGTGGCACTGGATAAGCTCACATTGACCCTGTGGAAACGAAAGGCACGGTGGAGGTGTCCCTCCATCACCTACCCCTGCCCACCCCAATCCGACACCCTGAGGATACAGCCCCTTGGGGGAGTCGTGGTGCCCCAGAGAGAGCAGCAAAGTGGGGGGAGGACATGGCTTAAAGGTAGAGGAGCAAATCCAGCTTTGAGTTGCCCTCAGCTGCCCTGCACTTACTGTGGTCCCTGGGGAGCAAGCCCTCCGCTCACCCCGACGGTCACTCGGGGGAGGCACTTTGCTGGAGAGGAGGGACCGAGACCTCTCTCCTGGAGAGAGCAGGACGGGGAAAGGCAGTGGTCCTGGGCAGGGACCCCTCTGGAGCTGTGTCCAGACCCTCCTGCCCTGGGCTCAGCCCAGCAATACATGCAGTAAGGAGCACTGTAGCCCCAACTTGATTTTCTCTCCCACACATACATCCAACAGCCCACTGAGCCCCCAGATGGGGTGTGAAACCTTTGGAAAAAAACAGGGATAAAATTCTCAAAGCAATGTTAATCCAACAACTCACTAAGTGGGTATTCACTCCTAAAATTCAACCCAAAGCCACTGAAACTATGGATGATCCCAAACCTTCAGGATTTCCACGGTGGAAAGCCTAGGCTGCCCAGGGGGATGCTCTGTTCCCCGTGTTTAGAGACAAGCAGCAGCCAGGCACCCGCAGACAGGCACCTGCTCCCCTGACATGGAGCTCACAGCCTTGGTCACTGGTCCTGCCCCCTCCCTGGCTCTCCGGAGGTTCAGCTCCCTTTGACATCACTCTGTGCTCTTTCAGGGGATCCTGAACAGTTCTGGGTCCCAAGTGCAAGGATCTGGCCTCAGTTCAGATCCTGATTTTCTCCTGAGGAGGCAGAAAGTTCACAAGAATCACTGAACATAGGAAAATTGCACTATTCAAGGAGCAGAAAGTCCCGCAAAGCCAATTCCAGGCTTTATGTCCCTGGCGCCATCGGCTCCTTCCAGCCCCCAGGTCCGACCCCGCAACCTGAACCCAGCCAGGCTTGGGAACAGCAGCTTTTGGGTGGGGGGAAAAGCACCAACGCTGCCAAATCCCCCCCCCCCCTTTCCCACAGCACTTCCCAGCAGCGGAGCTGGCAGTCGGGAAGTGGCCAGCAGCCTCCAGCACGGCTCCGGCCCGGGGAGGCAGCCGGCGAGCTCGGCACAGCAAACACGGCAGAACATGGAGCAGAGCAGTGGGAAGGGGACATCCTGACCTGGACGTGTTCAGCGAGCAGCATCTCCTCGCTGTGTGGCCATGGAGGTGGTTATGAGCAGCACTGCGGGCTTTGGATTGTTTAATTTAACTTTTCTTCTTGTTTGAATAGAAATGAAGCCAAACTGGTAAGCGGAGGCAGAGCCATCAGCTCCTGAGGCTGGGGGAAACCGCTGGGACCTCTCTGCCTCCCAGCGCCACCTCTCCCAAGCCTGAAAATCTGCTGCACAGAGCAGGACCATCTACCAAAAACCCTACGGTTGTCCTTCAAAAAGGGAAGAGGTGATCCTGGCACTCGGTCCTCTGCCCAAAGGAGAGTCCTCCTTAGCACTGAAGCAGCTCAGCAAGTGACTTTGCTTCCCGAGACACAACCCAGCTTTCCATCCCGGTCCGATGGCACGGCACGGCCGTATCACCGAGCAGCTCCCGGAGGTGGTGTGGACGGTGCAGTGTCGCTGCCGGTGCGGCACCGGCCCCACCGTGCCGGTCAGAGGGTGCCCAGCTCATCGCTGAGGTCGCTTTCGGGAAGTAGAGGCGGGGGGGGGGGGCTCAAACCACACACAAACCCATGAAGCAACACATAAGAGAAACCCAAAGGGGTGAAGGTCTCCCCTGCAGAGAGTGCAGGGGCCGGGGGGGGTGCTCAGACGCGGCCCCGGGGGCTGCGTTCGGGCAGGGGGTGCCTGGCGGGGGGCTGCTGCAGCAGGGCGGCGAGGATGCGCTGCAGCTGCGTGAGGCGGGCACGCAGCGAGGTGGTGGAGAAGAGGTTCAGCTGGTAGGACGGGTCAAGGGGCAGGATGGAGATGAGCCACCAGCACCACGTCGGGCCGTCTGCCGAAGCCTGGAGGGGAGAGAAGGAGAGATTTCTCCGTGTCGGGAACTGCAAGGTGAACGCGTCGGCCTTTGGGCGGCATCGCTGATGGGAAGGAGTTGCTCTTGTCAGGATAGCAATGCCAGCTTTGGCTGAGGTATTCCTCTGAATGGCCCTGTTGTCTGTCCAGGCTCAAAATTGCTGGATAAACTAATTTAATTTCCAGACAAGCATTCCCCAGGGAGTCTCCAGACACAGATGTAACCGGGAAAAAGTCTATGCTAAAGAGACAAAGAAATATCTTGTGCGTTTCCTTGTTTAAGGCAATGCTTTTTGTAAGCGCAGCCAAATCCTGCATGGTCGGCGTCTTCTGGGGCATTTGCCTTCTCACCATTCAAAGAGGCGAGGTGCAGGCCAGGCAGGCACAACCGCTGGGCAGTGCTTTTGTAAACCGGCTTTTTTAAAACCTGAGCTAAAATAAGAGGCAAACGCTTGATTCAGCTGAAGGAGGACAAATTGTTTTGTAATTGTGAGCACAGTGTTGATGCAACTGCTGGCCGGGACAGCCTTAGCCTGGGACAAGCCAGCAAGAGCATATTTGTTAAGATCTAGACAGGAAACACTTTCTTAAAGGAGTGAAAACTAAATTTTGGGATTTGGGTTTTTTTCTCCAGAATCTGAATTTGTCAGAGCAATCTAATAAGCAAACTGGATCCTGCCCTCTTAGCTCCTCTCCTCTGGCCAGCTATGGCTGTCTCAAAGGAACACAATGAGCAAGGAGACCACAGAGTTGCTGAGCTGTGGGGTTTGTTTCTTTGCCCATTTGTTGGTTTGTTTTTTCTTTGCCCAAGTGTTTTCAAATGCAGACGGTTCAGTTTCTTGGTTCTCATTTAGGAAAGGACTCCAGGAAAGCTTTTAAAACTCAGTGCTCAGTTTCCAACAACAGTTTAAAACCATAAAGAAACATTAAACAGTTTTAACAAGCAAGCCCTGCCATCTCTCTGAGTGAGAGATGCTGTAGCTGGTAACGGGAGTGAAAACCAGGGTTTGTTTGCTCATCTTGGGGGTGAGCCACCCTCCCTATTTAGAGCATCTCTTCCCTCGGGGCATTACCTGGATGTCCTCTTCCTTCTCCGGCAGCGGTCCATGCTGCATGAAAATGTGCCTGGAGGCAAGGTCTCCGTGCTCGCAGAACCGCTGAGCCAAGCGGTAGGTGCTTTCGTGCAGGCACTGCAGCTCCTGCAGCTCCTCCCCGGCCACCTGCGTGGAGGGAAGAGGAACACAGAAGGTGTCCGTGGGGAGGCTCTGTCCCACGGCAGCGGGGACTTTTGCCCCGACCCTGCCCTCACCTTCTTGTCCTCCAGGTACTCGATGTCGGCGGTGTTGTAGCCGTCCCTGTGTCCACGGCTCAGCACCCGGAACCGCCGCCTGCCGATTGTGTCCACCAAGGACCTCCCGTCCGGCAGCAGCTCGATCTGCCGGATCTCCAGCATGCAGCCGTAGTCAGCAAAACTGGAGAGAGCCAGGGAGAGAAAAGAGGGGCTGAGCTGGGATGCTGGTGGTGGGAGAGCTGCCTCTCCCGAAGGCACCACCTCCAAGGAGGAAAAGGCCCAGGAACAAGCTGGCTGGGAGTGGGCAAATTTAGAGATTCATTCAACACTGTTGAGTTATCACTTGCTGTAAGAGGGGAGGGAATAGCGAGCACCCTGTCCATACTCCCCTGGATTTGCCTTACACCAAAATGATTTGGGTCCTCATACTGCCCTGATGTCTAGTGGTCCTGAAGACACCATCCACTGCAGAGACATCCTCCCAAAGCCCAGAAAATGTTATTTATCTTATTTCACTTGAACAGGACTGGAGCACAGGGAGGATATGTCATGTAAATACAGGTATTTAACAAAGTACTTGGGCTAGGAGCCTGGAGACTGAGCCCACCCGAGATCTGGAAGTGCCACCAGGAATATAAAGATGGCCACACTGCACCAAACAAAAGCCCATTTAGCCCAGTATCCTCTGCAGCTTGTTAAGGACAGAGTTTGAGAAATACAGCGATTTTAAAGTGCTCACTAAGAGGAGCTGAAGGACATGGCCAGGGAACCATGCAGCTCAGAGACATCCTGAGCCAGAAGCTGTTCCCAGACCATCGTATTTAACTGCCACTGCTGGCTCTGCCCAGCTCCAGCGCTGGCCCCGTTCCCTGCCTGGCTGGTGGCAATGCCAGGAGGCAGCAAGATCCCGTTTCACTCTGCTGTGTGGAGAACGCATCACCTCCCTGCTGATTTTATCTGCGGGGTGCGGTGGGATAGGAAATTGCACCTGGTTCCTCCTCTCCAAACTACTTGGGATTTTAGACATTTGGGGCTGGGGCAGAGAGGGGCAAATCAGCCGGGGCAGAGGGAAGCCACCTTGCCCAGGAGCTTACCTTTTCCCATTCTCATATATACACATGCCAAACCTCCTCGTGCCGGTCTCCTGGCACCGCCGGATCATGAGGCGGTAGCGAGGCTCGAAGACGTGCAGCGGGCAGGCGATGCCTGGGAAGGACATCGTGCATACGAAGATGGGGATGTTCTTGGTCAGGCTGAGGGACAGGAGGAGAGACCACTATGAAACCTCCCAGAGCAAATCCCATCCCAAGGGCTCTGCATCAGCTTGTGCCATGACCACTTCTCAAACCAGACCTGTCCTTTACTCCAGGAAGCGATGCTCCAGTGCAGAGCAACACCAGAGCTTCCACTTGGCTCACCAAAAGCCCAAGGACAGACTCTGCCCACAAACCAGCTCCTTGAAGACATGCTCCCTCATCCCCAGGTGCCCCACGGGACACGTCTGCACCCACCCGGCATTGCTGTAACGTGGCCCTAGAAGTGGGACAGACATCACTTGAGCAGAACCAAGCCAGAGCAACAGTGTGTGGTGTGGACGGCCCCCTCGGAGCCCCTCCTGGCCCCCATGCACACACACACACACGTGCACACGCCAGAGCAGGTCCCTGCTTACTTGGAGAGCTCTGCCATCTCAGCCCGGTGCAGCTCCCGGCGCTCGGCCAGCTGTGCGGGGAAGGTGGCCAGCATGATGTCCTGCAGCAGCACGGTGGGGCTGTAGCTTCCAGCCTTCAGGTACTAAAAGAAATTACACCCAGAAGTAGGTTGGAGAAGAGCGGGGGGGGGAGCACTGAGGTCCTGCCGGGCTTGTATCATGCTCACTTTTACTGGAGCTGAGGGTAATTTTAGATCAGAGAAAGTCAGGGATAAAACCGATCAGGGGATGTTGAGCCATCTAGCAGGACGGGATGTCAGCTCCACCGAGACCTCCAGACGCAGCTCAGACCCAGGGCCCATCCAGTGCAGCGTCCTGTCTCTGACAGTGATGCAGTCCTTGTATGACAACCTAATTTCCCTGATGGTCTCATCCGAATCCCTTTTCATTAAAGATTAAATCAAATCTCCAGGCTAGCAGGTTTTCCATCCATTTCCATTTTTAAAAGCAATTAGCATTCACTCCTTTCTTTCTCTCTCTCTCTCTCCCTTGCAGTCCTGTTTACAATCTCACTAAATCGCTGTGGCATCTTGTGGAAATTAATCTTTTGGTCTTAATTATCAACTGTCTGGTCATTCCCATGTGAGTGGAGCTGACACCGCCGTGCCAGGGAGCTGCTAACGTAAGAGCATCGCACCTTCCCACCCCAGCCCTGGGCAGGCTGCTGGCAGCCGGAGCCGGTGCCCAGCTCTCCCTCGAGCTCCATCCCACAGGACACATGTCCTCACCTCTCTCAGGCTCTGTTTGCAGAGAGGGCAGTTGGGCCGATGGTCCAGGCAGCGTTCGAGGCACTCTTTGCAGAAGGTATGCCCGCACGGCGTCGTCACCGGCTCGAAGAACATCCTGCAAAGAGACCAAAGTCAATGGACCACAGAGAGCAACATGGGGGAAGGAGCACAGGTAAGCCCAGCAGAGAGAGACTTCGCAGAGCATCTGTTCGCAGGGCTGGGTGCCCTCAAAGCTGTCATTCCCCAGGCCTGGCTCAGCACCCTGCTTTGGAAACCCTGGCTGGTCTCAGCTCCACAGTGCAAGGGTCCCACAAAGCACTCAGGGTCCTGCAGAGGCCCAGGCTGGTGGGCAAAGCCGTGGGTGCAGCTTCTGGCTATCCACAGCCTTGTACCTGCATCTTCCTTGAATCACCTTGCTAAGAGCAAGAGATTTTGCTTCCAGCAGGAACAAGACATTTCCCATGTCCTCTCCTACCATTTCAAGGGAAATCTGCTGCCTTCACCAGTCTTTTGCACTGAAGACAGCGATGCTGCAGAGATGCGATGTCACGGAAAACTATTCACACTGTGTTTTCCAAGCCCTGGCAGCCCATGGCTATGAAACTCACCTTTACTAAAGCTGCATTGGCTAAGTTTTGCTCATAACTCCTGTTAATTAAATGGAAATTTCCTAACTGACTTATTCCTTTAATTAGAAGTCTGGGCTCAGACTTTTGGACTTGCACAATGATGTAAGATGAGAACTGTCCCAGGCCTGAGCACTGCTCCCCAGCCTTGTGGGGTCCCCAAGGACCCCATCAGTACACACAGGGCACCCCTTGGTCCTGGCAGGGCTGCGGCTCCCCAGACACCCACAGTGGTGTGTAGCCCAAAAGGCAGCGATGGGAAAGCGCCTCCTTCTCCCCTGCTCCAAGAGCAGAGCCAGCAGCAAGCACTCGGGTTGCTCACAGGAGGCTCCAGAATCAGAAATGAAATGAAGGACTCAGGAAAGTCCTGCTCAGCACCGAGCCCCGACTCCTCCTGTGCATTATGCTTCCCTTCTCTCAGAAGAGACCTAAATTCACCTCATCTGGACCAGATACAGCCTTGAGCTCTCCCTCCCCTGTGTCATTCCCCTGTGCCATGCCCAGACCTGGAAAAAGTCGCCACACAGGAGACCTTGACCATCTTGCAAGTTCAAGCGGTGCAACACCCAGCCCTCTGCCAGCAGCCACTTGCACAACTGCTTGAGGTCCTAGGACACACCAGAAATAACAGCCTGGTTTCAGCATGCCCTGTGGCAGCACCCAGCCCTTCTCCAGCCACCGACTCAGGAGACGGACACAGCCTCTACCCTGTCTCCTTTTCCACCTCCAGCAGGCACAGAGCTCGGAAATGCTCCCCTCTGGGTTTGCAATATCCCCATCACGGACGGTATTTCCCTGGGGCAACACCTTCCTGTTCCAGCCTGCAGCTACAAAGGGCAACCACCGCTTTCAGTCTCTGACCCCGCTGAACATCCCCACCTTCACACGTACGTCCCAAGCGATACAAACCTAACGATGGTGAGCCCTGAGACAGGGCGATCTGAGCTCTTACAGCCTGGCAGGGCAAAGCACGCCTCTGTCTTCCCCTCTTATCTCTCCCAAAACCTGCGTTTCAGCAGTATTGGGCACTGAGTTTGCTATTAAGATGTGAAGAAAGATCCACACCAGGAAAGAAAACCCAGCAGGTGCTAATTCTTCATCCTGAAAGCTCTGCCATCGGAGAACTTACCGTATGCAGAGGGAACACTCCAAGTCAGATATGCTCAGCAGCTCCCCGAGGCACAGCTGGGTACACTTTGCTGCTGCTGTTTCCTCTTCGTTATCTAGTGGCAAAAGAGAAGGAAAGAGAAGACGACCCCCAATTTAAATAGTGAAAATGCGACATAAACCCCTCTATTGACCCATCTGTGTTCATCCATAGCTTTTACATCAGCAGGTCTCATGGTACTTGGTAAGGAAGGTGGTATCTCCCTAATTCCTTCTGCAGGCAGGGAAACTGAGGCACTGGGAGGTGAAGTGACCTAAGAAGCTCCCAGATGGAGGTCTCTGGAGACCTGCCAGGAGTCATCATCACCGCTTTATGCAAACCCAGGTACGAGGCAGCCATCTGGCTGGACGCTGATGGCAAGTTAATGCCAATGGAGGTGCCGCTTCCCCCAACACATGGCACGCCATGCCCCTTGCAAGGGAATTTAATCTAAATCTAAACCCATCTAAACACCTGGGAACCAAAGGAAGCCTCTCCCTGACTCCACACAGGGAACAAGTGATGTCTGGCTTTACCAAGAACTTTTCACCAAGCTAGACCCAAAAGTTTGGTGTAAGTTCACCAGCTCAACACAGGAAGATCGGATCCTCCTCGCGTGCATGAGAAGCGGCGAATGTGCTGGCCAGAGCTGCCCCATCGTGTGCCCCTGGGATGTCTGGCACACAGCGCAAACACTAAGTTTTCAGCGCCAAAATGGATTTTAAACAAGCATTTTGCATGAGATGACGTTTCGGTACCTTTGATGACACTCACCTACCAACCACTGGCCCTGTCTCTCTGCTGAAGTCTGTGGTTCTCGCCGTCGCCCCGGCTCGGAAAGGGTGGCTGTCCCCTGGCCGTGCTCAGACCCAGCGTCCCCTCTGCCATCCACCGGCTCTCCCTCCTGATCCTAGGCACAGCAAAGACAAAATCAAGCCCAAAACCTCTTCTCCCTTCGAATGCACAGCCCCATCTGTCCCACCGAGCCCAATGGCACCGGGAGGCTTTCTGGTGTGTTGCTGTTTATTAACATCTTGCATCTGCGGGACAGCAGGAGCGTGGCCTTCAGACATTCCTGTTCATCTCACGGTTACATGGGTTTACTCTGTCCAGATGTACCACCTGGTACTCGGGTGTATCTGAGCCCATTTTTTCTGATTTCCCCCTCTCTCCAAACCTGCCAAATTAGTCTTTAGAAGGCAAAGAGCAAAAGATCAGCCTTCCTTAATAGCTGCTAATGGTCTGAATTGTTCTCAAATGTGGGGTTTGGATGAAAAAAAACATTAAAACTGACTTTTTTTTCTTTTTTCTGCATGTGGTGCAACTTGGGTGTTTTAAACACAATAAGAGCCTAAAATCTTACCAGAAGTATTGCAGAATAAAACTGGGAGAGGAATGGAGACAGAAAGAGCCTCCTCTGTTTCCCCAGGCCCCACAACATCAGCTCCGACAGTGTCTTTGCTCTCCCACCCTCCACTACCTGCAGCTTCTCATCCCAGCACACATGGCTACGGTACTGCACAGCCTCCCCTTATCACCTCTCCTTTCCCATCATTGCAAAACCCCAATTTGGGATTTCCCAGAGGGACATTAAGTCCCATCGCAGACTCAGATTGTTGCAGGCCCTCTTACCTGAGCTTGTGCAGAAGACGACGGGAGCGCAGGGCTCCCTCCATCAACCTGGGGACCAGTTGAGCCCCGGTGAGCATCACCCTGGCGTGCAGCAGCCGTGCGTGGCTGAGGAGCATCCTTTTGCATGAGGATCTGCAAGTAGAAAGTGGGGCTCGGGGGGTGCTGGGAGAAGGAAGCAGGGAGGTGGGTGGGCTGCCAGGCTCCCTCTTTCCCCAGAGCAGCCTCCTGTTCGCTGCAGGGCACATCGGGGTTACTTGTTTCAGCACTGGCTGAGCTCTCTGTCAAACAAATGCCTTAGCACGAAAGGAAGAAAGCAGCATGAGGCAGCAAACAAAACAGTGTATTTTAAGGGCTGGGAGCCATGTTCTCCATCACCCATAAAGAACAGGAAGGGAGTGAGATGTGGGAGGTACAAGGTCATTCCCCATTCCCCTGCCCTTTCCCTCCTGGAGGGCAAGTGTCCACTCATGGCATGAAGTCCCCTCCCTGCTGGAGGCCCCACTGGTGACAGTGATTTTGGTACACGGGTGGGTGCTGGCCTGAAATCATCTGCAGAAAAGACACCGGCTCTTCAGTGGCAGCTTTTGCCTGGCTGCTTTGCCTTGGGTAACTACTGATGCTGCCTCAAAGCCCACTTCATGCCATGTCAGCATCTAAACCCTGCAAAGCCTGAGACCTGAAGATACGGACTGAGGAAGGGGAGTTCTCTTTACGGGTGAATCTGCATCAGAGGGATGGGAAGGCTCCTGGACCAGGACATGACTTCCCTTGATCCCACTGCTGGCCAGAGCAGCACAACCGTGATAGATTAGAGTCCTTCAGAGGACAAAGGCATCTCCTTGTGTGATGCAAGGGCACAGGACCCTGCCACAGTACAGCCCACGTACCTTCTCCATCTCTCTCCGAGCAGGGTGGAAATGGGGACTGAGTGTCAGGCAGTGTTCCCACGCCAGCAGGGCTTCAGCTCTCTGTCCCATCTCCAGAAGCACCTTCCCTTTCCTGAAAAAGCCCTGCAGAGCAGAAAAACCTGTGGTGACTATGAGACAGTGACCAGCTGAGCACGTGCCCCTTCAGCTCCCATTTGAGCCTCAAGGGAATCTCCCTCCAGCCTCCTGCCTGCTCCCACCCCCGGCCAAAGCACCCAGATATGTTGCTGCTCCCGTGCTCAGACTTGTCTAAAAAAGACAGGTCCACCCGCCAGATACCCATAAAACAGGACTCTCCCAAAATGCAGCAGTTGCAAAAGCCAAGCAAACAAACCCTACAGAGACCTAGAGGAGTCAAGGGCTTCTGCCTTTGAAGCCACAAAACTATTGCAAAGGAGCACTTCACAAATCAGCAAGCGAGCTCCCAGGGCTGATTTCTCCAAGGGCAGCTCAGCCTTTGGCCAACACTTTCCCAAGCCCCCAGCTGCAATCCTGCACACCAGCACGGCTACGTGCCCTCACCGCCTGCACGCCAGCAAGGACAGATGCAGCGCCAGACTCTCCCATTAGTGCAACGCAGCGCTTGCAGCCTGCATTTGCAACTTAATGGGTCTGACAAGTGTACTGCTGAGCAGGATGAATGCAATGGCTTGGAGAATTCAAGGAAAGGGGGAAACTGCTCCCATACAGTAAGATTTGGCTCGAAGCACAGCCAGTCGATGGGGCCTCCGCTCACCTCGTGCTGTCCAGGCTCAGCCGTGCACACAGCATCCAGGTCCTCCAGTGCCTGCGCGTGCTGCCCCAGCGCCGCAAATGCCTCTGCCCGGCACAGCCGCAGGGAGCTGGAATCTGGGGCTGGAAAGAGAAATATCGTCACTCATGTGATGAGTCTGTGGTGATGCAGTGGGGCTGGACGAGGCCAGGGAGATGCCACCGTGGTGGGACAGCCTCTGCGCCGCTGCCTTGCGCTGAGCGCAGTCAGCTCAGGCGCTCCAATGATGGGAAAGGAGGTGTGATAAGGGGAGTGTAATGCACAGGAATCGCTGGCCTCGTAAGTCTCTGCAAGCAAGTTATTCCCGCTGAATATCTAGTTTTAAACTCTTGGAGGCTCTTCCCTTTGTTTTTCCCCATCTCCCCCGAACGCCCTCAGCCAAGGGGCCCCACCACTGCCTTGGGACTCAGCCATGCTGGGATCTGGGCTCTCATCCATCCTTCTGGGACGCAGCAAAACGGCTGTACTATACACGTAGTCCTTACAGGGGCTGTTGTCATGGGAGGGTCCACAATGTGATTCACCCAGCAGAGCCACAATAACACATTACCGAACAAGCCTGCAGCTACAGAGACCTGAGTTCCCAAAACACCAGGGAGCCTCCTGGACCCACCTGGCTGCCAGGGCAGAGGAGAAACCAGGGGGGTGCAAGGATCTGCCCCCAACATGTGACTCGGGGTTTCCAAGTATGAGAAAAGGCTGAGATTTCCCAAAATGGAGGAAGAGAACTGAGCATCCAGCTCCTTGTCAGCGAGATGTCACTGATGTGATCTCAGCAGTGGGGGGGACACAGCTCCCAAGCGTCACAGTGCTGGGCACCCCACACACTCCTGCCTGCTCCTAAATAACAGGCAGTGAGACCCTCTTCTCTTCTGCCTCAAGGAAACCCCATAAAGACCTTCCTTCCTACCAGCACTGCCAGCAGGGCAATTGGGGTGGGGGATGTCAGGGAGTACGAGCAAGCAGCACCTCAAAAGCCCACACTCATGGAGTAACCAGGTGTGGTAATGTTTGTGGGTTTGAACTGCAGAGATTCCCAGACCCACCCCGTTATATCACAGCGTGCCGTGGAGGTGACCTACATCCAGTGCTGTGCTGGCTTTCCAGCTAAGGCAACAGGCCTGCGTCCCCCGCAGTGCTGAGCATCACCCAATGGCTGCTGAGGGCTGGGGTCAGGGTCCCACTGCTCCCCAGCCCCTCTGGGGACACCTCCGGTGTCACGCAGGTCCCCGCTGGCTCCCGGCTCCCCGTGGGACAATGGTAGGTCCAGTACAGGTAGCACGTGTGGTGGCCCTGCAGGATGCTAGCTCTGAGGCTAACCTTGCATCATAAATTAGGCACCATTTGCAGCCACTGGTGCTGCATTTACAGCGGCAAAGCAGCGCGGGCAACATCACCTTGCTGAAGGGCCAGCAGCTCCCTCCGGGGCGAGCCAGGTCCAGGGTCCCGGCTGGCAGCCGATCAGTGATCATCAGGAGACATCATTGCTGCTGATGTCCCCCGTCCTCCCAACCCCGGCAGCCTTTCCTCCTGCCCCCGTTCAAACACGGCGCTGATGCAGCTCTGCCAGCAAACTGCAGGTCCGGACTAGCAGCCCCATGACAGCAGGGCACGGGAAGCCAGCATCTGCCCGCACCCCTGCCTGCCTCCGCTGTCACCGTGCCCAGTGCCCACCGATCTGCCCAGGCACCCGCCACATCTTATCACGGAGGAGGAAGCTTTGCCGTGGCTATTGCCTCCTTGTCCCCCTTTCCCAGCGCGGAGCACAGGGAGACCTTGCTCTCTACCTGGTGCCACCATGACCCGGAGAGCAGCAGAGCGCCCAGCCGCTCCTGTACCAAGGCTGCACTGGCCACGCTGAGCTATGCAGCAGGGCAACGTGTGAGCCCTCAGAGCTTATTTTCATTTATAGTGTTAGCCAGGACCTTAGGGCTCAAGTCAGGAAGCATGGGAACCTGCTGCTCAGTACCCCATTCCACAAGTACACGTCCAGAGACGAAATATTCCAGCCCCTAACGACAGGTAGGAATGAACAAATGGGTACAAAGTCTAGAGGCTTATTTTCCATGTGGGCAAACCCATCCAAACATTTGCACAGCCCAGCAATAAAGCAACTGATTTGGCAAAAGAAAGATGTGTAAAATGGGGCTATGAATTCTGCATTTCTCTTCTGCTGCAGCTATTTTTGATCTATGATATCATTAGACATTAGGGACGTAAGCCAGCTGGCGGCTCCGGCAGCTGATGAGTGACTGATAGCGCTCCCCAGCCTCCCGGCTCCAGGCATGTAGGGAGGCCTCCTGTGTTACGCGTAACAGTGCATTTATTTTGTTCACTTAGAAAAACAGAAGATAAAAAGTTGACAATTTATTTTCTCCCAAGCAAAGCAAGCTGTTCTGCAGGCTGGGCTGAGCAGGGCACTGCAAACTGGCCCGCAGTGCGATGTTGAACCACACCAAAAAAAAAAACATTCTCATGGGTCGAACATTTATCAGTGGTTATGTTTGAAAGCAAAGGGGAGCCCGTAAGAAGTTGTGCAGCCTGAAAACAGTCTGCAGGAGTTGGAAAACACGTCCCGAAAGCACCACCCACGTGGGCTGAGCCTGAGCCGCACCAGCAAGTGCAGGTTGACGGGAGCTGCGGCTGTGATTGTAATTTCCTCGTTGCCCTAAGCCGGACTTCCCCTGTCCTTCGGGGAATAGAGCGTGCAGGGAAAACCAAGGACAAAGCTTGCAATATTTCCTCTTTATACTCACAGAGGCTTTTTCAAAAGAGATATATAACTGTACAGCCCAATCAGACAAAAGCCTGCCGATAAGGAAAATAGTACTAGAGAACCACGCACGTGCGTTTGCGCTGAAGGACGGGCGCGCAGGGTACGAGACAGACGCCTCGGGAGGTTGCATAAAGGGACCTGCTTTCTGCTGCCAACACCAGGATCGGCCAGCCTGCTCGGCCCTTTGGTTCCAGGCATACCCCGAACCTCTGGCACTTGTCTCGCAGCGGGCGATGAATAAGTGTCTGCGCCGCGGGAGGAGAGCTGACTGCTGTCATAGAAACGCCATTGGAAAAGGGCCTCCACCGCCCCAACCCCCTGCTCCAGACGCATTGTATAACCCCTTTTATTTAAGCATTACTCTCCAAGAAATCCACTTACAGCCACACATTAAAGCAGATCAACCCCCGCCCCGGGCCCGATCCTGACCCTGCAGGCAAACGTCTCGCCAGAGCCGGTTGCAGAAGGGGACCGAGGGCTGCCCTGCACCACGGGGCTGGCACAGGACCTCGGCCAAGGCTGTGTCCTCGCCAGGCTCTGGGGGTGAGGACGTGTCTGTCCCGGACTGGAAAAGTCCCAACCACTTTACATAATGGCCAGCCCCCCGGGCAGAGCTCTTTCTCTGACCCTGAAATATCGCCGGGTGGCAAGACGCAAGAAGCCGTTTGCTGCTCTTTCCAGCCGCTTTCTAACTCCAGAAGCGTGGGGCCGATGGGACGCAAGCTGTGTGCCCTGTCCTGCCCATGGCCCTGGCAGCTGGGACATGCAGCGGGGCTTGCCCGGCCACCCGGGCAAGAGACATGGGACATGGGAGAAACACCCAGCAGCTGGATGCTCCCTTCTCATCCCCACCAGCCCTGCCTTTCCAACACTTCCAGCTTCCCAGGTCTCCCAGCTCCGGACCGTGCAGGCTCAGAGGGCACCGCGGTGCTGGGACAAAGCGACCCACGTTGGTACCCGCCTGCTCCAACAGTACAGCCTGCGCATCCTCCTCTCAGCCGTAGAGCTGGCCCCTCGCACCCAGCACCCACACGCCCCCCAACCCACCCTGCCAGCCCCTGGGGGCCGGTGATGCTTACCCAACTCGAGCCCTTTTTGGGCCATCCTCAGCGCTTCCCGCGCGTCCCCACGGCTGAGGCGGTGCCGGACGCGTGTCGCCAGCCAGGCCAGCCGGCTTTCCCGCTCCACGCATTTCTCCAGGAGGCCGCAGAGCACCACGTTGCACCTCGCCGCCCCGACGCCCAGCAGTTTCAGCCTCTCCTGGCACAGGGGGCAGCGGGAGGGCACGGCCCCCCCGAGACACGGCTTGCAGAAAGAGTGACCGCAGGACACGGTCACCGGCTCCCAAAGGAGGAGGAGGCAGGATGGGCAACGCAGCATGTCCAAGGGGACGAGGGGTTGCCGGACCGGGCTCCCCCCCCGGGGTGGGGAGGACGGGTTGGGGGGGTCGCGGCTCATGGCAGCAGTTACAGCCGAGGAGAGGGAGCTGCCCCTAGGGCCGGCGGTGCCCCTGCACCCCGGTGGCCGCCGGCTCCCCGCGCACTGTCCCGCTCCGCCCGGCTCAGCCCATCCTC
>NW_010973092.1:7960733-7987363 GCF_000737465.1 Haliaeetus leucocephalus
GGAGCGGGGCTGGGGCACAAGGTCTGGGGGACACAGGGTGCTCTGGGTTGGGGACGGGAGGGTGGGATGCTCCAGAGCAGCCGGGCCCCTTTGCGGCCCCCGCCATGCAGACCCGTCGTGGCAGGATGTTTTGAGGGAAAGGGGCATCTCTCCGATGTAGATGGGAAACTGCATCTCCCCCAGATGTTCTACTTATCCAGAACTGAACCAGTTCAGAGCCTGGTTGGGGAAGGGCTCCTTCCCACTCACGGACCCCCAGGCTGGGCTCTGTGTCTGAAGGGAGCTGCATCCCACCACCCCGCAGCCATACAGCTCTTGCATAGCAGGTGCTGGGAAAAACAGCTGAGATCTGGCAGCTCAGGAGCTTAGCAGATCAGACTTTATGTAAGGATGATGCACATTCCCCAAAGGCTCTTTTGTGTGTCCCCAAAACCAAACTGAACCTACGCACACACTGGAAGGGATGCTCAGGGTGGGAGAGCACCAGTAGGACGTGAGTGCTGGTGAAACCCATGCCCCACTAAGGGAGTGGTTGGCAGAGGTTTGGGCTGTGGAGCGGGTTTTGTTTCAAAATCTACTGTGATTACATTAAACAACTCACGAGTGTCTTTAAAAGCTCAACAACTAAGTATTTTATGTGGGCTTGGAAGGCTTCGCTGCTTGCTCCGTTATCTTTTTGATCCCTTCAGAGCAGAGAAATCTCTGGCGATGTTTGGCAGCGCAGCCCCGAACACCTCCTGAGTGTGGCATTAGGGACAGCGGTCGCCCCAGGAGCGTTGTGGGGCTCTCAGGGACTCTGCCCTGCGGGGGACATTTTCCATGTTCCCCATCCGCAGGATCAGTCTTTGGTTGCCCTCCCAGAGGGACCTGCCACATCACTTCCCCAGCAATTCTCCCAGTTCTCAGATGGGCAAGGCTCCTTCACACCAAACACTGTCCTCTCATGATTTAGTTCTTGCCATGGCTAGTTTTTCCACCAAAACCTGGCTGTTCACTAAAAAGATTGCCACCAGGGAGTCCTCACCAGCCTTATCTCCAGATTACCCCTCAAGAAGGACACGTTCATGGCTCCTGAGCCATGAAATGAGGGTGATTTTAGCTACCGCGGCCACCTTTGCAGCGATGTGCTTGAAGAGTGCTCCCATAACCTGTTTGTGTGGCTCAGTTTGGGAGCCGCAGCACTCTGCCACCGGCAGCCGGCATCAGGTGAGGAGCGTAGCATCTTTCATCACCCCAGCCAGCTCCTCCGGGAGACACTGGGCTGTTTTCCTGGGACCTGCCTCCTTCTTTTCCTCACCTCCTGATTCACTCTACAACTATTCTCACGTGTGTGGGCTCTCCAGCGCCTTGTAAGCAGCGAGGACATGGTGCTGCCTTTGCATAATGCAGTTAAAAATCAATCAACCACGACACACGAGTCGGCTGGAAACCAGGCTTCATTAGCGCCAGCACAAGAACAATTTGTTTTCTCCATTCCATCCAGAGCTGAGCTGGTTCTGAACTTCAAATGCTTTTGCTTGTCACTGGTGTGTTTGTGCTGACTCAGTACATAACTGAAAAAAAAAATAAAAAAAAAGCTTTAAATGCTTAATGCTAACCATTCTGCTGGCCAGATGAGGACTTCGCGTTTTGCATAACACAGAACAGATTGCACTGTGTTAAGGAACTACTTGCAAAGCACAATAGGATTTATTTTATAATTTTTTTTTTTTTTTCACTTTAAAGGTGGGAAACAGCCCAGGGTCAGTACAGGGTGAGCAGTTCCAGGTGTTGCTGCAGGGGAAACCAGTTCCTCCTCTGGCTCCCAGCCACACGCGCTGCTTGTGCTTCGGCTCAAGTAAAGCCTCATTAATGTGGTCCAGACTGTTGACAGCACAACATAGGGATTTCACACCAGCTACATTTGCTCATTTTTAGTGCATAAATATTTGTTGCAAGCATTGACATTTGATTTTGACACAGTAGGGATTAAGGAGTGGCTCAGAGGTGACAGCACCTTCCCAGTGGTGCCTTTTTTTGTGCAGAGAGAAGAGACCTGTGTGCTCCTTAGGATGTCTTCAAAGGCACCACAAGCACTTGCTAAACAGGAATATGCAGCCTGAACGTCGTGACCCCTTTTACACACAGCGATCCCCGCTCTGCCCACCGACCTCCTCCTGCGTGGATGAGGCTGTCACCATCAGACCTGAAAGTCCTGTTGCACAGAGGTAAAACTAGTTTCCCCGTTTTCAAAAGCAGCGGAAGGAGGAAAACGTTGGCATCCCAGCTGTGGAGGAGTGCTGCCATCAGCAAGGGCCACGCGGGGCTGACGGTGGCACGGAGGTGTAAGAGCCAGTGCAGCCTGCTGGGTGGGCAGGCAAAGAGCCAGGGCCAAATCCAGCCTCAGCATCTGTGCAGACCCACTCGTGCCCCCGTGGTTTACAGCGCCCTTTCAGCAGCGCCGCGCCTGGATCCCGGCTTGCCTGCAAGCCTTGAGAGTTGGCCTAAGGAATTATTTTTACACCTCATTACGTGCAAATAACATGTAGGGAGTTATTTGCATCATACGCCTCCCAGCCTGTCAACAAACACATCAGCTTTCTGGAATTTTTGTTTTATTTGCATCATAGTATTTCTAGATCCAGGATGTTATTCAATCACCAGGTTTCTCCATTTGCCACACGCGGTTCAAAGCCGGTCCTGGGAAGTGAAGCAAAAGGAAGTGGAAGCAGGTGGTGTGGGAGACTCTTCGTCTACAGTCACAGCTCCTCTTCTATAACAAGCACCTTTTCTTTCAGGTCTCTGTATTCAATAAGGGGAGCTGCTCCATGCCTGGTTTTCTCTCAGGCAGAAGCAAGCAGATTGCCACACTGCTCCTTGATGTTTGGTATTCGAGGTCTGCACTGTGCTGACTAGGCATTGGGCAGGGAGCAATCATATAAATTACATGGTATTATTCCTGGGTCCTGAAACTCTGCTGCTTGAGAGCTCAGAGAGGCCCCGACTCTCTCAATAAGGAGGATCAGATGTAAACAGGGTTGGGGAATTAAAGAAAACTTTAATATTTTCCTTTAAAGAAAACTTTAATATTTTCCCTTCTGAGTCATACAGGCTTTGCCTGAGGCATCATCATTCCTAGAGAAATGAGTTGACTGTCACATGGATTGGCAGGACACGGAGCTGCGATGTAATGTTACCTCATTGCTCGTGTAACTGGGCTTATGCCTGAACTCCTAGAAACTGGAGAGTCACAAGGGGAGAGCCCAGATCCGTATCTGGCTCATTTTACTTCTCTTGGGCCAAACATCCTGACAAAGAGGTTGGCAGAACATTATCACTCAGTCTTGGAAGCAAGTCCCACATAAAATGCATGGAGATGTCTTTTTTCATGGGTGGTCACGTACAAGCCACATACCCCTGAGAAGGGAGTACAGTAAAAGCAAGGTCAGAATTGTCCCCAGTATCCAGGGGGAAGCCCTAGGATGGGTGACAAGATCATGGTCTGTGGTGCAGGGTGCTGTAAGTTTGCCTCGATGCTTTGCAATTGTTTCATTGGTGTTTCAAGGGCAGCTGAAGGTCCCCCATCTGTAGAAGATCCCACGGAGGGGCCCAAAGTCAGCACAGCTTGTTCAGCACCATCTAATCCTAGGGTGCGTAAGGGCACGGATAACATAACCAGGGGATGAGAGGAGGAAAAGCCATAAGGAACCCACACTCTGAGGACATGACTCCACCTTTACATTGCAGCCAGCTCCACCACTTCCAAGGGGGTTGGTGTCCACAGGGAGCTGCATCCTAGCAGGCCAGGCCTGGAGGTCATATCCTCCACTTCATCTTCTGGATGGGGAGACCTGATTTCTAATCAGTCGTTACTGCAGGGTCAGACAAAAGTTACCAGCTTCACAAGCTGCTGTGTGTCCACGTGCCTGACGTGGGACGTGTGGCCAGGGGTGACGCCGTGGTGGCCCATCACTGCAGCTCAGGCACTTGCCAGGCTGACCTGCCCCGCTCATTCACCAGCCCGTGTGGCCTTGGCTCTTTGCCCCAGCAAGAAGCGAGTATTTGCCACCTGCCTTATTTCTTCCTTTTTTTACTTTTCCTGTTTAGCTCCCACCCACCTGACACGGATGCCAGCAGGGCTGGCGGGGACCCAGCGCTGCCTTTTCACTTTGCCAAAGAAGGCTGCAAGTGGCGGTGGCGGGCTCTGCAGATGGCAGCGCCTGGTCTGCGGTGATGCCTCTATCCTGCCAGGGTCAGGTCAGGTCCAGGGTCCAGCTTGTCCCACGCATCCCACCTCTTAATGGGTCACAGAAGGGTGCTAGCTGGTGGAGGAGCCCGGCTCCCCTTCACAGGGCACCGACTGGGAGCGACTCTACTGGTGCCACTGGGTTTGTCTGGGTGCAGGGCAAGCTGTGAGGTCCTGCAGCCGAGCATCCGCTCCATGAATGCTCCCTTCCCCAGTGGCCAAGTGCGGCTGGGTGAGTGCTCGCCCCAGCTGCACTGCCCAGGGGGGCTGCAGATCTGTCCCCCCTCTCTGCTCTTGGTGTTGGCTCCTGTACAGATGTTTTTCCACATGAGCTTTTGTGTGTAGGTTCCTCTTCCTCTGCCCTGGTCTTTATTCCTTCAGCTCCAGCGTCTCCACCGCCACCAGCCTGATAATTCAGTGTCATTCTTTGTGAGGACAAAGGAGCTCTTGCAAAGCCAGCGGCTCAAATTCCAGCTCAGAGCTGTGTCTGACCGACCGTGGAGGAGAACAAAGCACTTTGAAGACTCAGAGAGCAACGCAGGGGGCTGCTCAGGGTCTTCCAGAGCCCCCCCTTCCCCACAGCCAGCTGGTGTGAAGTTCTAAACACAGGTACTGGGCTGGATTTCAGGCAGGATGAGCAGGGCTGTGTCTCTACCGCAATTATAAATAGCTGCTTGTGGGCTCCCTGGCTGGCTGCAGTGGTGGTGGCCCGGGCAGAGCTCTCTGCTCGGGGAGCGGACGAGTATTTCTGGCTGTGCCTTTTTTTTTTTTTTTCATGGGCTGTTTCACCTCCACCTCTCGCTGCACTTTGGATGGCAGGTGAATCGTGTTTGGGTAAGTGAGTCACCGCCCCGCCGCCAGCGAGCCCTTTCATAACGCGCAGACGTCATGGCTTTTAAAGAGGTCAGGTTGTTAGTACTCGGCAGAAGATCTCTCACCCAGAAACCTGTCCTGGTGGATCTGCTGGAGCAAATTGCAGGTTTTCCTTCACAAGAAGCCTGGCACCATTTCTGTGTAGACTTTAGGAATGTACTGCAGTGAGCTTTGGGGATTACAGAGCCTGCTCTGCTCTTCTGAAAGAGCAAATGCAGGAGTCCTGGAAGGGTTTGCAGGGGAGAGAAGATCCTGTGAAAGTTGTGTGTCCTTAGAGTCACTTTCATGAAAATGAATCCCAAGCAGCTCAGTGAATAAAGTTCTGCCATAACTTTTAGCTGCTAATTAACATAGCAAAAAATCTTAATTTACAGATTTTCAGAATGAAGGGAGAAGTTGCAGAAGGCTGCAGCACAGAGAGGAGCAAGTGTGAGTGCTCTGCAGGGAGCGGGAGCAGAAGCAGGGATTTGACCTTCCAAAATATCCTTCACTTGCAAGACTCAAGTTCTGTTTGGGTTTTGCCTTTCTTATTATTCAGCACAAAAATAGAAGAGTCGTTTCACAGGAAACCTCTGCCCAGCAGTCTGCAGAGATTAGCAGATCATAAGCAGGGCTGCGGGAATCAGCTTCTCTGGGAAAGTCAGGATTTCTAACTGTTTCCATTTTTTAGTGGAATGAAAAAGCAGCTTGAAATTTTCCATGAAGAAGATCACTTGGGAACAGAGGAAAGATTTCTTTTTGATCTCTACCTTAGAGAGGCTTGTTTCCCTAATAGGACACTTTATATAATAAAGCCCCTAGATGCAAGATGAAAAATTTCATGGCAAAATAAAGGCCCAGCCTTTCTGTTCTGAAATTGTTGGCATTTATAGAAAATACCTTCATTTGGGGGCATCTCTGCATGAAATGGTATGGAAATCAATTCTGTCTCTACGCCTAAGCTCTCTTGGCATTTCTGCTGCTACGAGGCCCTCGACAGCCACGTGCCGCACGGGGTCCCTGTGGGTACCCCCAGCTGCTGGGAGCAGGGGCAGCACAGCCCCTCCTGTTCTCCGAGGACCAGCCGAGGTTATTATGTAAAGAGGAGTAAATGTGAGTAAACAAGACTTGCTTAAGTAACTCCACAGCTGCCAGTTTCTCTTGCTGGTCTTCTTTTCCTACTCCACCCCTCCAGAGCCTGACGTGATGGGTGTTCGGCACGGCTCTGTCCATGCTCCTCTCCCAGCCGGGTGAAGGCACATCAGCTCCAAGGAGCCCCTAGTTGAACCTTGCGGATGCTTCAAAAAAATGAGGTGGTTAAACACCGCGATGAAGTCAGACCTCACGCCCGGCAGTGCTTGGGAAGCTGCTGGCTGTCACGTCTGTGGGCAAGCACCCATCCCAGCGCACCGAGGTTGTGCTGGAAGACGCCAAGCTCTCCGTGGCCATATCCTGCAGGACAGCCACCGTGCCCCTGCAGCTGAGACAATCCCCAAAAGCCAAATGTTCCACCTGCTTCTTGCCTCCTCCAGTAAGTGTTTTTAAAGCCTTAATCCACGTGGCTGGCGCGGATGCTCGTGCTATACACCCATTCATGTCGCCTGGCTTCAAGCCAGGGCTGAAACGCAACGAGGACTTAGGGACACCAGATAATTTGAAATGGTTTTTCACCCCCGCAACTTTCTTAGAAAACTTTGACCAGTTCAAATCACGGCAGCGCACGGGCACAGAGGGGAGCGAGCTACGTGCAGGGCGAAGTGCCAAAGGCAGGACAGAGAACCTCTCGGCTGCCGGAGGAGACGCCTGGATGTTCGCACAGCCAGTCCCTGGGTGTGTTTTGCTTTTTGCTCTTGTGCCACAGGGATCTGGCTGCACGTGTTATATTTGCACACAGCTTAGCGCAGTGGCCTGAAGCAGGGACCGTAAAACGCAAACAGCAAAAAGTAAGACTTTGCCTGGCTCGGTCCTCGCCATCACCCAGCAGTGCGGGGTGTACCCAACACTGGCTCTGAGGACATGAAGATGCTGAGATTTGGGACAGTGTGAGGGCATGTTGGTAGAATCACCTGCAGACAGCCGTTTGCAAGCTTCGCTCACTTTGGGAGCTGGGACACAAGGTGCAGAGGACAATTTTAGGGCTTTTAGCTTGTTAGGTGAGATACCTGGCATCAACTGAAAAGCAGAATCTCACTCCAGTGAGATGCAACACCTCTCAGCTCTAACTGAGCATCTACAGGCATGCTTGACCTCAGAAAATAGTCTGGCACAGCATGCTTGAAAACTTTCCAACCTTTAACTTGAAAAGAAAAGGCAGGGCCTCCCCTTTTTGTGTCCAGATGCAAAGAATTTATTCCAAGAAATTCCCATCCTGCAGGAGTGTGGCCTGAGAGGACTGTAAAATGCTTCAACTCCATATACTATTTGCAAGTAGGTTGTGTCTTGTGCAAGAGTCCTGCGTACTTGCACGGAACAGAAAGTAAAATATGTAAAATAACCCCGCACAGGGTTATTTTACATTAAGGGACTCTTGTTCATGGAGCAATAAGGCACTGAGACTTGCGCTTTCCCTGCTGAAGCCGAACCAGCACACTGAAACCCAGTTTAGCTTTTGGGGTTGTTTGTTTTTCCTGTCTTTGTGCTTTCCCTTTAATCTTTGTGCTGGATAATTAAGACAACATTCCTCAGCATCTTGCCTGCTGTTTGTTGTGATTATACAATAGCCAGCTGCATTTGTTCCATGAAAACAATATCTAAAGCCACATTTTGTGGTTTCAAGTAAAAATCCTCCACGGTCTTGACTCTTAAACTCGAGTTTGTCCGAAATCTGCATTACTTCGGAAAATACCCTTAAAAATAGACTCCTTAAGGAAAGCGAAGCAAGGCAGCGACCCAGCAAAGTTTGCATGGAAGTTTTTATTGCCGGTGAGACTTCAGGGCTTGGCCTAATACGGCCAGCAGCAGGGGAGGGTCGGGGTGCTGGCACTGCTTTTGAAGGGCACAAATCTCCTCCTCCGAGGGCCCTTTTCGCTGCAGGGTTGGACCCCGCAGGCACCTCCCGCACCTTACAAAACAGCCGAGGGGTTATGAAACGCGGGGACCCGTTGTCACACAGTCCCATTCCCGGTAGATGGCGGTGCCAGCTCATTTTTCCCCAATGTTCCCCCCCCCCCCTTTTCTTTTTTTTTTTTTTTCCCCCCCGGTGCTGAGCCTGGTTCCAGCCCCAGGCGGGCTGCCCCGTGAGGGGGGGCTGCACTGCAGAAAGGGAGGTTGCTGTTGGGTTTTTTTCGTTTTGTTTTGTTTTTTTTTTCCCACTGTAACAGCTTTTCGTATGTTTCTGATAAATGTGAAATCATAGTCAGTTGTAACAGCTCCGCACAGCCCCAGGCGTCTGGAGCCGCCTTTGGCACAGCCCGTCTGTCCCTGCTCAGGCTGCTCCATCCCACAGCAAAAGGAATAGAGGGGACAGGGAGGATACTGGTACTACCTAATTTTGTGGGACTTTGCAGAGCCAGGCAGGCAGAGCCCCCGGATTGCTCTCCAGACTCTTTCACGGTCTTGAACAAAACCTGCCTGCGCTCACCCCAACCCCAGCTCCCCACCTATTGCCTTTTCTTGGCTGTTTCCTTCTCGGCAGGGACAGATAGCACTGGGTAGGCAGCGTGACTGGATGAATAAATAGCATTTCTCTTTGGAGCCCACAAACACCTTTATTTGGCTAAAAGTGGCCCAGGCCCCCTCTGGCACATGCTGCCGTTTGCATCCCCACCTCCTCAGCGTGTCCCGGGTGCGCGCTGCTGCTCCAGCACGGAAAGGCTAATCTTTGTCTTCCTTCTCATCATCCTTGTCACTGCCGTGGTCCTGGGGCAGGAACAAAAAGAAAAGGGAACAGGACATGAGGGGTGTTTCGTGTCCCATCCCCTGGTACTTCTCTGTATTGGATAGCACCAGTAGCCAGCACCCACACAGGGGTTCGTAGATGCAAACCCCACAGGGCTGGCATGCAGTGGGGCAGCCAGGCTCCAGCACAGAGCTGGTTGGTGTGGTTACCTCCTGCAAGGCGCTGTCAGAGCTGCTGCTGCTCCTCCCGTCCTCTCCTCCGTCTCCCTGCAGGGGCGAAGAGAGAAGGACAAGCATCACCAAGGACCCCGGCACCCCGTTTGCTGTTTGAGCTAGAGCCTCGAGTCAGAGAGATGTCTGGTCTTGTGGGTATCTAGAGCCAGGCTTTGCACCAGTGGTGCTGGGGAACCACGTGTGCCCATGGCCCCGCAGAGACCTCCAGAGCCAGGAGCAAGGATTCGGTGGTGTGTGCAGTGCAGACAGCATCGCTGTCCACAGCAGCATCTCATTTGGGTTGAAACAGAAGGAAAAGGAGGGAGAACTAACTGGGAATATTGGGAACAAAGAGAGCTGTCTCTCAGTGGAAAAGCCATGCACGCAGTGTGATTTCTAGGCTGTGGACAGCGTAGCTCCATCCACCAGAGGTATGGGGTTGGCATAGGTCAGACGTGGCTTCCCTTCACAGCCAGGATGTAAATCATTTGGGGCCGGTGCTTTCTAACACCCCACAAACCCTGCCCGCAACCTGGGAGCTCTGCATCATTCACATCCCCGCTGCACCATCCTCACACACGGAGGTAGCCCTACTCCATAGCTGCCTTTATCCCCCTGGGACACCAATCCTCCTCGCAGGAGCCGGCCCCATCCCGCCACGTGCTGGGCAGTGGGTGCTCAGGGTGCTGGGTGCCCCACAGACACCACACAGGCAGTGGTACAGTTGGTCCAGGGGGTCCCCAGCACAGTCCCTGGCATCAGATGGTTTAGGAAGTGCTGGGGTCACCCTGAGCCCCAAGCTGGGGACTTTGGGGCTGGAAACCCTCTGGCAAACGGTTCAGCAGCTGATCTGCAGAAAACTCCATCATTCCCCTACCTTTTCCTCTTCCTCCTTCTTCTCCTCCTCTTTTTCTACCTCAGTCTTTTCCTTCTCCTCTTCTTCCTTCTCTTCTTCCTTGTCCTTTTCCTTCTCCTCTCTCTCCTTATCTTCCCGCCCAAACCCTACAACAGGGCACAGAGGGAGGTTCATTGCCAGCATGCAGCATCCAGCCCATGCAAACCCAGCAGGTTCCCCTGCATTCACACCAAACACTCACATTTCAGGATTGTCGACATTTCACCGAAGCCAAATTGCTCTGGGGCACGACGCCGTCACACCTATGGCACAGAGAGAGCCTGAAGAAGCAACTGGAAAGTGGAGTAAGGTGAGCTTTCCAGGGATGAAAATGCCTCCCTGGATCCCACCATTCATTTTTCTCTTCTCCATGGGAGAAGAGGCCCTGTGCACTTCCTACCCTCCAAAACAGCAGGGAAAAGGGTAAAGCAGTCTGTGGCCTCCACGAAAAAGAAAAAGACCAGACCTTGTACCCACCCAGGCAGCACCCACTGCCCTGCACCCAGGGAAGCAGCAAGGGGAGAGTGATGGAGGCAAACAGAGAAATCTCAGGGCAAACGTGCAGGGAGATGCCTTAAACCTGCCATGAGCAGGTGCAAATTACAAAAGTATTTCAAATTAAATAAGGATGAATCAATAGAGAGCAGGCGTTGGGGCTCCCAAGAAGCCTTGGCAGAAAGAAGACCTCCTTCGGGGACAGGGCGATGGCAGGGAGAGAGATGAGACAGCAGTGAGCAGAGAGCAACAGCAAGAAAACTCCAAGCATTGATTAGATGCCTGAAAGGTGACATGAAAAGAAAAGAAAGACTTGCTTTAAAAATAGCAGGACCAAACAAAGTCCATGAAATAGTCCAGGCAGGTCAAACCCTCCCTCTCATACACAAATGGCAAAACAGGGCAAAGGGAAGGGCAGCAGGGGCGAGGGATTGGGTCCCTTCTGCTCCCAGGGAAGAGCAGAGTTGTTCCCTTGCCGCAGCAGGTAATTAGGAAACAGTTTCTCTTCCAGTCGCTGATGGAGGCAGGCAGAATATTAATGCTTTCTTTTAAAGTTGGGGTTTTTTTTAGCCATAAAATGACATCATCTGGTTGGTATTTGGGCTTTTAAAAAGAGCCAGTCGCAGCCTCTGAGCTGATAACATTGATTTGTATTTTCTAGATGGGTTTTAAGACCCCCGGGATGCTGCAGGGCAGTGGGAAGCGGTGGGGTTTGGGGCAGCATCCAGGGAGAGGCAGATTGGACAGGGAGGGCAGGAGTGTGGGAACTGGCTGATAAAAGGCGTAATTAGTGCAAAGTTACAATCTAATTAATAATGAACAGTAATCTAATTAATCTCCGTAATTAAGAAGTACAAATACCAATTGGAAATAATTACATTTTAATCTAAAATCATTAAAAATAATCAAACGTTAACAAAAGAAAAGGCAGCCCCTGGGAAAGTGCAGGAGAAGATGCAGCTGATGCCCTGACTCCAGGTCCTGCTCACCAAAGCTGCTCCACAGCTCCTGCAGCATGTGCCCAGCCCCAAATCTACGGAGAATGCCCCTGCCTTGTGCCTTCACTGCCTGGGGACTGAGCAGATAGGAAAGGCACAAGGTACCCAGTGGTGGACCTCAAGCTTTGAACTGTGAGATGGGCAACCGGACCAAAGCCCAGCAGCCAGGGCTGGGAAGGGGTAGTGCTGCCCCAGCTCACGTTAAGAAATGCCCCTGTGGGGGGCTACAACCCTTTGATTCCCTACCGTACCATTAACCCTGTCCCTGGGGACCAACCCAGCAGATTTCCAAAAGATGGGGTGGGCTCCCCCACCCCGGAGCTCTGCCATGCTCCTGTCCGGGGAGGTGCCACCCAGCACCCTGTGCATTCCCCACTGTAGGTGGTGGCTCAGGTGATGGCAGCCAACACTTAGCTTTTTCCCATCCGAGACCAGCAGATCCAGTTTTGCCTGTTCTTTCAGAGCCTCAGCCACACTGCATTTCAGGCAGGCAGGTTTCCCTATCCTAGATGAGCTGGTTCCCTAAAACCCGGGCAGAGCAAACCAGCAAAACCCAGGGACCAGCTCTATGGTCCCCACTGACAAGCTGCATTTGTCCTCCATGGCCGAGCAAAGCGTGAGGTGCACGTGGATCAGACCACTGGGTAACGAAGCAAACCTGCGTATTCATACCCCACCAGATACGATAGCCTGGATGGCCCCCAGACACAATGGGCTGACAGGTCACGGTGTTTGTGCCCACTCCTGTCTCACCCAGGGGACTGAACTCCTTCCCCCAAGGCTCAGGCATGATGCCCGATTGCCATCCCCAAGACCACATGGAGCACGAGCTGTCCTGGAGATGCTCCTGCTGCCCCCTCTGCTTCACCCTGCCTTCCTGCTCTGCTTCTCCAGCCTGTGAAACTGATATGCAAGTCTGTAAATCCCCCTCAATGACAGGAGGGAGACAGGAAAGCGCCTTACCTGCAGCTGAAAAAAGGCAAGTGGCCTCCTCGATGCCTGGCTGGCAGCTGGATCTGGGTATTTGAGTGTTGCGGTCTCCTCCCCAGTCCCACTTTCAGAGCAGAAAAACTGGCTCTGCCACCCGCCACGGACAGCACATGACACCAGGAACATGACCAGTCGCATTCGCATTTGTACCTGCAAGAGGCATTGCCTCCAGCACGGGCAGGAGCAGAAAGACCCTTGGCAAGCAAGCCAGGGCAGCTCTAGAGGCTGCGGACACCCACAGGGACCAGCCCTGGGACCAGGGAGGGCACTGGGGACTCAGAACGTGCTATGGTCAGGACCCTGCTGGAAGCAGAGCAGAGGGGATTTGGGGGTGTCCTTAAAACCGTGGCGAGAGGAACCTCGAGCAGGTCCTTGCTCCCCTCTTGGTGGGAGGTGTCAGGTGGCTCCAGGAGGTCCGGGCAAGGCTGGACCAGCAGAACTCGGCACTCCCCGCTCCCTCTGATGCTTGTCCTTGCTGCTGGCTTTCACTCCAACATATCATTAAGCAAATACCTGTCAGCAGAGAGCAGTTACCAGCAGGTTTAAACACTTGCATAATGTGCTTCCCCTCTAATGCAATGCCCTCGTTTCTAATAGCACCAATATGGGATAATAACAGTAACAATAATGTCAAGAAGGGCTTGTGTACCTGAAAGCTAATTTGCTTTCTCCACCTAATAAAAGGTATTACCTCTCCCACAAGGTTTGCCCCATTTAAAGCCTTCAACTCTACAACAAAGTTGCTCCCACAGTCATTTGACTTTAAATTACAGTAATTGCAGCACGCATGGAGCCCCCTCCCACCGAGCAAGACTAACCCTGGGTAACTCATGCAGGGAGCAAGCAGCTGTACAGAAGTCACTTGTCCCAAAAACCTGGCCATGTCTGTGCCAGGCCTCCTCCACCAGAGCCTGCACCGGCCCCAAATGCAGAGCAGGAGTCCACTCAGCAGGCTTAGATCAGAAATAAGGGATGGGTTTTGTCAGCAAGGGTGGATAAACACTGGAGCACCTCAGCAAAGCCAGTGGCAGAGTCCCTGTTGCTGCCAATTTTACAATAAATAGCAGTGGTGCTTTCTAGCACGGATGCTTCACCTCACATAAAAATCATTTGGGGAACTCCCAGCAGCCAGAGCTCAGTCTTGGGGTAAACGATGGCAGCAATCACGCCTGTCCCAGCGCGATGCAGCCACCAAGTCAACCCAGCCGGGGAACTCGGGGTACAGTGCGGGAGCTCGGTGGCGATGTGCGCAGGGAGGACGGCACGGGACCCTGGAACAGATCCAGGGAGGATGTTTGGTGTCGGGACCAGCTGGCATCCAACCCCACTCCTCCAAGCAGCTCCTGCCACCTTAGGAGGATCCTCCCCCCCAAACACCAGGCTCGACCTTATTTTTAACTGGTGACCTCATTGCTCGCTCCCTGCCAGCCCCAGCCAGGCTCTCAGTACTCTGATGCAAGGGACCTAAGCCTGCAGCATCCTCCAGTTAGAGCAGCCCAGGGGACAGCCCTGCCATCACTCCCTGGACACGGGGACACAAAGCTGCCACCACCCAGCAGGACAGCGGAGAGTGACAGCCGCAGCCACTTCTAGGTCCCAGCCCACAAACCACATCAGCTCTGCTCTCACCCTGCAGCAGGCACAAAGCTGTCCTTGAAGAAAGGAAAGCAACCTGCCAGCCAGCACGCGAAACACCAGCGCATGGCCACCTCTGCACTGCTGTCAAAGTGCAGAGCTGTGAGGGACTAGCAAAACTCCCAGAAAACATTAATTAGCACCGTACTGGGCACTTACATCCTCCATTTGTGTGCCAAGGGGCCTTTGGCTACAGAAGACCAATCTCTCTGCTTAAATCACATTGTCATAAACTGCTGTTTATTTAGGATCCAGTGTGCACACCTGGGAAGGAAATGCCAGAGGTCTCCTCCTCCTCCTCCTTCTCCTCCTGCCATTTCTTCCCTTCCTGCCTCTGAGTCAGACCATTTAATTTGTGCTGCAGGTGACCTGGGACAGCTGTACCCTTCGTCAGGGCCACCAGTAGCAACATAGCTGCTGCTTCTTCCAAACAAGGACAACTGCTCATCCTGCCTGTGTCAAAGGTTTTGCTGCTACTGAACGTGCGTGTTTTAATAATGAAAAATGAGTCCCTGGGAAGCTGGATGGGCAAGGGCTGGGAGGAAGTCCCAAAGCCCATCAAGAGGACCAAGCCTTTTTTATGTTTTAAACCTTTCCACAGCAGCTGCCAGGAAGCAGCTTTTACAGCTGCAAGTAACAGAATCTCTCCCAAGGAAAGAAAATAATTGTGGAAGGCCTTTCCCCCCCCCTCCAAGTCACTGCCAGCATCTTAGCTAACTCTTATCTATTCTCAGCCACATCTCACCTCCCCAAACACTACCAGAAGTGCTCAAATTACTGCCAGCTCTCATTAGGTTCATGCACAAGGCAAGGCCGAGCAATAAGACCTCCAGACAGTTGGATGCTGAATTCTGATGAATCCTTTGGGTAGGAAGATTTCAGCAACTGTGGAACTGTTTTTGTTGGCTATCTATTGCAGTCTTTGCACTGGCACACAAGTGAAACTGGTGCACGTTTCATTATTGGCTGCTATAACAAAATCCAGGTGGGCATGATTGAAAGAATTACTGTCTGCATCTTAAAAAAAATAAATCTCATTTCCTTTAATTATTAAACTACTCTACACTAAAGCACTGCAGGTCAGTAGAATTTATCTGCAAGAAGAGCAGCTACTGCTTCATAAAACCCCGTTACCTTTATTTCTTCTCTTCTGACATTTCTGTAAATTTTGGCTTTGCGGCAGGAACAAAGCTGCCATTTTGCATGGAGGCAGGAATTGGGAGCTCGGCTATGGGAGCTCTCACTCCCCAGCCTGTGTTCAGAGCCCTTTTTCCTATGAGACAGTACCCTGCATGAGAAAAGCCCACCTGTCCCAGCCCCAGAGTAGCACCCAGCCCTGCCCCACAAACCACAGTCAGGGCTGAGAAGAAAAAAACAATGCAGTTCTTTCTTCTCATTTCATTCGTGCCCACCACTATCTTGATAGCTTTTAACTGAAACGGTTGTCAAAACAAATCCTTTCTTTAATAATGCTATCAACCAAAAGAGAAAAAACCACCAGAGTTTATTGTAGTGCAGATTTTTTTACCCCAAACACACTCCTTTCAAGTCTAGTTTTCTTTAAGATGCAAAAAAAGGCTTTCCCTTTAGAGATCTGATCAGTCTAACCACAACTAAGGCAAGGCTTTTTCCATATATATAAAATCAGAGGAGCATTAGCCAAAAGGTATTTTAATAATAAAAACACTTCTCTACTGCACAAATAGAGCAGAGGAACGTTAAGCCTTCAGTACAGCAGGAATGTGCAAGACCTGCTAAAAACCAGAGAATTTTTGAAATGGGATTTGAGCATCATTGTTACCAATGAGCAAGTACAGAGGCAGGTGTGACACTCGGTCACCTCTGGTTGGCTAGTCTGGACTTCTTGAAGTTCCAGTTTAGCTGTGCGTTTCTGCTCTTGTGATTCCAACAGGGGCTGCTCCCTCCCAGTGGGCAGGCTCAAAAGATAGAAATTGCAAAAAAGACCAAAGCAGGGAACTTTCACAGCACAAAGAAACAGATACCATATGTGGAGCAGCTTCTGAGACAAATTAGGACTCCTGCTAACAGAACCAAATTGCTTCCTCTCCCCCTACTTTAATATAGCTTCCAAGAAGGAGCATTGCATTATAGTGTTTTTACACAGAAATAGAAGAAAAGAAGTATCTGAATTTGTGAACAGTCTGTGGCTGACATGTCAAACTGCGTGGAAAAAGGGGAATCCTCCTGCTAAATTCTCTCATTAAATTGCCCAAACACAAATCAATACCTTTTAGCCAGTTCTCATTTATTGCTATAAAGCAAAGTACCCACATTCCTAGGGCCAGGTCAGCATTTTCCCAGCTCATGCTGAAGCAAGCACTCTGCAAGAGAATGAGAAACAGCACCCTAGTGAGAGTCCCCGTCCCACATCCCTGAGTCATTAACAGACATCTTCAGGAAGCCGGGGCTTCTCTTCAGCAAGAATGGCTTGATAAGGAATCTTCTCTGCTCTTTTCCGTCCAGCCTAGGAACTGCAAGGTTCATAATCATAAATATTTGCCTTTTCTTGCACCTCCTATCCAATATTCACTTCAACACCAACGCAGAGCTATCAGGAACCTAATTATGTCTCTCTGACTTAAAAATCACACCACAATTTTAGCTAACTCTTTAACTAGCCAGCTGCTCCTCTTTTCTCCAGCATTGTCTTCACAGTCCAGAGAGCTTCTCCAAAGAGCTTGTTAACACATACAGCAGAGGGATTTCAGTGAAAAGATACAGACGGTCCATGGAAACAGAGAAGCAATCTGCACTTCAAGTCTGTCACATTGTCCACCAGCCTGGACTATGCTAATCACATCTCTCAATGTGCTGTAAGAGCTGTCATTGCCAGACTGCATTTAATCACCGTTCTCACGGCAGCAGTGATCAGAGTTAATCTTTTTCCCTTTAATAAGAGCTATTACATCATTCTCCAGTATGGAAACTATGAAGTGGGAAGGTCAAAAAGTTCCTAATTAGAAGGATTTTTATTACTGTGATAGTTCCGTTCTAGCCTCAATAAGAGAGATCTGCAGTATAGGCAGCAAGAGCTGGAAGGCATCTTGGATATATGAAGCACTGTTTGAAGCCTATGAAAACAAAAATAAAAATACACACATGAATAATTATGCTACCAATCAGCTTTACTAACTACATACTCATTTCAAACAGCATTGATTAATGCACATAAAAACCAGAAGCCTAGTGCTTGTCAGATTTTGAAGGCTTCATTCTAGAAATCAATTTAATATTAAGTTTTTGAGGGGCTTTATGCCACTAGGCAAAAAAAGCAACTGGCTTACAAACTGCCAAACAAGATCAGGCGCAAGCCAAATGTAGGATACTGTTTTTGATAACAGAAGAGAAGAATTTATTTCAAAGCGAAGGATAAGCATGCTGTAGCAGGAAGGAAGAACACACCAACAGGAAACACCCATTTCCTACCACACCTCAGAAGTTTACAGGCATTGAGAACCAACTTAACAGCTAGGAAGGGCTGGGATTCTTGCATGCTAGTTTCTGAGCTCGTCTAATGTTTGACTTGGGACATTTAAATTCTAGAAATCCAGACTGCTGCATTTAATATGTGTCTTCGGATCCATCATAACTGTCAGCTGAGACCACGTAAGCCTCACTCTTCACTAAGTAACTCATTTCTTGTGCAAATCTACAGATGTTTATTAAAACTTTTAAGTTATTAGATAGGTAAGCAAAATCTTAGACCATGGGTTAGAGAACTTGGCATGCATAAGAATACTGAAGTGGAAAAAAACAGCATATCTATTTTTTAAGTATTAAAGTTTTAACTTTAGCGTAACTGACCTCCAAAAACACTCCAGTGATTAAGGGATTAAGCACATCTGCTTTCTCTTTGACCTGCAGAGATCAGACATATATTATCCTGATTGAAAATTTGATCACATTTCTTCAAGCAAGATAAAGCTAAATCCTCAGTAAGTTTAAAATCACCATGCTCCCTTGACTATAGGAAAGCTAAGTCACAAGCTGCAGAGGACTGGCCTTGCAGCATGCAAATAAGAACAAAGTAACCCACATATGCCCAACACAAGTCCTATATGACTATACACATTACATCTTCAAATGAACTGTGGACAACTGGAGGATTTAGAGATAATGATATTATCTTCAATAACACCCAAGTGTTTTGGAAAATCCACAACAGGATCACAAACCTTATTTTCTTCTGTCTCCTTAGTACTGTCAGCACCAATTCCCACCCCCACTCCGTGCCAGGCTGAATGCAGCGGGAGGCATTCAAAAGCTCAGCATACATTCAGCTGCCACAATTTGGGGAACACTGACCTAGAAGACCAGTTCACAGGGCAAAAAATGCATATATAAATGTGCAAACACAAAAAGCGCTTCATGGTGAAGATCCCAAGGCTGTAATCAACTAACCACATCTCATTCCTAAGAACTATGGTGTTACTCTTACCCCTGCAGTCGTTAAGCACGTAGTAAACTCTTTCGAGAAAGTTGACAGTTCTTTACAGAGCACAATTGTCATTCTGTGGAAGAGTGGGAAAACCACATAGTAAATACAGTCTACAAGAATAACTTCCTTTTAGCATTCCTCTAAAACACAAATACCTTGTTTCCACGCATATAAAGCTAAATTAAACCAAAACTGATATAGGGCATATAAACAGTGTATGAAGATCCAGAAGTTCCCCAAATAAATTAAGGAGGGGAAAAATGGAAAAAGAAATAATTAAAGCTGAAGATCTGAAAAAGCATTCAGAGGACAGACACATCCATTCAAGAAGGAACAGTACCAACTTACTTTTTTTTTTTTTCACTGACAAGTGTCATTTTCTGAATTAGAAAGTACTGCATATTTCATACACTTGTCAAGTATCTCCCGACATAAAAGAAAAATCTCGTGTTATGCATTATTGGTAAGACCAGTCTACTAATTAGTTGCCCTAATTTTACAATGTCACATACCTAACATACTAAATGATTAACAAAGAGCTAATTAAGAATCACTTTTATACAACTGTTTTGTCATATTTTAAATGTCTTGTATACTAACTAGCACAAGCTTAGGGCAAACCTTCTTAGCTATATAAAAGCTTTCAAGGAGGGTTTCCTCTTTCTTATCAAGAAATGTCTTTAAGCTGGAAAGAGACAGCTGAATTCTACTGGAAGATAGTGATGCCACCCATTGCAACTTTGAACACACATGCAGAATTCAAGAGCACTGTATCCCATGGATTTGCAAAGAATTATCAGACAGTTTAATCAGTACGTAAATAATTATATGCTACACGTTGGCTAAGAGATTAGCTTACTGTGAAAGGGACTTGGCTCTCTCTGTGGCTGCCACCTCTTGTTTCTGACCACGTAGAAACAAAGCTGCGGTTTTGTGAAACATTTCAATGGAGCATGCTGTCAGTTCAGCCAGACTTCTTATGGCAAATGCATGAATATCCTGCAAGATTTAAAAAGATTCCCCACACCAAACAAAAACTAGCAGCTTTTATTCTTTAAAACAAGGGAATCATGCAAAATACTATCACTACACTGCCTTTTCAGACCTCAGAATCTGCACAGAAATAGAAACCCATAAACTCTGGGAATCACAACTGTAACTTAACAGCCAGATAAACACTCTGTGGTCAGATACTCTCTTCCTTCATTACTCAGTTACCTCTACTGTTTTTTTAGCATCATGGTCACCATCTCTGGATTCTACTTCTTGGTTTTCTTCACTCTCTTTTTCTTCTTCAGGAAGACTACTGTTGAATTGTGCTATCCATTCATGAGCAGATGTCCTCACCTGTATGAAGATATGCCATAGTATTTAATGACTGGAATGAAGCCCCCCTGCATACCACAAAACATGGAGTATTGGATCTCTCTACAGGATGTAAACAGCTCCAACTATCTAGTGAGAAGAACCAGGACAAATGACACTAGTGCCTTCAGGACTTTGTAGAGGGTTGGCTGCACTGATGTAGCTGAGGGCAGTCGTTTGTCTAGCACCAGGTGCTGGAGTTTACCAGCAAGACCACGACTAACAGAGGTGCTTTAAAAAACATGTCTGCAGAATGCTGCTGCCACTTGGTGGATCTGAAGGGTAGTGAAATGAAGGCAAGAAAGGCGATTCTTCCTCATACCAACTTCTCAACATAGTAAAACCAGTTGCTTTGTGCCAAGAGGAAGGCTTCAATTCATGTCTGTAGGTTGATTTCACTGTGGTGGCTGAAGGTTTACTGCTCTCAGTTATCTTTGCCACCACTTATTACTGCCCAGTGACAGGGCAAAGACACACTGGTGCCTACTGCTTCAGAGCCAAAGACATTACAGAACATAATTTTGCCCCATAAAGTCAAAGGAAAAGGCCCATCTCTTTTGCCTACCATTGTCAAAGGATCTAAAACACAGCTTGTTTTCATGCCTTTGATATTTTCACAAGCAAAGCAGGACTGAGAAGCAGCTCCTGTGAGGAATCTCTCCAGCCTTTAGAAGATGGAAAATAACTCACCATGATCAGTTTGTCTGGCTTTGAGGAGATACGCAATTCTGAAAACAACTCTGTCACTTCTTTTGTGAACTCCTCATCTCCTAAAGGACAGAAAAGGTTAAAGAACCCACACAAAGGACAGATATAGGAATAAGCAGCCTTTCAATGCACAACTAGCTCTGCATAAGTCTGTCAACTGTTTCCTTTATTTCTCTTTGAATCATCAACTCAGGCAAGAATGCATCAAACCTGGTCTTTTTAAAAACAATTTATAAGGTATGTTCTGAAAAGGTGGAGACATCAGCGCCAGAAGGTTAGCTTTTGCTTTCTCAATTCTGGTTTTGTAGCTAAGGTAATTTCACTTTTTTTTTTTTACAGGCAGCATTTTATAATGCACTAATGTGCTCATCACCTTGGAGAATCTGAAATATCACTTAAAGCCTACAGTTCCCCCGTTTTATATGGCAGGGCAGATGTTAACAGTGGGGGGAAGGCTGTGAGATCCATCATGTGCAAATATAAAAGATACATTAAATGTTAAATGATAGCAGGTGCAGGTGTATAAGCCCTCCCTGATGAGCCATTTAGGTAAAAGCAATGAAGAAATTTACACTGAAATCTGCATAATCCTCAAGAATCACAGGGCTCTTGTGTATGGAGCCACCTCTGAGTGTTTTGGTCTGTGTGGCTAACTCTTACTTTAAAAAAATAAATAAAAAGGCTTTTTGCTTTCCCACAGGTTGGACAACTCTATTCACAGTCTTTCCCTCATGGTCAGGGGAATCCAGCATCTCTTTCCATTTGCTTGACTGCCCTGGAGTCAAGCAACTCTAATCCTGCTCTGGCAAGAAATCGTTCCTGCTACAGAATTAATGCACAGCTGCTTTCCAGAGATGAAGGGTATTGCTACCTGTCATGCTCCCGGCCACAGACGGCTTTAGGATTAAGCATCCAGCTAAAGGCTAATTTAACTTTGGCATCATGTCCATTGCTAGTGATCTCAGGGCTGGCTGGCTCTACATTGAGAATTTCATTGAGAACCAGCTTCTCCTCCCAGAGCCTGGGGCTCTCTTACCTTTCTTTTCTTCCTCCTCTTCTTCAAAGAATTCAGGTAAAGAAAATGCTTCTTTGAGTTGCTCCATTTCCTCCTTCAGTGTGTCCAACTCTTCTCCAGAGAGGGCATTTAGAACCGATTTCACCTAGTTAGGGGCAGCACAGCGAAAGAGAGAATCATAAATCCAACAAGAAAAAGAAAGGGGATGGAAGATGCAGCACTGGCTTACACTGTATGTGAAAACATCACAGATTGACATTAATGAGAAAGTGGTATTTTCCTACAGGAAAGAAGAAATGGAAGAAGACCTATTTCTGAAGTCTCATTAGATACTAATGAATTCTTAAGGAGTTGTTCAAGTAATTTCTTTCATAAAAAAGTGAATGACTTCTGAAATTGCGTGCTGATCTGCCCTCCTCCCTGCCCCAAGACAGAGAGGACAATCTCTGCTGTGCTTACAATACTCTCCTCCACACCAAGGCAGCAAACAAGTGGGTATGACAAGAGAGTAACTTGTGAAAAGCTGTTGAAGACATGCAGGAGCTGAGGCTAGCTGGGTAAAGAGAACGGCTCTAGGAGCTGAGGACAGAACATAATGCTCCCAGGGTAAACATCAGATCATAATGCAGGGGTCAAAGTGAAGTTGTGTAATCAATCACTTCATAGCAAGTTCTGGGCACCTGATTTTACATGTATATACATATATTTCTAATCTTTTTTTCCCCTGCTCAGCTGAACTCAAAATAGAACACAAATTGCTCAAGGCCATTACCTTTGATTCACTCTCTCTGGAAAGCATCTCTAAGGCCTCCAGATGTGAAAGACCCTGAAACTCATCAAACAGTAACCCATAATGGGCTTTCTTCTCCGTAGCCATGGTAACCTCAGTAGCTGTCTGCTGCTCTTCTTTCTCCTTTGCCTCTCGTAAGACCTGAAAAAGAAAAGCAGAGGACTCAGGTCAGTGCCAGAAGATATAGAATATGGGCAGAGAAGGCTTTTGGTTCAATAGTAAATTGACAGGACCACAAAAGAATGGAAAAGAAATGAGAGAAACCAATGAGAAGCTGATAAGGAACTGCTATACCTGAGATAACGTAGAGTTTCTGTTCATTAGGCCCTTTGTTTTTTTGAATCCAGGGTCTCCCTCAGCTATTACATCCATTGTCTTTTTCCCGATGAATTCCAAGGCATCCAGACCTCCACTAATAACACTTTTTCCCTAGGAATCAGATTTGGATATAGACAGCACATAAAACTCACAGAAGGCTATACAACTGAAGAAATTGAACTGGGGGATTTATATCAGCAATGTTATGCCAGACACTCACATACAAGCCAAATTGGTCCTTGTCACCCTAAAATTCAACCCTAATCACCACAGAGAGCAGAAGGACACAGAAGGAGCCACAATACATTATCATCCAACAGTTTAATAGAGCACTCAGACAGCTGCAGCAATCTAATAGGAAATACATTTTTATTTTGTGAACAGGCTGGTTCTCGGCACATTAAAGTATTAAAGTATTTAGTTCTCTTCCTTCCAATCAGAAAACACTAGACCTGTGGCTTTTGGTTGCTAACTCTTGTTTGAGCCTTAAAAGCAAAAGCAAGCTTTCCATCTGCAGCTCTTTCAGACTCATGGGCAAATTGACAAGACAGCAGATCACAAAAGTACAGTTTCTAAGGGTAATGGGTTCCTTTGAAGTACATTTCTCACGGTCACAGGAGCAAGCTGATTTCCAAGCAATTTGGGCTAGTTTCACAGAAGTTTTTGAAGAGGACAATGGATTTCATCTCTAGACAGTTCTGTGGAAACATTCCGGCAATAAGTCTGACCCTGCATTTACCTGAATACTCCAAAGAAAGGGAGCAGAGATAACAAGAGTACAGGGGTGACATGCATGGGAATGCACACATGACACAGTACACCATTAAGGTTTTTTGTTACGTATCAACATTTAATACAGAACTATCAAAATTCAAGATGACTTACACATTAAGTGCCAGTTAGCAAGGCACAGAATAAAAACTGTCTGAAGGCTGAAACAGTTTCTCACCATTCGTCCCACGAAAGTAAAAATTTGAAGTTTCCTCTTACGATGTTTCAGATGAAACGCAAAAAACCCAACACTCTCTTAAACCCATTTTCTCCTGCGTTCCCAACTCACTCACTGTGCTTTGGACAGCAGTAGAGATCGTTGATAAAACTCCTAGAGCCCCAGCAATAGGAAAGGAACTGCCATCATCAACTGCATCTGTGCTGCTAGCACAAGGATTCTCGCTTCCTGCATTAGAAGGCAGAAAATTAACTTCCTCACTCCCCAAAAAAGATCCTGTCAGCTGCAGAGTGGAGAAAATTAACAAACACCAAGAGTCAGTCAGGAGCAGGGCTAGAATTAGGATTATTTTCCTACCTACTTTTCAGAGCTAACAGAAGCATGCAATAGAGTATTACTTTAGCACACAGTAAGATGCAGGGTAAGTGATGTTATTTTGGGGCTGATTATGTTATGAGAAACATTTCAGTGTTGTTCTTATGCAGTAAAAACTGACCTGTTGTAGCATCTCTAGTCTCTGAAGATATTTCATTAGGACTGGGGATCCCAAGGGTTGTTTCTGCTTTTTCTATAACATTTGAAATACCTTGACCTAGAGAAGACAGCAGTATTACTTTAAACATGAGATACAACAGAAATCAGAACAGAAACAGGATTAGCGCTGCATATTGTTTCTCATTATTCTGGATTCCTCCTGTTCAAGACAGTTTACCCAGCACTAAAACCTACCACTATCCAGATGCTTACCAATGTAATGAACTCAGGTTTCATCCCAGCTTTTAAATCAAGTTGTAAATACCAGCTGAATACCAGTTTAAAATACCAGCTGAAAATTATGCAAACACCTTAAAAACTTGAAAGTCATTTTGGCCGTGCATGTGTCCTTAATCTCACTGTACCTTTTGGTACAAGTTTTCCCCATTACTTGAACGATTCTCTCGACATTTTTCCAATAATTGCTGCTATAACAGAAATCCCCTTCTCTAGAAACAAGCTCAAAAGCACTAGCTTGAGATATGAAGCATGGTTAAAATATTTATCAAATACCAGAAAAAGCCTTACCTACAGTAGCCACAGTAGCAGATGCAGTTGACAGAAGAGATTTCCCCCAGCTTCCCCAGTACCCCCATCCTGTCTGAACTCCAGCAGGAGAATTCGAGACCTTTGATGAAGAAAAGCAGAAGAGAGTGATGCAGGTATTACGGTGAGGAGAGGAACACAAGCAGTCTGTGATGTGCAACTTCTGTGCAGCTTCTTCTTTTCAGATAAACAGCAATGTGAATTTTCAAAGAAGCAGTGAGGCTTATGGTCAAAATTCTTCTGTGCTCAAAGCCATGAAACATTAAGTCATTTTATTAAGAGCAAGCATAGGAACATACCTTGAGGGTTTCAGCTGTGGTCTTTTCTGTGGCAGCAAGCTGACTTGGGGGTTTGGGTTCAGGTCTTTTGCGGGTCATAGGCACAGGCTCAAGCTCTTGCTCTCTCTCTTCACTGCTCTCAGTGCAGCCAAGTTCCTCTGCTTTCTGTTCATCTTCATAAGAGGTTTCTTCTTTCAGATTTTCACCACTGTCTCTCTCAGACATGACTACAAACATCCATAGAAAGCAAAGCAGATAAAATAATCGCTCCCTTCCACACTTTGACACTAGTTCAAAAGCATCACATTTGCATTTTAAATCATGAAACACAACTAAGATAGAAATCCCTTCATGTTGCCACACACACCTGCACAAACAGATTGTGTTTTTAAGCAAGTGTGTATACCAAGTTACGTCTGACTGGAAGAAATGTCACACTTGGAAGTTTAAAGTCCCACAGAAACATGTGGCTTTATCTAACCGACACGCCCTCCCCGTAGGAAAGAAACAGGTCACCAAGTCTGAAAAGCAAATGAAAGGTACAAAAGGTCCTCAGATAATTAAATCCATGACTTGCTTCACCAAAACAAAGAAAAAACAAATTGCTTGGGATGGTTGCTTTGAAGGGTGTCAGATACAAATGGGGATAGCGGTCAGAATGCCAGGCAGGTAGGGAGGCAGCAACTGGTTCGCTTCTGTATTTAGGGCTGAGCTTCTCCAGGGCATTCAAACCACCCAGAATTTGAGATGTGCTCCAGCTGCCACAGCAACTGCCCCTGACATCGCACATCGGGGATAACGGTGCCCACGAACAGGGCTGCCACGCTGCGGCCTGCTCACGGGGCAGAGGTTTCTCCCTCCTGCTGGCTTCGCTTCACCAGCTCCGGGGCAGTAACTGGAAGGCAGCAGCAGCAGCAGGCAGGGACAGGCAGGGCCACGCCGAGCACCCCACAGCCCCCCGGCATCGCCGCCGGCCTGAAGCTGTGTCCCCGGAGAGGCGGCCGCTGATGCAGCCAGGTACCCCCAGCCACGGGACTCTGTCGGCTTTAAGTGGAGAAGGGCCAACACCACGGGGAGGGCAGCTCCGGGCTGGGGACCCCCACCCCATCTCCCCGTGACCCCCCCACAGCGGTTAGCAGGACCTCACAGCGACCCCAGCACCCCCGGGGCCGGCCGACCGCTGGTGGGCTCCCACCGGCACCCCACCGGGCCCGTCCCCACCCGGGGCACCCCCCAGCCCTGGGGGTGGGGGCCTCCCTGTGCCTCTGAGAGACCCCCAGAGCCCAAAAACCCCCATATGGGGCTGTCTGACCCACAGGGGACCCTCAGGTTCCCTAAAGCCCCCCCCGGGACTCCTGCCCCATACGAGGACCCCCAGCTGCCCACACAACTCCCCCCCCCGGTACCGCCTGCCCCACAGGGGACCCCCAAGTGCCCCCAAACTCCCCTCCCCTTGGGACTCCCCGTCCCACAGAAGACCCCCAAGTGCCCCCAAACTCCCCTCCCCTTGGGACTCCCCGTCCCACAG
>NW_010973092.1:7987721-8046229 GCF_000737465.1 Haliaeetus leucocephalus
GGGGGGGGGGAATGGCGGAGCGTCGTGCAGGCCCTCCGCGCCCACCCCGCTGCTGCGGGAGAAGTCGGGGGACCCGTGTCTTACCGCGCTGTTTTGGCATGGAAACGCTGCCCGGGGGAGGGGGGTGGTCTTCTGGCGTGACGTCAGGCCCGCGTGACGTCAGGCCCGCGTGACGTCAGGCCGGCGCGGCCCGGGTTCCCTCGGCTGCCGTGGGGGGAGTGTGGATGTACATCGTGTTTCCCGGTGCCTCGAGCAGCCCAGCTCCAGCGGGGTTTTTCCACGAGCGAGCTTGGGCGCGGGTGGGGCCGGGGCTGCTGGGGACAGGGGTCTCGTTCGGGGGAGTTTTGTGCCTGATCGGTTTTAGCTGACAGAGGGAAAAACACACTTGTTCTCATGTGCAGCCGATCCCGTGTCCTTCATGAGTTACCCTGTGACATGTGTCAGGCAGCCAAGGGACCGCGTACACGGCAAAACACCATGTTCTGGCAGGCAGCCATGCGTGGGTGAGATCTCCTGTGGGTTTTTGGGCTGTGGGTGCAGCCGCTCCCCCGAGAGCCTTTGCTGGTGCTGGCAGAGGGTGAACCCTCCCTGCGGCCTCCCCCACGCTGGGAACATCGGTAAAGACTCTTGTCAAGGCCGCACCGTCTGTTTTCACAAACTTTCCAGGATTTAATGTCTTCAGGGCTCTGCCATGTGCTGCTCCCAGATGTGAAAGAGGGTCAGAGGGGCCTCGTGGGTTCCTCACAGCAGCCTTGTTTCTGCAAGACACCGCTCTGCGAGTAGGAAGGTGTGCTGTGTGCAGAAGCGATCCATTTAGATTGATTTAGTGCGCGTTATTACCAATTAGCTTGCTGTAAATGCTAAAATGCATTTCCATGTTGTGTGCCAGAAGTGGCAGTCAGTTAGAGCAGTCTGTGGTCTGTCAGATGTGTCTTGGTTTATTGCTTCACTTTTCTCCAGGTATGAAATGATGTTATGAGCAGTGAATGTAAAGCTATATAACCTGCAACCTCTTGGGCCCCAATTTTGCAGTGCCTTATAAATGCGTGTAATTTTAAGTACTATCAGCACTTCCATTGACCTCAGTGGGACTACTTACAGTGCTCTAGGTTAAACACAGATACACTTTTTCAGGATAAGAGCCAAAGATGACTCATACAAGCGTATGCATCATGGATTTTTATCTTTCCACTGCTATTTGTTGTTGCAACTTATGGTTTAATAAAGGTTAAATATGTTGAGCTCAACTTCAGGTTCAGTTGTAAAATAGCCAGTTTCTATTCTGCACATTTCATCTTGCTTGGGCTTAATGCTTTCTTGAAGAATTGTGATGTTGGCACTGTTCATGCTTTATCCTTTTTGGATCCTTTATCAGCTCCAGCAGCTGTTTTGCATAAGTGTGATGGTTGAAGAATATGGATTTCGCAAATCATTTTATTTTTCGCAGCACTCGGCGGTGAGAGATCATTGTCTGCTTAGCAATAATGGCTTTTCCAAAAGCGAAATGTGACAAACAATTTCTAATAAATTGGACCTCGAAGAGTTTAATAGTAAAATTCAATGACCCATCACCAATGTTTTATACATTATGCAAGCTCAGTGCAGATATAGCGGAGAGCATATGCAATTACTGAAGATAATTATCTTATTCTTATGAGGGAAAATGTTGCTGAGTATTTCTTGTGTTAAATAATTGACTGAGGTTCCTAATGTCATTTTAGGAGGAGTGTCACAGACACTTGGAAATCTAACAATTTAAATTAAATAATTTAAAATGACAATAACAGAGGCAAAGTACAGGAGGTACTGGAATTATTCTCTAATAAATCTAAAACATTAGTTGGGAGGTTATTGTTTTAGAAGACTGTAAGTTTTTCTGTGTGTTTGATTCAATACTGAAGATAAGGGTTTGTCTTTACTGCAGAGCTATTATCAGTTGTAACTACATCAAATGCTGTTAAGTCCCAATGCATGCAAAAGCCATTAAGTGCAGTGGCATTTTTAACTGAAGGCAGTTGGGTTGTGGAGCGATGTATGCAGAAGATCTGCGACCGCAGCTCCTCACTTGCTAGCGCAAGTTGTGACAGAGTCTCGAATGGCAACTCTGGCAATCCAAATGTCAGTGGTCCACAAACTACTAATGGCGTGCAGCCTGCCTTTAAGAAATCTGCACAAGGTTACCAAAATACACAGGTCAGATGTCAGCAGTCTTCTGAAGGCTCTGAAACACTCTGAAAATACTAGGGGTCTAAAAAAGGAAGGTTAAAACCACTCCTTCAAACAGAAGAATAGTTGTTCATCAGCAGCAACCTTAGTATTGGGGTTTTTTCAGACCTGTGCAGTTGATGTGGCTGGGATGCTCTTCTCCAGAGGCAGCGGGACTGGTAATGCTTTTCCTAAAGTGTAACTGGTGGAAAACAGGAACAAAAGAGGCCTTCGTACTGTTTTTAACCATTTAGCTGTGGGAAAGTAGCTTCTTCAGCACAACGGTATAATTGAGTTCTCAGCGCTGGTCTCATGTTAAATGAATGGACAAGAGGCATGATAGAAAACAGAGTGGGGCCAATAAAAAATAAAGAGGGCAGATGAAGGGATTGCTGTTTACATGGAAACAAGTGGAGGGCCTGTTTTCCAGTTTCTCCTGCAGGATTCGTGGGTGAGTTGGTTAGTCAAGCTTGAAGGAGAGTTGGACACAGCTGTCTTCTTTGCCTTCTTTGTTAAACTGGTTTTGGCAATAACCACAACAGAAATGGGTCAGATACCATGTTTCTCATCGGATGTCAAGTCTGGAATCTGGTTTGACCTTCAACAAATTAACTTTAACTGAAAAAAATTCCTGGTCTAGGTAGTGTGTTATCAGCAAATTTTCCCATTCTTCAATATGCTTAATTTTTCTCTGCTGAAAACACAGTTAGTACAAATCACCTGTATTTATTTATATTACATTATTTTTCATAAGTGACAGGATTTCTGTCTCCTTTAGGCAGTGTTAACTAGTGATTCTGGAAGGATGAGAAGTGTCTGCATTATTTATTAAGAACATTTATTAAGAAAATTTATTCCTTTGTATTGCAATATTTATGAAATTCAACTCTACTAGCATTTGTTATTGGTAGAAGAAAAGGAGATAAATTCAAAGTCACAGTCAATGAGGTGAAGTGAGATTCTTTAAGATAACTTTTTGGCTTGTGGCTTCTGTACTCTGTAAATTGTTTTTTAGGGCTCTGGAGCAGTCTAGATGGAATCGTAACTTCAGGGAATGCATATTGGATTAGAAAGTTTCTTGAATCAAGCTTCCAGGAAGATTGATTACAGATTTTCTCTTATTGGTGTCATCTCACTTTGTTACAAGTTGGTTTTATTCTGGCTTTCAAAAAAGGAAAATCCTTGTGTGCAAAGAACATAAAAGTAAAGGGTGTATCCTAATGTCTTAAAATATCTTTTGTGCACATTAATTTGAAGAGTGTTAATTCTGTCCCTAGACAAAACAGTTTTTCAAATTGCTATGAAATATGGGGCAGCATTTGGGTAGAGCAGATGATAAACAAGACCACTGAGATGTAGCAGCATAAACTAAAAGATTTTCAACAGGGTCTTACTGTAAAACAAACAAGAAAAAAAGAGGCAGAGTTAGAATACAGCAGCAGCAAGAGAGGTTGCAAAAAAGGAAGTACGTTTAGACATTGGTGTCCTGCTATTCAGAAAGGGACTTCCTCTCTGTGGCTGCAGATAACTGCCAAGAGAGTTTTCCCAACACAAATTATAAGCATATTATGTAAGCATATTTAGACATCTAACACCGATCGTGCCTCTAAAATCAAGTAAGTAGATGTATAAATGCTAAAAATCAGATGTGTGTGCGCTTTGGTTTTTCTGTAGATGCTAAATGAAAGATTGGCTTTAAAAAAACAGGGCTTAAAAGCACTTTGATATTGGTGGGGAGGGAGGCAGAAATTATATCCTCTTTCTTGCTTTTCTTCCTCTATTAAGAAAGCACTTTTTCTCGGTTAACACATGCAGAATCCACTTTCTGACCCTGAAGATAGTTATGCATTTCAAGTAGTATGAACAATTCATTCTTTTTTTAAAACCTTTTTCCACTTAATGATTATTGTTCCTGAGATTATTTATTTGGATGGGAAGATGAACATCTAGAGGACTGAAGGTTGTGCTAATACCTTCTTACCCTCGTTTCATTACTGTGTTCTGAGCAAAGCTCTGATTTGGAACCTCTCGGCTGACAGTTTATATTATGCTAATCGAAATCTGTTTACTGAAAATGAAATTTGAATACGCCATAAGCTTGCTATCATTAATAAACTTAATTTTTTTTTTTCAGTTGGATTTCCAGTTTCCACTTCTAATATTGATGGTCTTGAAAGTGCATTTGGATCCACGACATCTTCTATCACTGAACAAATCAAGAGCCTCCTCTCCTATCGCAAAGCAATACGGACAGCTTAATATCATATGACCTCATTTCTCCAAATTAAATGAAAAAAGAATTTTCTCTAGTTTTCCATGAAGCTCAGCTATTGCCTGTTAATTTTGACTGTTAGTGCTGATCTTTCAATTGGATTTACACCAGAAAATGTAGCTTTTAACAGGACAGTTGCTTTTGGGTCTTTCAATGCATCACTTCATACAGTGTCTCAAGCTTTAGTAAGTTCTCCAGCACACCATGATATCATAGCCAAAGAGGGGACCAGTATTTTAATTGAATGTAGACTGAACATCAGCCAGTATGAATATATTCTTTGGTATAACTCCAGAGGACACCTGCTTGAACAGAAAGATGAAGGTGAGCTTTCCTGCTGTTTTCTATCCTCCAGTATTCCCCTTTTATACAGTATCTGAAAACCTCTGGGACTTTTTATCATTTTCCCTGCCTATCCTCCCATTTATACAGTTGGGAGATAAGGAGGGAGCAAGACAGAGCCCTTTGCCCTCTGGCATGTGGGATGTGAATTACACTTGAGTTTTGTCCTAGCCCATCCATCCTGCTGTGGTGCCCCACAGAATCATTTCGTTCAAAAGGCATCACAGTATTCAGTATAGAAGAAATTAATCTGCATCCTACCAGATACTAACTGATGTTTTTATTTATTATTGCTCTTTTTTATATTATATTTTTTCAAACACATGAATTAAACACAATTCTCCACAACTTGTGACCTTTTCCAGCTGGCAATCAGTGTGTTAATTTTGCTACAGGATTTTTTTTAAAGCATGGGGTAACTTACTACATTTATTTTCTGGTTTATGCACCAGTGAGACTGTGGAAACTAACACAATTTGTAATGGTCAATAATGAAATACATGCTATTTAACCCTTTTGTACAGAGGGAGAATATCTTTTCCTAGCCTTTGGCTCTTAGAGTTCTGTCCCTGTAGTTTTTAATTTTCAAAAAATAATGTCTTTTAGAAATGCATGAGGTTTTCTCTACTCTATTAGTATTAATTAAGGTCATCAAGCTAATTGATAGGATCTTCTTGGAGGCCATCTTTCTGCCTTAAGCATTCAGTAACCTCCTGGTAGTTATAATGCCATCTGGAGATTAGTTCAAAGTAGAGTAATTAGAAGAATGAGTTATGAAAACAGTTTTCCTCCTAAGTTATAAACGCATAGGAAATACTGTATAAAGCTAGATTTTTTCATTGATTTCTTTTTACATGGGTTTTGTAATTCAGCACTGCATGCTCAGCAGAAAACTGTCTCAAAAAAATCTGGGGTTCTTTTGCCAGCAGAGCCATTTACAGACTCTGATCTTTTTTATGGGTCACTTGACTTTTGACTCCGAGCGTATGGAAAATTAGAGTTTATAGAGGACAGTCTTTCAACATAGTATTACACAGTGGGCAAGAAGCACTAGTTAAGAATTAGGTTCCCTGTCAGAAAGAGAAAGCACACAAGAAAGTGCAGATGAGAGAAAGGAGAAAAACCAGAGTAGCAAGCGTGCAGAATAATTTACCATTAAGCAGTAGGATTGGTAACTGGCTTTCTGCATCACAAGCATGAAAAGGAAATTTCAGTCCTTTGTGTACTGTTTGTATTATGCTAGAAATGGACTGCTTACTTCCAAGCTCAGTCTCCTGTTGACGGAGCAAACAGCACATGTCTAGTTTACGTACTGATTTTTGTTTCATTAGCTCAGTTTATTTCTTTTGAATCTCCAGGTGGCCGGTGGAGGATTGCCGATAATTCCCTTAACATCACAAAGGTCAACTTTGCTGACCGGGGGCGATATACATGTGCAGGTGTTAATCATAATGACACCTTGTATTACACAGTCACCCTGAGGGTTATCTTCACCTCAGGAGACATGAGTATTTACTACATGATTGTGTGCCTCGTTGCCTTTGCTATCACCCTCGTTTTAAACATAACCCGTCTGTGCATGATGAGCAGTCACCTCCGCAAAACAGAGAAGGCTATCAATGAATTCTTCAGGACGGAAGGGGCTGAGAAGCTTCAGAAGGCTTTTGAGATAGCCAAGCGTATCCCTATCATTACATCTGCCAAAACACTAGAGTTGGCCAAAGTCACTCAGTTTAAGACCATGGAGTTTGCTCGGTACATTGAAGAGCTTGCCAGAAGCATTCCCCTTCCACCTCTGATCCTTAACTGCCGGGCGTTCATGGAGGAGATCTTTGAGGCTGTGCGAGTTGATGATCCTGATGAAGTTGGGGAGGAGGAAAAACAGACCCAAACCTGCGGTACCCAAGCTGCGATATACCCCATCAACCCAGAGATCAAGCGCAGCGATTCACCAGCTGGGGATTCAGACGATGGGTCCATGAATGAGCAAGGTCAAGAGATAGCCGTTCAGGTGTCCATTCACCCACAGTCAGAAGTGCAGAGCATTGACACTGTTTCTCATGACAGCTGCCAGTTTGCGCCTTCTGAGGAAGGCACCTGCTGAATCCAGCGATAAGCTGTTGTGAAGGAAGCACAGGTGACCCTAGGATACTGCAAGAAAGGGGTCTGCAAACAAGCTGCCTCAGTCCCATGTGCACAAGTTTTCCAAATTGCAAGGTGCCAGAACTGCTACTGAAATCTGTATTTTCCGTCAGTGTTGATCTAACGATTTCAAGTCTGTTAGAGAAGGCCATTTGGAACATTGTGCAGTGGCTTTTCTTTTTAAAGCAAGCTTGCTATATCTAAAATATTTACAAAACAGGAATTCTTTCTCCTTGGCTCCTTGGTAGCTTCTGATACTTCTGATCTGTATTAGAAGTGGCCAAGCTGAGCAGTACAACTTGCAATAAGATCTTTTCATTTGTGAAATCTTTCTTCCTTCACAAAGTGAGCCGGAATTCATTTGAGTCAGTGTTGTTGTCCTGATGAATTGAGTTGTGTACTCTTTTTGAATTGCCTCTTGGTGCGTGTAGCCCATCAGAACCATGGTGAGCTTGAACAAATCTGTTTTGTGTCGTGTGCTTCTATGTTGCTATCAAAATGTACTGTACTTAGAAAAAGAATAGTACCAGGATCTGCTGCTGGATTAAACGAATTGTAGTTTCAAAGCAGCTTAGAGAACAACCAGGGGGTCTCAGTTTTCCATGCATCTGCAGAAAACTTGCACGTACTCTAGTGCATGGAGAGCGAATTGTTGTTACAAAGCTTGTCGCTTAAACTTGGTGCTGATTACCAAAGCGCCTTACCCTGGTTCTGTCTTACAGAATGGAGCAGTAACAGCACTGCCAGCACTGTCTGCCTTTTGACTTTGCTGATTTTACTCACTATAGAAAATCCAAAGTTTTATATTGTATTTGATATTGTTGTGAGAAAACAATGACAGTAATACATAGTGGCATAATTTAAAAATGAATTCATCTACAGATCAGGTGTCTCAGGCACTTCTTTCTGAACAACATTATAATAAAGGAGGTGAAAAGTAGTGATAACTTGCTTTGCTCTGGCTAGTGCTTTCAGAAAGCAGTGGAAGCGGGAGTGGTTAGCAGAGGGGCTGGCTGAGCTGTTTGCCAGCCACTGTTTACAGGAGTGGAGTAACTCACTGAACGTGCCCTGTCTCATCCGCTGAAGAGGTGTGGCAGAAGGGAGAGGTGCAGGTGCTGACATACATACACACGTTAAGTGCTTCACCGAGGATCTCCCGCATGGCTTCCTCAGCTGTAGAGATCCAGCCTTGAGGAATCAGAGTGCAGTCAAGAACCTAGTTTCTTTTTTCACTCTTTGGTGCTGATTTTTTTTCTCCTTAACATTTGTAAGTTGTATCACTTAAATAGCATTTTATATCCTGTTGAGATTTAGTAGATGTAAGGCTTGTAAGCACTCCACAAATTAATTTCTTACAACTACTGGAAGCATATTGCCATATAATTTTAACAACTTGGCAACAAGAGCACCATTTAATTTCCCACAACTCTTTTTTCTTTCCTTATTATTACAGAAATGTCAGTTGAACAAGTGATTCTGGACGGCTGCTCAGGATTCTTAAGAGGATTTGATATTACATTTACATGAGTAGAGATGGAAAACAAGCAGGCACAGTGGTAATAACAGGGTGGGGCTGTCTGTTGTAACGCATGCTTTTAGCAAAGGGTCTGAACAAATTATATTTATCGTATCATATTAGAGAATGGGAAACTGAAGCATTTATTACCATTTTAAACTACCTTCTGGGGAAAGTTCTGCAGTCAGCCACCAGTAAATGCAGCCTAGTTGTCTGGCATATTGGATAAGAGTGGTGTTTGTCAGGAAGGAAGAAAATTGCTAGCCTTGGTTATAGTACCATTCCCACCAACTTGGTACCATTTTCAAGACTGTAGCAAACTTTATCTGCTTCAGGGGAATAAAGCCTTCTGTAGATACTTACAGTAGCCACTGCACGCAAGAGTAACTCTTTTTTGCTTCCATAGTTTGATGGCACTTTATGTCCAGGTGAAAAGTTTGTATAGTTTTGTGTAACCTGTCTGGTTTCTTTAAGTTTTTTGAGGTGATCAGTGTTAAAGATACTCTTGTGGATAAATGTCTAGTTCTCTTAGAAGCCTTGCTAAGATGCTGCTGGCTTCACTTCTGTATTATAACAAGCTGTGCAGGTTTGTTGCGCGTGGATGAGTGGAGATTTGGGGGTTTGCACCATTTTGGATGTCCTAGTTGAAAAAGGTGAAGGCTATACGAGGGAATGAACTGTTTTAATCTCCTTTGTGCCACAGGTCATCAGGATTGTACCTGCACCTGCCTTTTTTCCCCATAAACAGCTCGCCTTGCTTCTGTGAAACTGTTGCACTATATGCGGCAGTAGCATCTTGGACATTTTGCCCTGAACTACATACGCAATGTAGAGATGCAGCTACAAAATCAAAGCTCCGTTTAACTGCTTGCTAAGAAGCAGTTATGCGATTGTGATTGACAGATGTCTCACCAGAAATGGCAGCTTACAGGTAGCAGAATGACACTAGAGGTGTGTCAGATGCGTGTCAGGAGAACAGTTTCTAGATTAATTCAATCTGTTCTTTGATTTTCATACTTTATTTACTTAGCTCCGAGTTCTTACTAAGCACAGTTAACATGGTGTCTTTGCGTGTCCTGTTACTGGTGGAGAGGAAAGAATGATCATGCGTAAAGGTCCTCAGAAATGCAGTTGCAGTGTCAATTGCTGGGTAGTAAATTTAAGAGTTTTGGTGAATTATTACAGTATTTTGTTCGCTAAATTAATTTCATTCCTGTTTCGTAAGGATTTCAGTAAATCAGGAGTACTTATTAAATGTAGGAACTGATCCTATTCCCACTGAATTCAATTAGAGCAGATTTGAAGCTCTGGTGTATTTTACAAATTATATTACAGGATTTTTATGCATCGGAAAACAAGGATGGTGGTGATGTTTCACTGTAAATGTAATTTCCAGAGAATGAAACCTGACACTAGTTTCCAAACAACTTGTGAACTATTCTTCTTACCCTAAGTAGATGTGTGCACTTAAATTTGTTTGATGCATCTAATTGAGCATTAACATTGAAAGATGATGTAAAGTGTTTCTCTCTTAACTTTTTCTAGGACAAGGAGGGTCTACAGTGGTTTCCTTGCTTTAAACTAAATTCTTTGACAATCACAAGGCTATTTTTCTCTTCTTTGTGACTTATTTTTATTTTAAATAATATTAAATCTACTTGTTACCCAAGAGTACCTAAGACTAACTTTGTACTGGTTATTTGTATTACCTGGATTGTAATGTAACTGTTTAATGTAACCACACAGGATTTCATACTTTCATATAATGAATTGGTAGATTTGCAAAATAAACTTTAAAAAAAGCTTCATTTTGTTAGGGTTTTCTTTTTTATCAGTAAGGGGTGATGAGTGCCTGTCTATCCGAGGTTAAGTAACAGCTGTATTCAACTAAGCAGAATGTTTTTAGTCAGCCTGACAAAGGTTGCTGGGATATTCAGTTACCTGATAGACCATTCCTGCTATGACATCTTTGGGTCTGTCATTTTTTTACGTCTCGAAGTCCCCAGCAGCATCTGTAATAATTGTTACCAGCTGCATAAACAAATGGTAGCAGACCTGAAATAGTTTCAGGAAGACCCATGCATTCTCCTTGATTTCACTTTTGCAAACTAAAAGGGCAATTGTGAAGTGCAGTGACCATCAGCCACAAATCTGTATTTTCTGTTCTTACCTTTTTCACAGGATTGTACTATTCTTTATTGTAATCACCGCTTTTTTTTTTTTAAATCCTTCTCAAAACCCAGTATATTTGGACACAACTTACCTCATAAAAGGCAACACAGCACAAATGTGTAGTATCTAAAGCCTTCAAGTGACCAACTCTGTGTCGCTGTTTTTCCAGTGAGTTGCTGAGATGGGATAAAGAAATTTCCACTGCTGCGGCAAGGGAAGGGCGTGGGCTGCTCTCACTCTGCATCCCTAGAGCTGGAGGAGATGTAGGTCTGACTTTACCCTTGCTCTTTGCTAGCCAGCAGTTTATTAAATTACACAGGAAGGGAATAGCATCCCCTGGAATGCTGTGCTAAGCATACTGAGAGTGGGAAGGAGGGGGCCATCCCACATGATTTCGGTGACCAGGCTTGGGTTCTTGATCCCTTTGCAATCAATTCAGAGTATTAAACTCTGCCAGGGGATGATCCCAAGCCCCTAAGCGAGATGATCCCACTGGTCACACCGGGAAGCCATATTTCCCATGTGAGCATTTGATATTGCATGATAATGGATGTCTTCCGTGTGGGCATGTCCTGCAGCTTCAGGTGTCAGCCTGGAGCACAGAGTAAAAGTGCCCCTAGTTAAGTTTAAACTGCACACACCCCCCCCCAAAACCACAGAAAATCCAGCTTGCTGGGAAACCATCTGTAATACAGTCAGTGGGGTTGTGCAAGTGTGAATGAGAGCGGACTTCATCCACATTGTTTTTAAAGAATAGTCTCTGGTTGGCAGTCTCTGCACAAGGCAGAAAATAGAATTAAAGCTGAATCTTAAGGATGTTCCCATGGGAATCAGCTGCTTAAAGGAAGAATTACTGGACGCATACTCCTCAGGCTAGGTCAATGTTCAGTCAGCATCTGCTTTCTATCTCCATGTTGCGAGATATGCATGAATGACAACAGTTCAGTTTCTTAAAGCTCCTGTAACCTGACTCTTCATGATCCTATCCACAGTGAACAAATTCATCTGCATGAATTTAAAGCACTTTTCCATTTGGATAACAACAGGTCACTGAAAAGGGAGCTGCATTTAGGATAACTGTACTTTAATTTTAGGTGTGCTCCTTAAAAAATACAATTTTTCTTAATGTTGCAGCACTCTCGTCTTGTGAGTCAAGTCTCCTGCCGGAGACACACAGTGGAGACACGACCATGTCATTCATCTCAGGCAAGTTACAGCTTGTATTGACTTCCAGGCAGCCAGGTCATTTCACACCAGCTGGGTCTCTCTCCTCTTCATTTTTTTTAATTGTATAGCAGCTCATTCAGATGTCTCCAAATACTGCCAGCTTTTTTGCATGTGGAATGGAGAACTACACCATCACTCCAAAAAAAAATAAAATTGTTTTGCTAGATGTTCAAGTATCAAAAAAGCCTGAAAAGCCAGACAGTTGTGCTTTATCCCTGGTAAGACAGTGCCTATTCTTTGGTCACGCCTGGCTGCCAATGATCATAATAATACTGAGCAATTAGGCCTTTCATTTTCATTAGGCTAATTAATTGTTTGCACAGTGCCCTGAATATGGAATCATTTTCCTTTGGAAAGAATAAAAGGATTAGAATGGCTTCATCCCAAGATGCTCAGAACGTATTTTATTTATTTTATGGGAGAAAAATTCTCTCGCGCCCCAAATGCACACCATATACTTGAGTGTTAATGCCTGCGCTGGGATGTTTACATCAGCAGAGATGCACACAGATTATACATATGTCCATCCATCTGCCTCCACGTTCCATATGGTATCTGGAGTTTCTGCTGCATGTCAATGAGTCCACAAAGAGGCTGGAGTCGTTGTCGCATGTGTGCTGCCGGGTTTGTATGTCAGCCGTTGTCAGACTCTGGAAGAGTGATGAACACATCCCCTTGGAGATCAGCTGTCCACGGCACAGACGTGTGCCCAAGGCAGCACCGCTATAATTACGAGCGCTGTATTGTGATAGCACTCGGAGGGCAGAGCACTGGGGACTATACGTGTACTGGAGACTGTCTCGAGAGGTTTATGCTTTACGTAAATCAAAGGCAAATGAAACCTGGGCTAGGATTTCGTGAAGAAGGGTACCCAGTGGGTACAATATTGCAGAGGCTATTGCTAGCTCTTTTTTATGTTTGGCCATTCAGTGCCTCTTTGTGCTACCGTATTATTAAATATATATTTCATATTAAATAGTTCGAAGTGTAATATAAGCTTGCAGAAAGCCGTTGCAGTGGAAAGTGAGGGAACGTATTCAGGTTCAGGTTTAAGGGAGAGGTGACCATCACACAAACTTCCAGTAAAATAGTTGCTGGACTTCCCCATGCCTTTCCTTCTCTCTGCCTCTGGTATAAGACCCATTATGAGCCATCTGCAAGAGTTGAAAGTGAAAATTGTGTCCTGTGCTACTTTCTCTTCCTCTAAAGATCAGGGCACTGAGAACAGCCCTGGGTTAGAAGGGAGCATGAGAGGCCACCCAGAATATGCTCACAGCCACAGATGTCCGTCCCTTCTTAGAAACAGCCACTGGCAGAGATGTCTCATCTCCCAGGCAACCTGTTCCCCTGTTAACTATCCCGAGTACTGGAAAGATTTCCCTAATATCTGCCCCCAAGCATCTCTTAAATTCATCATCCATCTTGTCCTATCTGAGCTTACTGCTGCTATATCTCAGCCCAAATCAGGGCGACCCCCAACACGCAGGAAAGGAATTGGGTGGTGACGTAAAGCAGGGCCATACTTGGCTTTATGTGCCTGCTGTGACTGAAGAGGTCGTTCCGTGTTCAGGCTAAGCCTGCAGAATTTAACTGAAGGTCAAATTCCTTTTGTTTATATAATTCCTGGATGTCTGAGTGTTGCTTCTTGGGCTTTGGACCTTCCCGCTGTCTAACTGTGCTGGGTAATGCAAATGTTCCTGACGTTAGTGCTGGCAGGCAACGGTCCCTGCCCCTATTCATGTCAAATGAGTAAATACAGTATTTTGGGTGCAGTGTTTCACTTACTTTCCCTCCTTGGTGCCTTCTCTTCCCTTTTCTTCATGGTAAATATCCTGAGTATCTTGCCTGGTCAATGAGAGAATCCCGAGTTTTGATTTTTCTTTTTGTCTTTCCTTTTGTGAATTTTTCTCAAGCTCAACTTTCCTAAGTAATGACTAGGGAGGAAGACAGTGGACCAGAACAGACATGAAGGAGTTTGGACAACTGTCCTAAATTAGAGGATAGGTTTAATTGAAAATCCTATATGCATCGCACTCTGTTATAGAGAGTTGGCTTTAACAGCAAATCTCTTGCAGCAGAGTGTCACTTCACTTCCATACATTACTTGAAATGCTTTATTAATTTGATGACCTCGTGGGCTCTCAGAAGAAGCCATTTATCAGTGTTTTGAGGAAAGAGAACTCCTCTGAGCTAAAGGGACTGTTTTGTTGCTCAGATTTATTGCTTGGCTGACTTAATTCACCATTCAAACATGATGATTTTTAGCTGCTGGGCAGTGGCCCTTTCAATGTTGAAACTAATTAACTGCTAGAACTCTTCTTGGTAAGGCTGATTTCTTACTGTTTGGTTTTTTTTAGTCCACAGAAATACAGCAAACATGATCCTTGAAACACAAGTTGCATGGACACAATATCAGCGCAGACACGGCATCCTGTTTAATGACTTTTTGTTACAAAGAAAGTAAGGCTGCCGTCTGTCCCTGCTGTCGACGTGACACCATACAAAGGTAAGATGAGAAAAGAGACACCATCTGAAGACAGAAGAAAAGAGGGATGCCAGAATCATGACAAAGCCAGAGCTCAGAGAATAGCAAGAGAGGTCTCTGATACACAGCTAGGGAGCCACAGCCATCAAAGATCTGAGCTATGGACCTTGCTGGCAGGTCAGGGTCAGTGGCCATGCAGCTGGGGAGTCCTTGCACCTCCCTCCCCTTCCTTCATCCCTGCCACTGCTGGTGCAACCTGTACTTCTGAAAGAACTGTGTACTTCATAGCTCGGATAGATCATAAGGACTGCAGTGCCTGCTGTCAGGACCTTGTCAAAACCTTGCGTGGGAGGAGAAGAAAGGGAAAGGGGGGGTCGCTTGTTGTCAGGATGCAACCAGCTGCAGGAGGTTAAGCTACTAGTTGTTATCTCACCAGGGAATTCTGCTCATCAAAATATTTTCTGGGAAAAGTTTATAACCCCTGCGATATTTCATGGTGATGTCCAAAGAAGGCATAAACAAGTCTAGAAGTTCAAGCGCAGATAAATTCAGTGTCTGTTGTACTCCTCCCTACAGTGTTTTTGTAAAGCACTGCTGCCCTGCTCTTTGCTCCGACTCCGTAGGTGTGAATGAAATATAAATCACAGCTGTTAACTGAAAGTAGGGAATCCCTCGCTGGCTCCAGCGAGCTCTCCATCTGTCTTTGTTCCTGACAGTTTGATTACCTTTATCATCATCTTTAAATGCAGAGCTGCAAATACCATTAGTGGTCATAAAGAACGGCAGTTCTTCCTGACATGCCTCAACCACAGTGTCCTCCTCAACTGGCAGCAAGGAGCACAGGCCAGCCGTCTTTCTCCTGTGAGTTTGGGCTGGCAGTCTCAGCAGGCTGTCAGTTCACCTCCATCTGATTGTCTCCCTCCCTGCATTTCATTTCAGAGGTCTCCAGGATTTCCAGCCTTCTTCTGAAGCTTCACAGTCTAGTTGCTCATCCCTGGAGCACAGGAGTGTATAGAGGAGCATCCCTGTGTGTGTGATCAAGGAAATCTTACGTCATTTGACTTGCCCTGAACAAAGGGGAAAGTGCAGAGGACCAGCTGCGTCTGGGAGAGAAGAGACCTCTGCTTCCCGTGGATGCTGGTGGAGCTCACCTGGACTTGGCCAACTAGGGGGGACGTCCAAAAGGATCATGAGCTTTTCTGTCTGCTAGTTCTCTGGGTGAACTAAGAGGACAGTTGATGAAGGTTTGTCATGGAGGGGGGTTGAATAAGAGAAAACAGAATTCGGTGGTCGGAATGGTACAAAATAGCATCTTGGGATAAGTTGTACCAATCAGCTGCCCCATCTCTCAGCTCTCAGCCAGAGCATGTTCCAGCATCCCCTGGCCTGGAAAGGTGACTTAGAGGCAGGACAGGACACAGTCAGGGCGTGGGGGGGACAGTGCTGAGGGCTGAGCGTGACCCCAAGGACGTACCAGGCATGGGGCCAATGGGGCAAACCAATTCTCTTTGGTCCCTGTCATTTCTCTGTGCACCAGTGAAGCCACCCCTGGAAAGAAGCACACATCTGGTCCACGTGTCATTTGCCAGCCATCCCTGCTGATCTGTCCTTGCCTGTGAGCATCTGCCACAAACTGTCCTTGAAGCGACGCAGGGAAGCGCAGGGCCTGTCTTTGCTGCTGCTCTCATCTCGGCAGCCCAAGGCATTCAGTTTGTTTAGCTGAAAGGGGGCCTGGGTCAAGGTTTTTATGTGCCGAGCTGAATCCAAACAGCAAGAACACGCAGCTGAGCTCAGAGCCAGGATTTGGGCTGCCAGTGACACCGGCAGGAGTGGCAGTACCACACCAGGGACCAGGGCAACGTGGACAGAGAAGAGGGATGCTGGTGGTGGATGGGATGGGAAGCTGCGGGGTCCCTCTCGTGTAGTCCCAGCCAGTTCTTGGGTGGTGGGGCCACATCACAACCAGGCAGCAGCGGTCCCCAAGGCAGGGCCGGGAGGATGCTCCTCGCCTGGAGCCCTGCACAAGCCCCAGGCGTCTCGGGTACCGCTAGAGGCAGCTCTTGTTTTGAGCATGGAGAAAGCAACCGGGCGCTCACCCGCACTGAGCTGCAACCCAGGGACTGTGCTGCAGGCAGGAGGGACAGGGCTGCTCCTGCTTGCCCTGAGCAACAGCTCTTCCTCTGCCGATGACCCGCAACCCTTCGCCACAACCCACCCGGGGTCCGACAGCCCATTCAGCAGCGGCTTTTCTCCATGGTGGCAACTACAGTGTGTTCAAGCCTGGGTGGGCAAGGGGACACCCAGCACCGTGCCAGCCAACCTGAATCCAGGCAAGAAGGGTTTGTAGGGGACGTGGGAGGCTCAGGGGGCTGAAGGCAGCACCTGGGAGCAGCGACAATGTCCGAGGGAGGAGGCTGGACTGAAAGCCGTGTCCTCCCCACACGGAGAGTGATTCCCTGCCGCTGGCATCCTGTGGCAGGAGGGCGGGAGATAAAAGCCGACAGGGAATGGATTTGGTTTGTCCTTCTTTCTTTGTAGATTAACAGATCCAGCTCCGACTGAGGGATTTAGTGATTACAGCGACTTAATTGCATGGGGGGAAACATTTCCTAGCAATTACTTATGTGTCTGTCTTGGCTTGCTGGGTGTTTCCTTCACACCACGAATGGTGGGGACAGCCCTCGCACGGCACTTGGGGACACAGCCAGCCCCAGGGAAGGGCAGTGGCAGCCTGGGGGGAACCCACACGGCTGCACCCACGCTCTGGCCAGGTCTTCAGGACAAGCCCTGCCGGATGGATGCTGCCTGCAGTCGTGCTCCTGCCTGCTGCATGCCTTGGGGAGCCTTGGAGAGGCTGGATCCGCTCACCCACCCTCCATTTGGCACAGGCAGCATGGGCAGCACGGGCAGTGCAGGCAGCCAAGCAAGTCCTCGGTGGCCGAGGAGGTCCTTGGTGGCCGAGGAAGTCCTCGGCAGCCACCTCTGTTGCACCGGGGTTCAGCCTGGGTAATTTCCAGCATTGCTCTTTTCGTTTCAGTGCAGCAGGAGAAGAGGCTTATGGTTGCCTTAAAGGAATAAACGATGCATAAAAATATTTGATCAATTAAGCCGAACGATTTGGCAAGCGCAGGCTCCCGCTGTACCCATCCTCCTCACAATTGCCTCATTATCCAGCCCTAAATCAAGCTGTCACAGCTTTTTTTGGCTTGGGGGGGGAGAGGGAGGGAGGGAGGGAAGGAGGGAGCTGCTTTCCAGCATTCACTTCCAAAACAGAAAACCCTCTCCCCGAGCGGGGCAGTGAGTCACCGAGAGCATCCCCCCCACCAGCCTTCCCCCGCCACCCCCTTGCTGCTCGCTTGCGATCTGCCTGCGCTGCTGCTCCTCATTAATTTGATTGCAGAGCAGCGAGCGGAGACGTGATTGCAGCGGCCAGAGCGAGGGCTGCGTTAGCCGGCGTGGGCTCATGCGGGGGCTGCAGGGCTCCACTCCGGCTCTGCCTGGGACCAAAGGGGCCTTCTCGGTCCCATCCCCAAAGCCAGTCACTCGCTGCCATCCGGGAATTATCCCAGGAAGGGGACACATATCTCATCAGTGGGGTGGGAAGGTCGGGAGGTGACCCAAGGAGGGGTCTCCACTCTCCTCAGGTGCCAAAATGAAGAGGGGTGGGATCCTGCTTGCTTCTGTCCATGCCACATGCAACAAGTGTCTGGAGACCCTCTTCTTGCCTTAGCTGGGACAAGGGGGCCCTGGAGCCCCATACTAATGGACACACTTGCACGGTAGTATCAGATGAGCTTCTTTTTGCTAGGAAACCATGAGGGAATTGCACCAAGAGACTCTTGATACAAGCAGGTCCCAGAGGGACTCCGTGTGTGTGCGTGAGTCCAAGACACCAGACATGGAGTCTTTCACTGTTCATTTGCCGAGAGAGAAGCAAAACCTGTCTCTCTGGGAGCCTCAGTGTTTCACAGGCCCTGGAGAAATCACCTGAGGACCCGTTTCTTGCATCCTCAGGACGACGGAACATCCCTCGTCCTGCATGCAGGGAATCTCCTACCCAGGTGGGAGGATTCACCCTCCCTTGAGAAGGGTGTCCCTCACCTTCTGCCCTGCCTCAGCTGTGCCCTGGATGCTGTGCCAGGTCTGTCTGACTCTCCAAAGACCAAGTCTTCTAAATGAATTTGGCGCCAGACCCATCAATTCACTCTTCTGGGAGAGTGAAACAGCTGCAAACTCATCTGTTAAGGGAGCAGAGCCAGGCAGGCAGAGCATCCCAGCTATTCTGGCCCCCTCCACAGCAGAGGCAGCCCAAACCAGACCCTTCTACCCAAGAAATCCTTCAACCTAAGAAGAAAAATAGGAGACCATGTGGTATAAACACAGACCCTTGCATATAAAATTGCTCTGGCTGGTGTTAACCAAAAATATGTGGTTTTCTCCTGCCAGCACCACCCCAGCAGGCAGGGCAGGGCAGGGATGCTGGCTCTGGCAGGCAGTCTGGGACCCCGCCGGTCCCTGGGACCTGCCGTGCTGCTGGAGTGGCTGGCAGATCGGTTTGGTGCTGGGTAGCTGATGCCGGAGCGACAGCTCACATGGGTGGCATGTTCAACCCGCACTGTTTAGTTTCTGTGCCTTTTTAACGCTGTCAAAACACGAGACGCTCCTGCTGCTTTTGCAGCCTTGCTAACTGGCTGCAAAGAGCAGATTTCTGTTCAAATTGCAGCCACTTTTGAACTTCAGAGTTGCCTTTAAAATCCAGTCTCTATGAGGTTCCCCCCCACTTCCAAACACGGCTCGGCTCCGGCTCGCAGAGCTGCCAAGCACCACAAGCAGCAACCCACTCCCGCAGCCCTCCTTGGAGGACCGAGGGCAGGTCACACACCCCACAGGGATCCCACAAGGGCTTTTCTGCTCCTGTGCTGGTCGTCCCAGGCTCCCCCAGCCTATGGGACCTCTGGAAATAGAGGACTGCTGAGCCCATGCCAACCCATCACCTGGAGCCTGCAAGCGAGACCCCCTCTGGGGACCATCTCTTGGGCTGAACCTCCAGCAGAGGCTATGATGTCTCCAGCCTTTCCCACTCCAGCCTCATTGTATTCCCTTCTCCCTACTCCAGCAACTGTTCATTCCCCCCGACAAGCCTCTTTGACTGCATAAGTGCGGGATAACACGATGCATTGGGTGCTGAGTGAAGCACCTGCATGAGTCACAGCAATAACTGCGCTCTCTGCCCGTCCTCCACCCACACCCCAGCTCAGTCACCTCTGCAGTTCAGGTTTTTTCAGTCTGTTTTCCAGCTCTGTCAAAGCCGGTAACAGTTTAAGCTGCACAGTGGGACCGGAGCCTTCCTGACAGTACACGCCTGGCAGGCTCTGGTTTTCCTTAGATGAGGCCAAATGGGAGCTCTGGAAAAGCCCAACTAAATCCAGCAGCAGCCGGAGAAGGGCTGGTGAGCTGGGACATCTCCAGGCTCAAACTGCCATCTCCTCCAGGGAGACTGGGAGAACCGTGTTACAAGACTGGCCCAGGCCCTCAGCAGAAGCGATCCAAGGAGGAACGGGGGAGCTGGGCAGAACCCCCTGACCCCTCTCTGGTCACCCCTGAGCCTGCACTAATGAAAACCTGGGTGATGTCCACATGTGCAATGCCAGGAGGACGAGCCCACAAGGATGGCACCTGCACTAACACACACACACACCCAGAAGCACTTGCCAAGACCCTGTTGCTCAGGAAAACAGCCACAGGCTTGTAAGGAGCTACTTGTCAGAGCAGAAAAGGTTCATCTCCAGCACATCCTTCACTCAACAGACGTGTTTCAGGTCCTGCTAAGCTGTAGAGAGACTGGCCAGGAGTCCTTGATGGGCGCAGATGGGCTCAGCTCCGTTAGCCATCGTTAAGTCACCAAAATGCACTGACCGTCATAAGCCACAAAACCAACCTGCTGCAGGGCAGGAGGCACGGCCGGAGGCAGCCGTGGCTGGATCCAGTGCTGGAGGCTGCTGGGCACAGGGGAGGAGAAGCTGGACTTGCATGAAAAATCATAGCAAAAGCACACTCAGTGGGAGTAGTTGGAGCAACAGTTCGGGGTTTCTACATTACTTGATAATTTCAGATCACAGAAGGAAATATCCAAGAGAAGTATCTCGTAAATCACACAGTCTGTGGTTTTTTCCTGCTGCATTATGATGGAAAATTGCAGCCAGTGTTTCCAAAAGCCATGAAATACCGTGCAGGCCTTGGCAAGTTCGTGTCCAGCTGAAGCAAACTCCAATCCAGATTGTTCCTCGCCTTCAAAAAGGTCACCAAACCCAACAGCTGCATTTTTCTGACTGTAATTTGGACCTTTCCCCCAGCTCGTTTGGCTGCTCTGACGCCTTTTACATCAGCGTTGATTCAGTGTTGCTCTCATGCCAGCCTTGCACCCCTTGAACACAACTGCAACCAGTGGATTTCTGGTAGGAAACATGGAAAAGGGCATGGGCAGGCAGCTGTGAGAGAAACAAAAAGGGATTTTTGTATATGATTCTCCAATAAAAAGAGAAAAGATGGGAGCTTTGCTAAAAATTACCATGCTGTACCCAGCAAGAGAAGATGCTTGGGCCCAGAAGATCTTCTCTGCTGCTGCCTCCCTGCGTGGCAGGGAGAAAGCACGGCGAGCGCTGCGGCAGAGACACCGGTAGCACTTGGTGCTGTGGCTCTGCCTTCAAAACCCCGTTCTCCATCTGTGCCCAGTCTCAGCAGCTCAGCAGTGAATTGTCACCATCGTTTCTCTGATGCTGCCCCGGCTGCCCTCGCACACCTCCCCATGCCCAGGGGCTGCCTCAGTTTACCCACAGGGCTCGGGGCGAGCATCATGTCATTGACTGGGAGAAGCAGCATCTTCGTGCTGCAGCCCAGGACACGCTGGGGTCCAGGATGTGGCCCCTTGATTAACCTGGAGCTATGCTAACGGCTTTCTACTTTAATTACATAGAAGTCTAAACATACTGCAGGGTCTGGCTAATTCTGCACAGCACAGAGGAAGGCCTACGCATCACCCAGCAGCTTTTTTTTTTTTTGCATAATAAAGGTAAAGTGACACCAGAGACATGTGTCTTTTATGGTCCAATGTCAGCCTCCTGCAGGTCCCAAGAGCCACAAGCAGAAGGGGAGAGGGAGGGAAGGAAGGCAAAATAAACAGATAAATCCCTGGAACATATGGCTTGTGCTTCGTATCTTTACGCATGAGGCACCCCACTTAATAAAAGTTTAGGATGGGAAAGCCAAATAAAATTGATAATCTGCCCAGGGAGGGTGATTCAGATGAAGTAAGCACATTACAAGGGGGTGACTGATTTACAGTTTTCTTCTATTTGCAGTTTTATGACTATTACAGTTATTCTTGTGAATATAATTCATTACTGTGCTATTATTCCCAGAAGTGAAAATCAAAGGTTTATCAGCCGACACTGGCAAGCGTGAAATACTGCCCCAACGCACAGCTCTGCGCTGGAATCAAAGCTCAAAACCAACCGAGGAGGCAGGAGCTGAGCACTCGCCTCTCCCCATCCCCAGGTCCCCTCCTGGGATGCAGGCAGGGGCAGGCAGCTCAAAGCCAGGAGCATCTCCCAGCTGGGCAGGGACGAGGCGATGAACCAGAGGGGCATCTGCACAACCAGGATCTCATCCTCCAAAAGATGACGGACACAGGATTGAGAAAGTGATGGTGGTTCGGTTATTTGGAAAAAAGTCATACAGGCGTGTGTGCTGCTGGGCAGCCCTGGGGTGGGCACAGGCAGGGGCGAGCTGTAGGAGCCGGGTACCAAAGAGGGGTCGGGCACGCTGCCTTTACCAGGGCCACGGCACGCTCCCAGCCGTGGGTTTGGGCACAGCATCTCACTGCGCTGCGAGGTGCCGGTGGGGCGGGATGATGGGCTCGAAACCAAGAGAGCGTGACCTGGAGCCAGAAAGAATGAGTTCAGGGGAGGGTTTTATTTTGACTGACAGCTATAGCTGGCAGAAATGGACTAAAGCAGAGTTTTATCCATCCTAAAAAGCAATGAAGAGAGGACTGAAATGTACTTTAGGTTGCTGCTCGGTGGACGCCTGATTCTATACCCCATGTTTAACACAAAAGCTGTCATTCCTGTGGCGAGGTTTCTCCGGCGGCAGCTGAAGCCCGGCCCCAGCCAGCCACTGGTGCAGCCCGATGGCACAGCCCTTCCCGGCTGCATCCCGTGGGCTTTCAGGCTTTGTCGCTCCCGCACACCAACCTCAGCTGTGAAAACCAAATCTCTTGCAGCCTCCCTTTGCTCCTCTTTTCAACAAGCTTTTGCCTGAAGAGCCATGCTTTGTTTTCCCCTGTTTGGCTCCATGACAGATCCTCATCCCAAAGGCTTCTTTGCAGCACTGCAGATACTCCTGCCGTCCTGCTCCAATGCCAATAGATATCAGTTCTTGATTAAAAAACCAAAAACCAGAAGCTAATGGCAAAGAGAGCCCTGCACAGCATGGAGACCCTGCAATAACCCCTGTGAATGTGGAGTGGAGAGGAGAGGAGAGGAGAGGAGAGGAGATGGAGCCCAAGATCAGCACATCTGGGTGAGACCAAGGGCCCCTTCAGCCCAGCATCCCAGTGCTGGTGCTGGCCAAGAGCGGGTGTGATGGAGAGAGCAGAAGGGATCAGGCAGACTTGAGCGACACTTCCCTGGCATCCACCCATCTGGGTCCCAGAGCTTGTCTCAGTGCTTAATAGCTCTTGATGGATTTTTTTCTTCCTAGAATTTGTCTAATCACTTTCTGAAGCCTTGCAACGTTTTGGCATTCGCCGTATCTTCTGGTAATATGTCTCTGGCTGAAGGGCGTGCTGCGGGAGGAGGTTTGTGTGCTTTCAAAGCCTTGGTCCGCAGCGCTGGGATCTAAGTCACATATGCGGATGGGAAACATGAACGCAGACGCAAAGAGTTTACTCCTCATCACTACAAAGTGCCACAGTGGGAGCAGAGTCTCTGAAGTCTGAATTGCTTAAAAGGAAATAAAACTGTCACCAGCTGCGTTATCAGAGTCTGTCCTCAGCCCTCTGCTCTCTCCAGGGCCCTAGAAATGGCACATCCCAGAGCAGCTGAAAACAAGCTGCCAGGATGAGCCACAAATTCTGTTTAACAGTTTTAGATCAGGAAAAAAAAAACCAAACCCCCACTTAAACAAATGTGCCCATTGCACTGGAGTGAGCCGAGCCTCTGCCCGCATTCAAAGTGAAGCACATGTCAAGTGCTCTGTTGAGAAAGGGCTGTTTGGCGAAGCCAAGAGTTGCGATAGAGATGTGAGCAGACCAGCAAAGGCTCAGCCTAACGACAGCCCCTCCTGCAGCCCCTCAGACTGGCAGGGCCAGCTCAGGCCACTCATTCCTGTCCCACCGCCACAGCCAGGTGCCAGACTGGGGCTGTCCTCAGCTTCCCCAGCACCACCGGCACGGCAGCTTCCAGCCAGCATTTCGTGCAGCAAACAGCTCCAACTGGACATGCGCAAAATAAATCCCATTAAGCTGCAAATGGCATGAAGTAAAGGCAAATCAGCTGCAGCAATAACCGTGTACTTTCCCTGCCAGAGGCTGGGGACAGGGGGCAGTGAGGTCCTGGAAGTGCCCAGCGAGGACACAGCTCCAGACTGAGCTAATGGCACATGTGTGGCCGAGAGACTTTAGCATCACGGTTAATTGTGATGAGCAATAAAATTCCAGCTGGGGATGAAGGTCCCAGCACCTGCCAATTAGTCCTGGCATCCTGAAGACAGACTGTAATGGGATTATTGAACCAGTCCTATTATGCACTAAAGTGTTCGGGGAACCTTGCCACTGTGCCACTGCCGAGCTGATGAGAGCGATGTGCGCATCAGCACACGCTGGGAAGGGCTGTGTGGGGAGCCAGGATAGGAACCAAGCGCCCGCCTGCCCTTCCCACAAAAAATAAGCACTTTTCTCACTCCCTATCTAAAGCAGTCATCATGCCAAAGGTGTTTGAGTCAACAAGCAAGCAGTAAAGCTGGGCAGTGACTGAGATTTTGCTGTTTAAGATAAAAATGGATTTGTTTTCTTTCTTGAAAGACAAATTCAAAGAAGCTGCATCAGCCCCCTGCTGAGAATATTTAAAAGGCAGCGCTGATGCAAGAAGCTGTTTGCTTGGCCATCTTACTATAATGGCAGGTATTTGTGATTTGGAGCTTTTTCCCTACCAAGATTTCTTGTTTATAACACTAGAACTAAGGGTGGGAGGATGGGCTCAGCCTGCCAAGGGAGCCGCTGCTCTCTCCAGCTCACGGGTGACATTTGGAGCCAGCGGGTTCACCACGGCAGAGGATGGAGGGAGCATCCTGCAGACTCCTTGTCTCAGCAGCTGCCGAAAATACGTGACCCTCTGGCTCTGCTTGCTGTGAATGTTGCTGGAGGGATCTCTCCTTGATGAGACCAAACCTGCTATTTAGATAACAGCAATGCTGGCAAACCCTAGCCATGGAAAGGGGCAGATGTTTGTGTTGTGGGTGCTGCACCCTTGCCTCTCCCATGCCTCCCAGGAGGGTGCCCTGGCAGTCGACGTCTCAGAGGCAGGGACCACATCTGGTTGTGTGCCTATACCATAGCCCATGCGGTGCCATCCTCAACCCTTCCTGGAGCTCTGAAGCCACTAATTACCCCAGAGAGCCCCTGGCCTTGTCTGGAGCGGAGGTCTCCTGAATTGTCACACAGTGCCCATGGCCCCTGTCCCCCTCGGTGCCCGTCACTCGCTGCTTTTGGCTCAACGGCCAAAACGTGGCTTTATTTTGCACTCTGGACTTGGCCTGAGAGATAAAGTCATACTGTGCTGAGAAGGGTCATCTCCTGCTCGTGGCTAGCTCCATAACTTCTCCTCCTCTGGTGCAGGGACCTGGCCATCGAAGGGCTCTCCCAGCTCCTCGATGGAGGGACCCAGGAGGTTTCTGCTGGGGCTCCAGCTCCTCTGCTCAGCCCCGTCCCCCCTCAGCAATGCTGCTTCTGCAGGATGAGCTCGGGAGCCCATCCCTGCTTGGGGCAGGAGCCCAGGCAAGCTGGGGATGGTGCCTGCCCCGGGGGATGACCACAGCCACAGCAAGTTCACAGGCAGATGACAGACTTAAATCAGACACCATTTGTTAGGCAATAAAGGGGCAGACTAAGCGGAAAATGAGTGAGGTGGGAAAGGATGGGTTCTGGGCTGCGTCTGCAGGAAGCATTAGCAGGACGTGGTTTACGGGGATGAAAAGCCATTTGATTATTAGGGCAACGCTTAGTGGCCGTGACTGCAGGAGAGGAAATGCTGCTGCTTTTCCCCCTGCTCAGTGCAGCTCAAAGCCAGGACTCGTCTGGCTGTGCCCGAGGGCTGTGGCAAGGTGGAGGAGCGCAGCCACCACGGCAGAGGCTGTGCCATGATCCAGGGAAAGGTCAGCAAAGGTCCTGCTGCCAGAGCAAGGCTGCTCTGCCCACGCTGGGCTGCAGCCAGTCACTCCTCAAAAAGCATTAAGAAGGTCTGAAGTTTATCTCCAATCCATAAGGAGCTTTGCTTTTCCACCTAGGAGCCTGGTGTGAGGTGCCTCAAGGTGGGGATTCATTTCAGCTTTATCATTCGGGACAGCTGCCCCCAGGCTCCTGGGAAGGCTCAGCCAAAATGATGTGCATATCTCAGAGCCCAGCAAAATGCAGGGAAATGCCCTGGAAGCCACTTGTGACCCACGACCTGCCCTGCTGTCCCTGTGAGGCCAAGGACACTGACAGCCTGCAGCTATCGTCCAAACTGACTCTGAACCCATCATTTCCACTGCATTAATTTCAACTTATTACTGATCACCTTGTAACACACTAGGACTGTGCTGTAGTCCACCAGCCATGAGTTATAAGCCCATCAACATTCGGCTGTGGTAAATGGTGTGCCCTTAGGAGCTACCCAACCCCTCGTGGTATGGAGAGGAGAGAGGAGAGGAGAGGAGAGGAGAGGAGAGGAGAGGAGAGGAGAGGGCTCCCCACACTCCCACTCTGCATCCCAGGGCAGCAGCCAACAGGTTGCAAATCCTAATGTGTCCATTGAAAGCACTTACCTGCTCCTAATGAAGTGTAATGCACTAATCACAGAGCTAATCACTATAGCAGATTCTGCTATAGGTAGAGCACAGCACTTCTCTCCTGCACTCCCAAGGTATTTGGGAGCCAGAGAAGAGAGGAAGACCAGGGGATATCAGTTGTTTATGTTTTTAAAGACTTTAGGGTCAGTAGCCAAGATTTACCCTGAGTTAGAGGTGAGCACCAGTGCGGTGCATTCAGTTTGCCCAGGGCCAGTTTCCCACCAGTGGGACCCAGAGCCACATTCTGGAGCCAATTCTCAACCCACATTTGTGTCCCAGCACCCTTCTCACACCAGCACCATTCCGGCCGCATGAGTGCCTGCCAGGTGACCCCGAACTCTAGAAAAGGACAAAAAACCTCCAGAGCTCCTTTTGTAGATTGGTGCCGTGACCTCCTCCTGAGGACACGCTTGAGTTATTTAATCTGCAAATTGTCCTGCAGTCCCCAAGGCAGGAGAAAGCTCCAGCTGAGCAGAGGCAGAAACAGGAGTTTTGCTGGGAACAGCGGCCACCGGGCAGGGGCATAATGACCTGATGAGCAAGTGCCAGGCTGGTCCCCATGAGCATCCAGAAAAAAAACCCACTGCTCATCTATCCCATGGGCGAAGCAGGGGCTTATGACGTGTAGGAGCACCCTGCAGACCCCCTTGGCACCAGGCAACTGCCTCCAGCCCTGCTCGCCCACCCCAGTGCCCTGCGGGGTCTCCTCGGTACTTTCAGCAGCCTTTGCACCCACTGCCTACTGAAACATGCAGGCAGCAAGGGGAGAAGGGGGAGGCTTGGTGCTGGAGGCTCTCCAAACTCCCCCAAAAGCAAACAGTACTTTGATTTATTCAAAATTAGATGCTCAAGGGCTCAGCTCACACTTGGGACTTGGGTACGAGAACCACGAGCTACACGCGTGCTGCAAGCGAGTGGGCAACTGGGGCCGGGGAATGCACCATCAGGGCAGCCTCTGCGGATACTGGAGGTAGGAGCAATATCAGAGGGGGTTTGCTCCTCATGCTGCAGGGCAGGAGGTGGGCGGCAGCAGTAACTGTGCCCCTTGGCAGCACTTTGTGTGATTATGTGCGTTAAAGGACAGAGCGGCTGTGGCATCAGCTGCTTTGGAGATGCTGGAAGGGAGGGAGCATTGATCTCTTCCCAGCTGACAGTTTCTGTGACCGGCGGCAGCAATTAGAGCATCCCTGAGGAGGACGCACAGCCGTTGCAGCCGCAGAGCACTAACGACAACGGCAGAGTTGAGACAGGAGGACTCAGTCAGGGTCGTGCCAGCGATGCTGTATGCTCACAGCTTCATGCCCATGGCATCTGAAGTGTGCACCAAGAGCCCTGGGGCTGTCGCTTGTGTCCCACAGCACCACGATGGCTCCTCACCCACAAGGAGAGCACACTGGGATGTTCCCAGCTTGTTAATGGGGTCCCTTGTGCAGGGGAGAGGGAGGGACTGCTGCTGGCCTCCCCCAGGACAGGCAGGAGAGGAGTCAAGGTTGGGCTCAGGACAAGGGCAAGATCAAATTGCTCAAGCAGGCCATGAGCAGCAGCATTTTCTTCCATTGAATTCCCTCTCATATGGCTTTGCCTTTCTTCTTACCACTTTTGCTACCCTGAAGGGCTTTCTGCACGCAGCAGGGAGGTCTTCCCAAAGCCCTCACTTTGAAATGTGCCTCCCTGCCGCCCCCTGCTAATTGCAAGATAAGCCTGGATTTGAGGAAGGATGGCACACAATGTTTGCGTGCACGAGGGAGCGAAGGGATGCCAAACACGGAGAGCCAGAGCAGGGACACCCAGTGAGACAAGGGGCTTGCGGTCAGGTCCCTGGAAAGTATTGGGAATTGCAACATTCGCTGCACAGCCCCATTGGTTTGAGAGGAGTGATGGGTTTCTTTACGTTACAAGAGCTGACATGCCTTCAGATGACCTGCCGTAAGCTGAGACACAAGGGAGAGGACAAGGAGGGCTGGATCTCCTCGCTCTGGGACAAGCACAGCCCTGTACCTCTGCTCCTCCTGGCAGAGCTCACACCCGGCTCAGGGGCTGGTCCCTCACCGGGCAAAACTGCTTTTGCCTCGAGCAGCTCCTCAGCTCTGGACACCTGAGTGAATCCTCAAAGAAAGCAGAAATCCCCCAGTGTGGGGCACTGTGCTGACGGCACAGCCGCACGCACCGGCTTCCTGTGGGTTATGTTAATAATTTTGTTGTCGGTAATTTTTGTTGTCATAAGCTGCAAGCTCAGAAATTAGCGCTAGTTTCTTGCCTTCATCAAAAACCAGAGCAGCTCTACATATGCATTAAAACCCAGCACACGTGATTTATCTCAAACCACCTGAACTTCTTGTTCTAGTGTATTATCTGCCAGCATCCGCCCTGGGAGGTGTTACATGGCATTTCTTTGCACGGAGCCGCAGTCCATCAGAGCCTCGGTGTTTTAGATCATATTTCCTCAATAAGACATAAGCTGTTGGAAAAAAAAGAGCAAACACCACAAAAATGACAGGGAGCCTGTGAGCACATATGGAGAAAAGGCAAAGCAAGTTTTGGGTTTCCCATCCACACTCTCTTGAGTGTCCTATTAAATTTGCAAACCAACTGGAGGCAGAATCATCCAAAGCCCAGCTGTTTCGCAGCCGTGCAGTGGGAATTGCTCTTGGCCCCATGCTGCAGTTTGTCAAACAATGTTTTCGTCTTTAGAAGCTCTTAATTAGCCCCTTCATTGTTTGCCAAAACCCTCTTTGATTTTGCAGCCTGCATGTTGGGATGGGGCAACCCTGGGTGCAGGATCCCAGCATCCCAGAGGATGCTGCCCTATTCCCACAGGACCATTCCAGTTCTTTATATAACCTCTATGGAAATACACCACAGCGCTGCCCTCCAGCCCCCCAATATTTTTTCCAAGTCATTTATTTCTAAGAAACTTAGAAACAGGCTTAAACCTCTCCTTTTTGGCTCCACTGCTTTAAAGCACCGACGCTATCAACAAACGGCAACAGCCTCAAACCTCTGGGCAGAGCCTCCTCCTTTGGGGGTGACCCCCTCCCGAGCCAGGCTGCTCCTCGGGGCTGCGATGCTGCTCCCCAAAAAGAGCACAGGACACTCGCAGAGCTCGGGGGGGGCTCAGAGGGGGCTGAGTTGTGCCCACAGCCACTGCCAGCCCATGCAAGAGAGGGGACAGTGTTGTCCCCTTCCCACTAACCTCCAACTGGGGAGGGAAAGCGCAGGGATGAAGCAGGACCTAAAGCATCGCGGGGCTCCTAAGCGACTCAGAGGAGGAGCAGCCAAACAACGCTCCTTTTATTGATTTATTTATAGAGAATGAGATATTAATGCAAGACCTGTTGTTTGAACTGGTTTTTTCTCGCCGTGCCAAGAGAGAAGCCCCGCTGTGCCCGTGTACGTGTGTGTGTGTGTGTGGAGGCGTGCGCAGAGTGCTAATCCCTGCCCGGTCCCCTCCTCGCTCCATCTGTTCCTTCGGATGATTCGCTTCGACTTCTCAACTTCCTATTCCCCTTTCCCCACCCTGAGCAGGGAGCGGCTGGCAATTAAAATATTAGCAGGGGGGAAATGTTTCATAATGCACATGATTATTCCGTAGTCCAAGGAATTTTAATTAGCAGAAAATACAGAGGAGCCAGTTTCACAGGTCGGACCCTGTGGCCTGGCAGTGAGACCTCACTGGCTGCCTTCTCCTGACTACAACGTGGCTTGGATGGTCTGTTATTGCTTGGTCAGAGCTTCCACCTCCAGGTTTTCCTGCAGCTTTATTATTATTTTTATGTCTTGAGTTTTATAATTTACAGGCTTTACAGCAGGGGTTTTTTTGTGATTTTTTTTTTATCTTGGTTTTGGTTTTTGCTCAGTAGCATAATGAGATGACAGGGTTTATGGGCAGCTCTGGGTTTTCTGTTACAGCTTTTCTTAGCAAGATCATCACTATAGTCACTACCCTTGCTGGCCTTTCTCTCTGGCTTTGGTGGTCCCCAAGCGGTGCAGCCCACATTACTCTCCAGCTGTTGTTTGAGCAACCCAAGCAGTGATCACACAGGAGCTGTTGTAGCTAAATAAAAGTTTCAAGAACAGCAGGGTTTTAAAAGTCTTCTGAGATATTTCTGCTGTCATCCATTAACACTGGCTTGAGCAAAGCCCTGCTTACAGGGGACAACGGCAAAAAGCATTCTTGGTTGGAAGGCTAAGGACTAACGCAGCAGTCTTGAACAACTGGCTGGGGACTGAGAAAGCAGCCAAGAGCTGCGGTAAAGCCAGGAGCTATAAACTGGCAAAGGGATAAAAAGAACCGGGGTGTTATTTCTTAATGATGCCAAACTCAGAACTGAGGTGGGGAAGGTGTGAGCCAGCTCCAGCGTGTGCCCGAGCTGCTCTGGGAGGAGCTGCCCCACGGCCGAGGAAGCAAAGGTTCTGCCCGGCCGTGAATTTGGGGCTGTGATTTTAGGGGCAGCAGCCATGAAGGCTGAGAGATCCCCAGAGGCCAGCAGGGATGAGCCTTCCTGCAGTTTTGTGATGAAGGGAGAGCAAAGAGCATCCTTCAGCTGAGATCGTGGTGAGAATTTGGGAAAGCCCCTGCCGGGCAGCCAGCAGCCTTTGTAGGCTGATTCCTGATCCAGCCCCATCTCAGAAGCAGGGCACTCAAAACACAGCATGGACTGTGTTTTACCTTAAGTGGGCTAATGAGATTCGCTCGTTAAAAACCCCGCCAGCCCACCCACTCACCCAGCAAGAGTGTGAGGATAAAGATCCAGCAAAAATCTTTTCCCCCTTGATTTTGTGGACACTTGAATCTTGTGATTTCCTTTAGCTGGCACCGAAGGCCGAAGGATGCCGGTACCACAGACTTGCTCCTTCAGCATCTCTCAAGGAAAGACAAGGGCGAACAGCTCCCTGTTCACACCCTCATCTCTGACAATTTGCAGAGACAAGGACATTTCAATGCTTTTGCATACACTTTGCAAATATTGCCTCACTCGTTTGGCCAAATACTGGATTTTTTTGCCCTCAAGAGAAAAATCCCAGTTGCAATGTGGTCCATAACAGTGCTAAGACAAGTGCAGAAACTGGAGGTGTCCCTTACAAGGGTGCATCTCCTGGATCTGTGGTTTAGCTTAGCAATTACAAGATCATTATCTTGCAAGTCATTCCCGGGAAGAGACTACGGAGGAATCACTGGGGTTTTTACTGGAGCGGCACAGCCACTGACCCCATATAGGATGGGGCTGCTTTGCCCAAACTCCTCGTGGGCTTCCCCGAGCTCTGCTCTCTCCAGTGCCACTTCTCGCACCAACATCCTCCTTGCCACTCAAAATAAGAAAAAAAGAAAGAAAGGAGGAATTTCTAGAGGATCCAACTGCCTGAGTGTAGAAAGCCTTTCCGTAGCAGGAGCTCTCCTCCCTTCCTCCCTGCAACAGCCGGGGTTGAATCTGCCCTCCGGCAAGATAAGAAATTGTTCATTGGGCAGTGTAAATATTTCAGCAGCGTTATCTCTCACATTTAAGTGCCCTGTCCACTCCCACGGACTCACAGCTAATTCCCTGGGGTCCTGTGCAGAAGCAAAACTGATGCAAAACAATGCAGCAGTATTGTCGCCTGTCTTCAAGGAAAATAAATAAATAAAAAAGGCGAGTTTGTTCATGCTTTACATGCTCCTAAAGCCCGGCTGGGCTGTGAATAGCTCGGCTCTGTGCGGGGCTGGGGCAAACCGAAGCAAACACAAGCCAGGATGAAGTGACCGGCTGAGCAGCCCTTTGCTCTGAAGCCAGCCCCGGAGGCACGGCCAAGGTGATGTGTTCAGACCCTTGATCTTTGCATCACCAGAGAGCTGGACCCTTGGGGATATTATAAACCCAAGCCTCTGGGGTTGGTCACCATGGACTCTCGTGGCCATCCGTCATCAGAAGCTGTCCGGGCTGGCAGCAGGGCAAAGCATCACCCGCACGCTGACCTTCGGGGCTTCCCGGCGGCCAAGGGCTGTCAGAAACCACTGCAGGGACACGCATGGCCTTAGTGGGCTGGAGACACTTTCCCACAGCCCCTGGGCAAGGGAAAAACAAAAGGGCTCAGCCTGGAGCAGAGGAGGTTGAGAGGAGATGCTAGGATGTGTGTCCCAGCTCCAAGGGCAGAGTAGATGGAGGGGATTAAGAGCGGGGGAGAAAAATATCGATCAGAAATGGTATTGGGAGAGCTCGTCCTGCCCCAGAGCTGAGAGGGGTGATCTCTAGTGATCCCTTCCTATGAAATCTGCCTGTGGAAAATAAAAATAATGATACTCATCTGAGATTCACCGCAACAGATAATCTACATCAAGCAGGCATTATCAGCACATTAGCAAAGCCTCCCTCCCCGGAATTGCAACCAGCCAGGCCAGCAAGATATTATCCCATTATATTTGGGAACACAGTAAGAAATCTTGCATGATTTTCCTGCAAGGAACAAAGCAAATAGGACTGGTTTCTTTGGCAGAGCCACAATAAATGTCAGAGGAGGAGGGGGCTGGGCTTTGCTGGCGCTGGGCGATGTGAGGCAGCAGCGAGGGATGCTGATGGAGCGCGGCCGAGGCCATCTCCTCCCCACAGCGGGCATCTGCAGGACACAGCTGCTGCAGGACCAGAGCCAGGCTGGGCTGGTGCAAGGCAACCCAAACCCAATCTGTTAAGCAGGGAGAAATTACGGGAAAATGACATTTCCAGCTTTAGAAGAGAGAGTGTGCTCGACAGGAGGAGTTAGCAGAGAGATGAGATGCTCAAAGGGGTGCTTGCTTATGAGCAATCAAAAAAAAGGGGGCAATCAAAAGAAAAAGGGGCAAGGATGTGGGATAAAAGCAGAGCTGCAGGTGCTGGTAAAAGAAATCTTTGGTAGAGGCACAGTTCAGCCTTCATCTTTCCCAAACTGTTGGAGGACTCAGGCTGACTTGGGCCTCTCTATCCTTCATCCCACAGGAGACTGATAGCAGCTCCAGGAGGAACAACGCCTGTCCTCAGCAGCCTGTGGTCAAAATAATAATAATAAAAAAAAAGAGGCAGAAAGCAATCGAAGCCCAGGAGAGTGAGGTGAATTTAAAACCAGGTAGGAATTTCCCAGGAGACCAGTTTGCTGGCTGAAAATGCCACTCTCATAAAAATGAAAATTTTTCCTTTGGGAAAATTTCAAGATTGATGACAAATTATGAGTTTCCTCTGGGAGAAGGGTTGGGAGAACCGAAGACATTCGCCTAGTCCCATTTCTGCCTTCAGGGAGAAAACAAAATTAATGGGCACCAGTTGAGCAGTCACACATCAAGCCGAGAAACCCCACTGAGCTCTCCTAAAGCTTTTTCCACCCGCTCTGAATATCTCCTCCTGTGAAAAAAAATATCTGATATTATATTTTGCCCCAATTCAGGTCAAAAATTGGCTTCAAAATCACATTCTTGAACATGGGATGGGATTTCATTTTCCAGCTGGCAGCAGCAACCTTGCATCAGCAAAACCTGTGCTCTCTGCGGTTTGCCCTGCCCAGCCTGCCCCAGTGTCACCAGTTTAATTAGCTGCTGTCCCCAGTGCCTGCGGCTCAGCTTAACCTCATGCAAATAAACCCTGCTGCACTGGCAGAGCTGGACTCTTGCTTGCATCAGGGAGAAATCAGTGCCTTTCTCCTCATTTTTTTCCCCAAGACTCCATGCCTGGCAGAAATTAAAACTCAGAAGATGGCCCCAGGTGGATTCATACCTGCCTCGGTCACTCAATCTTGTGTTTTATCTGAGGAGGAAAATAGGAAAAAAGGGACCTAAGGGAAATGAATCCTCCACCAAGCCTCGATGCACGGCTTTCCAGGCTGCTGGTGTCTGCCTGGGAGTGGGATTAATACCCGTCATGAGAGGCAAAGAACATCCTCACCAGACACAGGACGGTGCAGAGAGGGGCCAGGAGGGACACATGGGGGTACAAAACACAAAGATGGGCTGGCAAAAGTGGGTTTTAGGCTCAAAATGAGCAGGTTGTAACAAAGTGATAATGGGAAAAGGGATGGCAAGGAAGGGAGGTGTCAGTTCTTCATCCTCTGCAGGTTAGGACAAGGTGGGATGGACTGAAACAGCAGCAAGAACATTTGGGATTAGACATCAGGGAACACCTTTAAGGACAACAATGAAACATGAGGCAGGTTGGTCAGGGAGAAGACAGACACGCTGTCATGGTGAAGAACTGACCTGATGCACATCTCTGGAAAGATGCAGGCAGAGCTGGTCCTGCCTGATTGCAGGGCTCTGGACTAGACAAATTGTTGAGGTTTCCACGGCTCCATTTTCCACTGGTCCAGCCCGGGGCCTGACCCTGCCTGAGTCCCCGGGGGAGATCGGTTTGCAGCCACTTTTTGCCACTTTACCACTCATTCTCCCAAATGACAGCAGGATCCACCGAAGGCCTGGGCACCCATGTGGGACCCCATGAAGGGAAATGGATTTAATGAGCTGCAAGGCAAGCCTGCGCATCCCTGCGTGAGCCGAGGGGGCTGGCAGCATGTGTGGCTGGAGGCAGCAAGTGGGGACAAGGACATTTGCTTGCAAATTTTGCATGGGCTCAGAGAGCAGAGGGGACTTTGAAAATACTTTGGAGAGGTTTGTTGAAGCAAGGTTTTTCTTCCTTGGCTCCATTGACTGGATCAGGAATCTGCAATTGGTATCTCAAAGCACTAAAGTGATCACTTTCCCTTTGGATACATGATCAGGGATTTCTCCAAAAAGATAGTAGAAGATGGCCAGGATATTTTCTCCCAAGAAAAGGAGCAGTGCCAATGGGCAAGACTGCATCTACCGGGCAGACCTGCATTTCCCTGTATCCTGCATCTGTGTCCCGCTCCTTCCCCCACGGCTCAGCCACCAGCTAAACCTGCCCCATCCACACCAAACCCACCTCCCCACGGCAATGAGCAGCCGTACACTCGGGGACAGGGTTTCATCTCGCTCTCAGGGTAGAGGAGGGGAGCAGGAGGGATGCACAGGAGGGGGTAACCCTGCTGCTACGGAGTTTACCAGCCTTTTATGGTGCCTGATTTTTGTCATCTGCAAAGCTATCAACTGAAAACGTCAAATTAGTGCTGTTAGTCCACTGCGCGGCTCTTATCTGTGTCTCTCAGGATGGAAGACACTTCAAGATGATTATTGTTCCCCACTGCTCCTGAAATGAAATCGGCCCTCCCGGAGCACTAAAAGGGAACCGAGAAATTGTTTGCCTGAATTTGCATGAAAAGCCTTGGAGATGTAATGAAAGGGGGTGACAGGCCCAGTGTCACCTTCTGCCAGCTGAATGATGGAACAAAAATTTTCCTTTGCATTTCTGCTTCATTTTAGGACCTCGATTCCCTCTTCTGTCCCTTTCCCCCCATCTGCCCCCGAGCTCCTGACCCCTGCGCATCCACCAGCCCCATGACTGCCATGGGGGCTGCCTGCTTCGGAGCCTGGATGATTTTGCCACCCAAGGAAGGATGGTCTGTCCCCCCCGGCGACGTGGATGCTATTCCCAGCACCATAACAATATCTGTGTGACCAGGGACCAGCTCTCCCACCTTCACCCCAGGGGAAAAGTAGGGTCCCCCCTGCTCTGGGACACCCCATCCTGCTGTAACCTTTCCCCAATTTAGGAAGTCCTGCACACTGGAAAGGGGTGTAGTGACACAGATTCAAGTCCCAGCCACTCCATCATTGCAGCTTGGTATTTTCCTTTTGATCCACTCACTAGACTGCGAGTAAGCGAGGCTAACGCGGTCTACGCAGGACAGACAGACAGCTGTGTGCTTCCAGGGCTCCTCCTGATCGCCGTGGGATGGTCAACCCAAACCTGCAACACCCTGTATGGGGCAGGAGCTGAATGATGGGGCTTTGCTGGTGAAACACCCACAGCATCAAGGCAGGCACTGCTGGAGTTTGGCTGGGGAGAGGTTCCTTACCGGGCTGACTTTGTAACATTTCAGCAGCCAGCTCCCACAGCGCCCAGATGGGACTCCAAATCCAAGTCCTGCTTCACCCAAGCATGCTTGTATATGTGTGTGTGTGTGTGTGTGTGTGTGCTTGCCCATGCTGGGCAGCAGGCAGGCTGTGCAGGCAGCTGGCTCGGGGCAAGCTGCAGCTTGGCTTCCAGCAGTGAATTTGCTCACAGCTCGTATTTTGTGAAATTGCTAATTCCCACCAGCCTTGTGGTGTTTGCTGCCTTCCTCCAGTGCCAGTTATCCCTGGCTTATGGCTTTCCTTCCAAACAGGAGCACCTTTCTAGATTTCACATTTGCAGAGATGGCCTGGAAATCACCATGCAAACAAGCCCGAAAGCTCAGAAACCTGAAGACAAATACTGAGATCACAGAAAATGTGATTAAAATGTAGAAAGTCATGATCTGTTTGGTTTGAGAGAGGACACAAGATGCTCTGCCTCACTTTGTCAAGGCAGTGCTGGCCCATCTCCTCCCTGGCAATTGTGGATGCTGCTTTCTGAGAGTCTAGCCCCACTGGCTCCTCTGTTCCCCCAAAAAATTCATCCCACATGGGTCTTCCCTCTCCTGCCTCCAGCCAAAGGGCCGCTCGAGCACCAGCACATGCGCTCTGCGTGGGTGCAAATGCCTGGAGGTGCAGGGGGGACCGCGCTGCAGGGACCTTAATCCACTTTGTTTCTCTTTTAATCCATACACAAGGAGATGTCCCAGAGGAAGGACCAGCTTCTGCTGGGACCTCTTCCTTAGTCTCAACTTTTATCCCTAAGTCAATTCCTGCAATTTTACTGGTGTGGCAACTCCTGCTGCCAATTACCCAGCACAGGGCTCACAGACAGCAGCCCATCTAATGAGAAAGGGCTGCTCCCTCGCGCCAATGCTGGCGATGAAGGGCAAGGGAAGGCAGAGCGAAAGGGCTGGCGAGCTCTGCAAGCACCCACTGTGTCAGAGAAGGAGGTTCAAAGCAGCAATAACTCATTGCCTGGAGATTTCTTTCCCTCTCATCATCGGGGGGAGGCGGACGTAAGTCCCTGCTCAGCAGATGGGTGGAAATGGCTGTTTCAAAGACGGAGAATCCAGCAGCGAGCCCCAAAACTGGCCCCGGGGCAATGCCAGGGGCACAGATTCTTCTGGCTCACTAGGTGAGTCCCACAGGACCTGCTCCCTCACCACACTGCCACGGCCTCAAAACTCACTTTCTTCTTGATCAGTAAATTGGTCCCAGTCATATCCAGCCCCGGGACAGACAGAGCTGCCGTCACCTCGCTGAACCAAGCAGACATCCTCAGGTTCATGTGGCAAATGAAAAAACCCCAAGTTTTGGGGTACTGCGGTTTAATTAGCACGGTGGGAGGTGGGGTTGGGAGATCAGCCCAGGTAAGGAGCACAGCTGGGGAGGGATGCATGTGTGATGCTCTGCCTGTTGCAATTCATTTTCTCTGCTTTAATGGTAGGCTCGAGAGAAGGCAGGAGCGCCAGCCACCGCTGCCGGCTGCAGCAGGGCTTTTGGGGGTGATACAATGGTATGGCACATGGAGGATGCAAATCTGCCCTGCCACGGGGCTGCGTTTAGAGTGTTTAATCCCAGCACCTCGCTGGCTGCGACTGAAGGACCCATCCAGGTCTGCCAGCCCACGTATGTTCCCATTTCCCCAACACCCTGCCCAGCTGGTATTTTCACCTCAACCTCTACATTGGTTTGGGGAGCTCTGGAAGGGCTTTAAAGCACAGCGGCAGCCCCCCAGCCCTTGGGAGGGGTTTTGCAGGGCTGGCCTGTGGATGCATCATAGCAGCGAGAGGGATGGGTGAGCACTCACATTGCACCGTGCCATTCCTGGGGAAGGGATTCTTGTCCACAGCAGGGCTCTGGGTGATGAAACGTGATGGATCAGCCGGCATGTGCTGGGGCATCCCTGCAGGAGGAGAGCTGATACGGGGCTCCCACCATGGGGACCCAGTGGGACATCACTGTGTCCATCACTCTCCCACACCCTGACACATCTTCCCCAGCCCCAGCAGAGCAGCACCATCCCCTTTCCCAGCCAGACATCTCCCTGGGTGCAAGATGGGCAGCATCCGCAGCAGATATGAGGTCCCACGGGGTGTTTCCTCCAGGTCTCTGCCTGCTTTTGACTCCCTGTAGCAGCTTCTGCCTCCCCTCACAGGGACCAGGAGCCCTTGGCTCATTTGTGCCGGCAGCATCCCACCCCACGCAGGGTCCCAGGCAGGGTGCAGAGCATCTGCACATGGGAGAAAATACAATCGGAGTCACACGAGTGTCTTCATGTCACTGCTCAGAGAAACTGCACTGACACATTCTCCCTATTTTTTCCATCTCCAGCAGCACAGTGGGAGTTTTCTTGCTGCTTCACCTCCCACAGCCGAGCGAAGGTGGGATGTTGTGTAATGGGCACCCTTGGGAAGGGAAACTGAGTCACGGTGCTGGGGGTCGGGGCCCATCCCCCTGCTTTGCTGGAGGGGGACAGGGGAGGGCAGTGAGCAAGCCCAGCTCAACCATCGCTATGTGGCTGGAGGAGCCCCCTCCAAACTGGGACTCCGGTGCAGTGGGATGCCTCGCTGCAGCAGACCTTGTTGCTGTCGTGGGGAATAAACCTGCCTGGAGCGAGAGAGAGGAGAATGTGTAAACAGCCATCGCATCCCTGAGAAGGCTCGTACGCTGTGGCTGGCTGCGAGAGGAGAAAATCAGATGGAAAAATACATGGCTGGCAATTAGGAGGGAGCTTTCAGAGTCAAACAGAGGGACCGAAAAGCCTGGCTACGGAGTCAGAGGAGGAAACAATTAAAGCTCTTGTGGTTCGGTGGCGAAATGAAAGCAGCAATTAAAATGGGAAAATATATATATAGCCAAGGAAAACTAGATAGCACTCGTTATGTTATGGAAGATGTGAAATGTCAAGAATTCAAAAAAGCAAGATAAAAATGCCAGGGAAAAACCATGTCTAGAAGGGTTAAAGGCCATAACAAAGGAGTTTTTAAAATTATATTTGTATTATTACAGACAAATGCTTAATAGAGATGGCAAAACTGCTAATGATGATACATAACAGGGAGAAACAGGCAGCAAATATTTCTGTTTGGTATTTGGAAATGAGCAGGCAGCTATATTTGTCTCACGTCGGGCTGCTGAAGCACTTTCTAGTTCATTAATGATGTGGCCTTATTAAATATCATCTGCCAGGAATAAACACTGGAGAAGCAGTAGGCTGGGTTGCCTCAGCTCCGTGCCCTGCCCGAGCCGGGTCCTGGAGCGAAGCCCGGAGCTGGGGATGCTGCAGGAGGTAAAGGGGGTGGTAAAGGTGAGTTAGCTCCTGGAGAGAGGACGTGGGATGACCCAGATCGGTGCTGCCTGCTCAGCCTGGCTTTAATCCTAGGCAAAATAAAAGAGAAGCTGATGTAAGATTCAATTAATAAAGAATTAAAGGATAGAAATCTAATTAATGCCTGTCCACATGGTTTATGGAAAACAGTGTCTTGTCAAACAAAGCTGGTTCATTCCGTGATGGGGTGATGAGTCGGGTTAGCGGAGGTGACCGCATGCTGCACCAGAACATGCTCTGCAGGGCCCCGGCTCTGAATTGAAGGGTGTCCTGGTCCCCCAAAACTGATGCAATGCCTGTAGCAAAGGGCACGTGGCTGGGATGAAATCTGGGCTCCGAGCAGCTCACAGCATCGCAGGGACCTTCGCCCAGCACAGCCCTGGCTTACCCGGGCTCCTGGCTGTGGCATGGACACAGTGACATGAACGGGGACCGCTGCTCTGCCAGCCTGTAAGCTCTTAAGGGTCAGAGTTTCCCGTGTTAACTGAGGCAGAAGAAGACCCTTGGTGGCTGTCTCTCCCAGCAGGAGGTACGCTTGCTGGCACCCTTGACAATGTTTGAGCTGAAATGACCTCCGCTCGGCTCCTGCTCTTTGCACAGTCAGCCCACCAGCTTGTTTCCCCCTTTTTCTTTTTTTCATGATTCCCTTATTGCTTTCACCTTGATTTCTTTTGTCCCCTTTGGTTTAATCAGCAGCTTCTTGGGGTCAGATTTTGGAGGCAAACTAAACACTGTGGGCGCCTATCCCAGGGGAAAGGGCCGCATGTTTATCGAGGCCAGAAGGATGCTTCCCCCACACTCCCTGGGGTGCACAGGAGGATTTTGGGGTCCGGGGGACAGTGGTCCCTGTCTGCATGCGGCACTGGGGTGCAAACGGGTGCCTGCGCTGCCATCCCCTCCCCGGGGGCCATGTCCCCAGGTGGGGAGCAGAGAGGTACGTCTGCGTTGGTTTTATCTGTGCTCCAAGCTCAGCCCGTTTCAGCCTCATTGCGATTCCATGTCCTCGTGGCATCTCCTGACACCAGATCATTTACAATACCCAGGAGGCAAATACAATGACTCATTATTATTAGTTAATGAAGCATCCAAGCACTAAACCCACAGTCTGCCGAACGGATAAAGAGCTCAGGCTGAATCCGATTTACCACGTAACTCGCTGGCTCCTCTGGCAGCGATGGAGCTGCCGCTCGCCGCAGCCCCCCGGCCCCTTCCCCTCCGCTGCGGATGCACTGGCAGGGAGCAGAGCTGGGAGCATCCATCCTGCTGCCAGAGCTGGCGAGCGGTGCTGGCTGTCCTCGCTGCATCACCATACAGACCAGAGACCACCAGTAAGGCACTGGTATCTCCCCTCCCATAGCATCATGGGCTTGCAGGGGCAAAGCCCTGACACAGTGCTGGCTTTGAAGCCATCAGCCCCAGGGGATGAGGGACTCCAGGGGACAAGGGACCCCACTTTGCATTTTGAGCCTGCACCAAGGGGGTCGGGGGGGATAGGGGCAGGGGGAGGCACGAAGGACACGGCATGTCCTTAGCTGGCAGCACGGATAACGCAGAATCTCTCAGGCTGCATCTCCTTTCCCAGAAGGATAAATATTTGATAACAAATTACTTTGAAGATAATCCACTTAATCCTTTGCCATGTCTCCAGGTTTCACTGTAATTAAAGTGTGATTAATTTTCTAAAGAAAAGCTAAAACCCCATGCCTCTCCTAGCCCCTTCTCCCCAGGGTGCAAGGGATGGACTTAGCCCCGTGACAGGGACGATGAGGTCCTGCCAAGCCTGCTGCTGGTGGCTGAGCAAAACCCAGAACTGGACCCACACACATCCTGCATGGCTCAAATCACCAAGGTTGGAGCAAGGGCATGGAAGCCAGACATGCTTCTGGCACCGGGAAGGGCTGACACAGGCATGCAACCCCCAGGAGCTGCTCACCCAGATGTGTCCCTGGACTGGGAAGGGGCTTTTCACCCCATGTCAGCTCCCCCCAAAGTCTTCCCCCAGCCCCTCACCTCCCTTAGCCTTTGTCCCCTGCCCAGAGCAGCTGATGTCCCACTGGTGTCCCAGTTTTAAGGCGGGGGTCTACAGAGCCAGTAGGATGCCCACCCCATGCTCTTCTGCATCTCCTGCAACTCCTGCATCTCCCAAGGGCTGGTGCAACTCCACACGGGGGATTCAGATGCTCAGCCCTTTAACTCCCACCTTCACAGAGGCAAAAATGTATTATAGCAGTTTTGCTTGTGGCGGGGAGCTGCCAGTGCAGAGCCGGCATGGGCCGGGGAGCCGTGCAGGGGGAGGTGCGTGGGCTGTGCCCCGCTGATGGAGTGGGATCACCTTTCTACTCCTTGAGCGCCAAACTGAAGGTTGACTCAGTTGATCAAAAATAGAGAGTGAGGGGAGGTGTGAAAGCCAGCAAAAAAAGAAAAAAGGGAGAAAAAGAAAGAAAACCCAACCAACCTGACTAAGGCAATCTGCATCCACCTCGCCTGAAGTCCCGGAGCCCAGGGAGGCAGGACCCGGCTCGTGTCGGGGTATTTCAGAGCTGAGCGATATCTCCAGGGAGCCGCGCTGACATCTCCCTGATGCCGGTCCTCGTGGGGCTGGTGGCAGCTCTGACCTGGTGTCACACCTTGCAGTGGACCAGGAGGGGAGCCGAGGGGTGGGATGGGGGTCCTGGCAGCAGGTGACACTGTTGGAAGGGGGGGCAGGACCTTCCCTCTGCTCCTCACTTCCCAGCACGGCTATCAGGGACTCAGAGACTCAAAGACACCACGAGGTGCATCCCTTGTTCCCAGCTGTGTCCCTTGTCCCAGAGCTGTTTGTAGCAAAACCAGGTTGGATTTTCTGGCTTTTTGCTGGTTGGTGTTGAGTGAAGCAACCCAAGAAGCCCCAGCTTCCCTATGGACCATCACTGCCCCACATTCGGGAAGTATCCCTAAGGGCAGCACAGGCTGAGTTCACCCCAGCCCCATATGTGTCCCGTGGTCCTGTGTCCCCTGCCAGTGGAGCAGAGCAGAGGAGAGGACAGAGGCAGCCCTGGCCGCTGGCACTTAAATATTCCCCGTGGCAGAGCAGCTTTCCTGGCCCACTCTGGGAGGATGGACCTTGCTGAATGCAACTCTGACTCCTAGTCCTGCATGACCAATGTCACCACATTGCTGTCCCCAGGGAATTTCCCAGGACTGGGCCAAGTCCTTTCAGCGTGGGTTTTGAGGCTGGATGCCCTGAAATGTTCCCAGCCCCAGCAAAGGGTGAGAGGAGACAGTCGAGCAGCCGGGAGGGTAAAGCTGCAGGGGGGGTTGATGGGACCTGCCCCTGCCTGGGGACATCACAGCACATCACAGGCATGAAGCTGCCACCCTTGGTGCCAGGCAAGCCGAGCTGTCCATGCCAGCCAGGGGGTTGTTAATTTGATTTGCCCACATCTAATGAGGACATGAATCCTGGCTAAAATTAACACTGCGCCTTCACTGCACCAGTCCTGGTGGGACTTTCCTTATTATCTGTCCCAGGACAGTTGTGTCTTCAGGTCAACCCTGTTAAGAGAAGCTTTGGAGTTCATGACCACTTGTTGTAGAGTAAAAGCCCCCTGAGTGCAGGGAGCATGGGAGAGCAGCAAAGAGACACACTTACCAGATAGTTCAGCCCAGCACCAGCTCTAAGGACACAGATGAAGCTGCATTATTCAGAATACCAGGTTTTGCTATTGACAGGCTAGCTGGACAAGCTGGACAGTCCTTTTGAACCAGCAAACAGAGTGGGCACCTTGCTGCAAGTGGGGATGCTACCCTGGAGCCGCTTCTGCAGCAGGCACGCGTGCACGGACATGAAAATTTGCTGAAGAGAAGGAGCCAGTTGGCGAAGGCTGCCAAATTGTCAATGGAAAAAGAGTTACGCTGCTGAAGGATCAGTTATTCAACAGAGATGGCAGCTTCATTGCTGGGATGAATCAAAGAGCCGTGTCAGCCTGTGGCGGGGGGAATCTCTGCCCGCACGGCAGGCAGAGGCTGCACAGGCGTTGGGATATGTGCTGCTGGAAGCTGTTGGTGTGATGCTGCGCTCCAAGAGCAGGGAGTTTTTCCAATAAAATACCACTATCTTTTGCATCACGAGGTCCAGGATTTTCATTAAATTATAATGATAAGGAATAAAACTCAGCACATTCCTGGTTTTTCCCTTGCAGGTATTCAGCACAGTGCAGTCGGCAAGGTAAGTGAGCTCTGCTCTGCGTACTTTGCTTTTGCTGTACCCCAGGGTAGCCCTGAGGAAGGGAAGAAGCAGTTGCTTTCATAAGCCTTTCTCCCTTCCTCTTTCCTCCTCCTCTTCCCCCCATTGAATTCAGATTCTCAAACAAAACCAGGCAAAGAAACTCCCGTGATGGTCACCGACCAAGCTCGCTCCCTTCACCCAGCTGCAGCAAGGAGCTGTATTTTAGGAGCATCCCGCTGGGCTTTCTGCATTTCTCTCTCCCCTTACAGCACCTGGACAAGCCATACTGCAAAAGACCAGGGGAAAAGGGGTTGAAATCACCAATTGCCTCGACCAGCACTTCCAAAAGCCAGTGCAGGAACCCCAAAAGCCTTTCCCTGGCTCCGTGCCCTGGCCAGCAGTGACATGCAGGGGACAGGCTGAGCATCCCCACTGTCCCCTGAGCCCCGGGGATGCCCCTGAGGGCTGTGCCCACACTGAAGCACATGGGGGTCCACCCAGGGCAATGCCAGCAGGCAAGTTTTGTATTTATTTCCCTGGAAAACACCTCCTTAACGGGCACTTAACATTATGCTTAAGTGACAACGAATTACACATTTTATCTAAGAGCAGGCGCAAGGAACGGTCTAATTCCCTATAGACTAATGGTGCATTTCTTCTCACAGACAGCCAATTAAATATTTAATCAGCACAATAGCCGGTTAAGTATTGTATATGGGCATAAATACAACCCAATATATTTCCACGCCACATTAAGCTGAAGCTTGTAGACACTTGTCTCCCCAACATCAGGCACGACAGCTCGGTCAATGCATCCTTCGAAAGCAGATTCTATTTATTTTCTGTCATATTAAGTAGGCATCATTTCTATCCTGTCCCAGCCAAGTATATTAACTCTTCAGCAGCACAGTATGAATAATCTGCATCAAATTGTGGATTAGGGGAAGATTGCCGCCTTCCTGCTCAGCAGATATCTGTGAGCTGACTGCAAATTTCCACAAATAATTTCTCTTTGGGTCGCATCCTGGAGCTGCAGCTGTGGCTGGAGGGCCTTTGCTCTCTGCACTCCTCGGATGCTTTAGAAAAGATGGAAGATTCAGCAATTAAAGACACAAGCTAGAGAATAAGGGAAAAAAAAGAATTCTGCTTCTCCTTATTTAATAGAAAGGGCTGAGTTAAAAAGACATTAAAAATCAGGTTTTCAGACAGGGCATTGCCACAGGGAGGTAGGGACGGGGCTCACAGTACCCTCCAGGGATGCACCGGAGCACTCAGCTGTGGCTGTGGGCACGAGTGGGGCTTCCCATGGGCAAGCAGAGCCGGCCCCAAAGGAGGGCAGCGCTGGATCCGTGCTTGCAGGGCTGTGCCCAGTACGGTGTACAGAGAGAGAACATTCATTCTCTTTTCCCACCATCTAGGAGATGTATTCATTCTGCAAGTGTCTTCTTTGGGGCTTGATGTCTATTCAGCTTTCTTTCAGTCTCCACTTCTCAAGCCCTCACCAGCTCAATTATAACTGGAAGAATAAATCTATTTACGGTGCATTGTTGCGAAATGAATCAATAAACCTGAAGCAAACACAAGGCCAAATCCTCAACAACTTGAGCAGGCGGCTTTCTGTTGGCTGCAGCGGGTGCTACCTCCCACATCCCTTCTGCATTTCTCAGGTAAGTTCTGTTTGCAAATGCAAGGGTCATTCCCGGTATAGAAAGTTAAGCACGATGGATTATTGATGGCTGATTTTCTCTTCTGGCTTCTGAGTGACTTCAGATACGAGTCAAAATCCTCTTCTCAGTTCTGCAAGCCATGGTGATCAGTGCTGGTAAAGTAACAAGGGGAATATGAGCCCCTGCTTGCGGACATAAGCTGCTCTTGGAAAAGGGGTCTTTGCCTGATTTCAAGACAAGCGCATAACACAGGCCGTGCTGGAATACAGCACCTAAACATGGCAGAGGCTGAGCAAGAATAGGATGTAGTGTTAGACAGCACCTTCCCTGCTCAAGGCATTTTTAGGGCTTTGCAAAGCACCGAGCTAGCAGAACGCAGGCAGGGGGAAGCAGGTGCCAATCTGCCCCAGGCTAGGATGGAGCTCCCAAACATCAGGGACCATTTAACTAGAGGGCCACCAGGGTAAATCCTGCAAAATATCGTTGTAAAAAGGCTTTTCAAGGTTTGGGAGCCACCCTTTGGGGAGCTAGAGGCTGTGAAAGGGTGGTGTGTAGGGAATAATCAAACTATGGGAGGGACAGCAGGTTTTGGTTAATTTTATCTCTTAGAATATTTTCTGTAGAAATCTGTTACATTACATAAAGGTTTTGGGAAAGTGAAGGCTGCGTGACTTGCTGGAGACCAACGAACAGGCCAGGCACCCCAGCACCATCCTGGCCCATGACCCGTGCTGATGGGCTTGGCCAGGCTGAGTGGGTTCACACCTTCCCAGTGAGCTGTGGTGGCCAGCTGGGGCTGTGATAACAGGCTTCATGACCTCTCAGTGCTTTAATCTAACATGTTATTCCATCCTCAGCCAGGCTGTGAGCATACTCGTGCCAATTACATCATCTCGGCTGAAGCACAGTAAGGCTTTAAGCCACATGAATGCCCTCAGTTCTGTGCCCATTGCCTTAATCACAATCTGAATTTCATCAAAGGTTAATTTGATCCTGGGCATGGGGAGCAACAGAGGTGGGAGTCTGCCTCCAACTACCCCCAGCCACCCCCATTTGCCTCCTGCTAATAAATCTTCCATTAGGAAACAACAGGTAAGTGCTATGGGTGGTTTCCACTTTTCTGTCTCTGTTGCTCTTAGTTCAACCTCTGCAACAGCTGCCACGAGCCATAAATCACCAAGCAGAATCCTGGAGCCAGGGATCACTGTCTTGTAAAACAAATATCTTCCAGATTTCGTAGTGCCTGATGCTGGTTACAAACTGTTGGTTGTCGGGTTCTTCCTCTTCTCTTCCATTTATTTCCCAGCCCCATGTCTCTGCTACTCCTTGTCTGCTATATATCTCCCGTTTATTGTTATTTCTTTCCCCGCTTTGTTTTAATAACTCTTTTACTGTGGATTCTTGTAAAAACAGCTGCTCTAGCCAGTAAAAAAAAAAAAAAGAATATCTGGAAACAGATGCCCTGGCATTGCTTCAGCTGTAATCTGCTAGATTTATAATTCCTCTTCGGTTCAATATTGATTCAGAATAAAGCAACTCAAAACACACTGGCAGCTCACAGCTTTTTGTAGTCGTCTTCTATCTTTCTTCTTCTCTGCCGTGACATTTCTTTTCTCTTCATCCACACAACTAAAACGTACAGAGGAACAAACCAACGCAAGCTGATGAGAGACACCCAGATGCCTGTAGAGCAGAGGGTTTATGTCTGTGGAAGCTCAAAGGAATGTTGTCAGCTCATTTTTTTATTGTTTTAATTTCTTTCCTCTTGTCCAGCATTATCTACCTCCTCTCAACATCCCCCCTTAAGTCACTCCCCTGCATTTCAGGGACTTACAGAGGCTCACATGGAGGGGACGGCAGCCCTGGGCCAAGGCATGGTACCTGCCATAGGATGCAGCCGTGGCCGTTCCCCTCGGGTTCTGCGTGCGGGAGCCCAGGGGACAGACACCGGGGCTGTTTCTCAGCCTGTCTGCCACCGAACGGCTGCGCAGGGGTTAGCGAGTCCCTTGACACCACATTGAAATGGAAACACTAGCATTTCCCTTCCATAAAGTGCCTTGAGAGCCCTCAGAGAAGGGCAGGACAAAGCTATTAGCGCACTTCTTTAAGGTCTATAAAAAGAAGCCCATTTAGGATGCATGTATTAAACATACAGCTTATATCCCCACCAGCAAGCACAGGCAGTAACAGTCCCTGAAGCCTGCCTGTAAGTGGCTCAAGGGCCACACCATCCATCCACCAGCATACAGATTTCTTCTGATTTACCCCACGCTGATGAGACTGTACCTAAATGTAGAGCCAAAGGCTTGTTTGGGGAGCAAAAGACGAATCTGCTCCTTTGAACATTTTCCCACACATCAGACAGTGCCATCTCTCTCTAACATCTCAGTTGCTCTCAGGGCTATTCAGTTTGAATGGTTGGGACTATTTATGCCTGGCTTTTCCCTTCCAAGCCCAGTTCCCCCTCATTCCCTCCTGACAAAGCTCTGCCAGCCCTACAAGCTGTGTCTTCCCGGCAGAGCTCTCATTTGGGTACCGTAAATTAGCCTATTAATTTCTTCTTCAGCAGAGGAGGTAGCCTGGGCTCTCTTTAGCTTGCAAAACCCCAGGTGGTCTCCAGTTATACGGTACCACCCGCACTCTCCAAGCCCAGCACAGCCCTTCAGGTTCCCCTCCAGGTTCTCCCCCGGGTTCCCCTGCCCCTCCAGCTGCCTTTGCCTCTGAGGAGATGGGACCAGCTCAAGGGCAGCCCACGAAGCCCAGCCAGCCACACATCTCTGTGCTTACCTAAAGCCAGGCACTAAGAGGCACGAATCTGGGAAGTGGAAGTAAAGGATCAGTCCTACGATAGGGTGAGAAACATGGCTTCTAGCAGAGCTACACTGCTGCAGGGCATTTGATTTGGGGAAACAACTCCAGCCCTCCCAGCCAACTGCCAGGCTGGCTGTCTCAGTTGGGCAAGAAGTTCACAGATTCCCGGAGCTCTGCCACGTGTCAGCCTGCAGCTGGGAAACCCTCAAGCGATCATTTACATCGCTGTGCCTGGAATGGCAGAGATGCTCGTAGAGATGCTCCCAGAGGCTCTACATCAGCAGAAGAGCCACTCGCCGTGCTGTCTGCCTGCAGACTGGGGTGTCCTGTGCTCCCCCAACATGGAACCACATGGTTGGGTGGCTGGTTTCTCCAGCAGGCAGGAGGGATGGGAAGGCACGTGGTTTTAGAAAGCTCAGAAGCCATTTTTGGCATGTTGGTCCAACCTGGAATATGTGCTAGTTGGGGAAAATGTCACAGGCAGGGGTGGCTTTCTGTGCTGAGAGACCCCGCGGTCCCCATCTGGATATCAGACACAGCCTGCTGTAACCAGACAGCCGACGTCTCCTGCTTGTGGCCCTGTTTCTAGCCCAGCTGAGCACGTGGGCGATCCTGGAAAGCCATTAGAGAATGGCAACAGTGAAGTATCTGAGTGCTTCCAGCAAAGCATCTCGGGGGGCAGAGGTGGTCGTGGGTCTGGGGGTGCACCAGGGCATCAGGGCATCTTGAACACGTCAGCTGGGTGACACTGGGAATGCCTCCCCGGCTCTGTACTCAGCTCTCAACAGCAGCGGTGGGTTTTGCAGCTTCAGTGTATGGCATTTTCTGTGCTGTCTCCTCCTTGCCACAGGAACAGCCCCAGGGTTGAGCCCATATGTGAGGTCTTAGGTCTGCCAGCCTCAGAGCTGGGGGGAGAGCTGGGGCCCATCACCTGCCTGAGGTTTGTCACAGCGCCCTTGAAATCCGCTTGTGCAAAACAACTGGGATTTAACAAACTGGCAATCTCTGAGGGGGAAAAAAAATAATGTTCTGTTGAAGCATTTCCAACCAGCTCTGTGGTCACCGTATTTTTCTTTCAAGAACTGATACATTGGCAGAGATACATACCTCATGCACGGTCCCCCAGGGTGGCCCCTCTCTCCCGTGTCTCTCCTGCCTCTCCGACTCATTTCCAGCATTATTCCCCACTGCTGTCCATCACCGCTGTTAGCTACTCTGACAGTTGGCATTTCCAAGAATGTACAAGCAGACAGCCTTTTCTATGCTGTCCCTGATGCCCATGGCAGGGACCGGCCTTGTCCCAGCCCAGGGAGGGATGGGGTCCCATGGGGAGCGGGGCAGTGTGGGGAGCTCTCACCTACCCCGACAGCCGCCGTGCCAGGAGCTGGCAGACCCGCCGCCAACCAGTCTGGGGTTGTCCTAATTTGATTATTTGTCAGCTGCCTTCAGGGTACCGGAGGACGATGTACTCAGCCAGGACGCGCACATGGGTTCGTGACAGAGATTCATTAGGCTTATTGCATACCCCGTTAGACACAGTTATGAGAGCAAGTGGTTCTGACACAGCTCTCTAGAGAGATTTGCAGTCGCACTGCTCTTTCTCAGTCTGTCTTTATTTATTTCAGGGAGGGAAGGGGGAGCTGGACATGATGGTGGCTGGAGAAACAGCCCATGTAAGTCCACAGCATAGTCCACGCTTCTGTAATTCCTGTGCGAGGAGCAGGGAAACGTGATTTCCCAGCTGAGAGCATCTCTTCTCCAGCACTGGACACTTTTACATGTGTGTTCATGAGGTCCTGTTTCATCGGCAGTGGGTAAAACACCCTCCAGAGGAAGGAAGGGCAGATCTCTCCGACTCCGTGTCGGCAGGAGCAAGCAGTGCTGGGGCTCTGCCAGGAGCTGGCAGGGACCCTGGGTGGCTCTCGAACCTTGATAAATCACAGCTACTCTTCTCCCTTCTCAGACAGCCCAGCAGCAAAGCAAGAGGCTGCTCTCTGAACTCTAGTTCACCCAGTTCCTCCTTTGCTAGCTCTCCCAGGCAAACCCACACATCAGCTCCAGGCTGAAATCTGGGAGTCCCAGAACTGACCTTTTTTTTTTTCCAGTTCCCAACAAATTAAGCAAGCAAACACCAGATTTGCAGCTGGGTGTGCTGGGGCACAGCAGACCACAAACACTTCTCCTTTGCTTCTACCTTGATAATAGGGCATCCCCTGATACCACCCCTGCCATGACAGTGACCACACAGCTCAGGCCAAGGGAGTTTTGCGGCTGTTATTTCCTCTCTGCTGCCTCTCCATGATACGGACAGGGCTCAGTCTCAAGTCTCCCTGGGAGGATGAATTTTCCTGACTCCTCTGAAGCTTTTAGGTGTGTTTCCCAGGAGGGAGAGTCTGGGGGAACCCCATGGGAAGCGCTTTGTCTTGCAGTGCTGTGTACTGTAGTGCTATGTACGGCAAGATGATGGTTATTAGCACACTCGAAGAAGCTGCCAGGTATCTTTCATCATGCTGCATCCCCTGGGAATAAGGCAGAAACCTCGCATAGCGCCTTGCTCAATAGGCTCAAGTCTTAACCATAGGGCTGCTGAATGACGAATCCTCAGCAACAGTAACAGCGATGTGATATGATAGCCATAGCCTGGGATGTCTCATGTTGGCCCTGCAGACTCACCTTCTAAGCAGCACAGGTATGGGACACGTGGAGTTTTGCTTCCCAGGCTTCCTCCAAAGGCAGCATCACCCCTTCTCCCTTCCTACCCCCACCCCAGCCTCTGGTACCTCTCTGTCCTCCTCCCTGCAGAAGGAGCCCAGGGAGCCAGGCAGGTTGCCAGCACTGAGAGCTTGTCACAGTGAGTTTTCCTGATGGCCCCAGGTTAATCACCGCCTCTCATGTAGGCAGCCACTTAAGGTTGTTCTTTGCTGCCCCAGGAGACTTGTCACCAGCTGGGCTGCCTCACATGGCAGGAGGAGAGGAAGGGAGAGGAGGAGGGTGGGAGGGATGGACTGCAGACTGCAGGAGGAGGAGAAGAAAGGACGTTTGGGACCTTCAGGACAAAGGCAGCACTCTGAGCGCTGAGCTTCAGCTCTCCAAGTGCAAACGTCAGTCCAAGTGAGTCACCATAGCATCTTCTGTAGTCGTAGAAGAAAAAAACACCTCCAAAGGAGCATTCACCTGTTAGAAATGCCTGTCGAGACAGGGCCTTCCAAAGAGATGACTGCCTCTTCATTGACCTCCAGATAGTCTGTGTGTACTTCCATATATTAGAGTTAAAGATTAATAGGATTTCTGTTGAACTACAAAGTTCAGCTGATGGGAGGGGAGCTGTACAATTCCTTACACAATGTCTTTGTGTGTCTCAGAGACCAGAAGTCTTAGCAGACTCTGAAGCAATAGAATTACTGAGAGCAACCCTGGGGACACTGGGCGGGAGAAAGGAAACTGGAGGGTAACCAAACCTCTGGCTTTACAATATGAGTTCATCGCTAAAAGAAAAAAAACTGGGAAAATACATCACATGGCTGAGCAACTCCATCACTGGCTGATGGCTACCTGGAGCCACACAGCAGCCTGGAAGTGTGAAGCTCCTTGAAGATGCGGAGGGCAATGTCTTTGAGACACAGCAGAAGTGCTGACGTGACTTGGTACAACTCGTCCCACAGGCCTGAGCAGCAAGCTCCCGGCGGCACAGAGCTCTCGGTTCTCCTGGTGCATCGCCACGGGTCAGCACCACAACGCTGTTGGGTGCCTGCCTTCTCAATCTCATCCTCTCATCCCATCCCACACCACGTCTGCCTTGCTTTTCTGCTTCTCAGGCACTGTTTTTTCTGCTTTTTTAGAGACAGAAAATAAAGGACAAAGGGCCTGGTTTCCTTCTGGCTCTTGAACACAAGAGCCCTTGGAGAGGACCTATTTTAAGAAAGGAGAGTCTTCCCCCCGCTGGAAAAGCAGCTCAGCAAGGGCAGGCTCAGTGCCGTGCCCTCCAGTCGGGCACTTGAGACACCTGCTAGCAGCCACTTCAGCCGCCAAATGCTCATCCAGCAGTGGCAGAAATCAGTGTCTGCAAGACATGCTCCAGCAGGATTCATGGGGAAGGTGGGGAGATCCATGTCTTGGGGAGAAGCCCCCACCACACGCCCCCTGCACTGGCTCGCTGCTCAGGTGGCAGCAATGCCACCTTCTCCCCGAGTTGGGCACCCCATGGGCAATGCGCAAAGGCACCTGCTGGGTCACTTGGGTCCCCTCTGAGGCTGAACATCTCACACTTTCAATCCATGGGGCTGAAGAAGCAGGAGGTTCCCATGAGAAGGGCTGCCCAAGCTCCCTTTGCTGATGGCAGTAATTTTTTTTTTTAGTATGAAAAATCTGAAGCTGATTTTATGTCAGATGGAGAAGGCAGGACATGATCCTGCAGAGGCCATTTGGCACATCTCACTCTGTGCTTAGCCCCAGGCTTGTGTTCCAGGGACACCTCTCACCTTGGAAAGCCCCAATGTGTCCGCTCCAGTTTGCCTGGCAGGTCATTCCTTGCTTTTTTGATTCTCCACTTGGGAAGGTGCTTCTTGACATCTGTTCTGAATTTGATTCTCCTCTATTTACATTTTATAGCCCTTGCTCCTCTCCCCTTGGTGGGGCTGAGCACAGTAACTCGAGATTATATTATCCATATCACCTAAGTTTTTATGCGCGTCACTTAAATTTTCTAATAACCAACTTTATTTTTCCCTTTCTCCTGGCTATCTTCAGCACTACATATTGTAGTGCTGGGTTAAGCACCTTTATCCTTCTTTCCCCGTTCCATAAGGTTATTTTTAAATGGTGTAAGCAGAGTTTATCACACTTTGCAAATAATCTGTTAAAGGAGAGCTTGAGCACATAAGTGTTCTTGATCCACTGCAGATCCACCCTGAAGAAGACCTCGGACCCAAACAATGCTCCTCTCATCCCGGAGTGCGTCCAGCAAGCTGGAAGAAGAGCAGACCTCTCCTCCAGGTTCAGCTCAGTGATGCACAAACTACTCATGTTCATAGGAAAGCTGCAAACCTCCCTCAAAATCAGCCCTATGTTGCTCTCATATATGCATTGGAGAATCTCTTTAAGTTCCTCCTTGCTAAAACCATGCAAGCCCATGGCGAGCACATTTTAAAAGCTGGTACCTGTTCCAAGCACAAACGGCTGCTACGGGAAACAGTCAGAAAAGTGAGGCTGAAGGCTAAGATGTTCAAAGCTGCCTTAATTATTAGAGCGTGAGTTTCCAAATCCCTCGAGAAGCACAGAAAACGTTGGCCTCAAAATTCACGGTGTGCTCAGAGAAGCGGGAGCCAGGGAGTTTTGGGGACATCTTGACTGCAGTCTGCCTGGCTGGCTCCACTGGACTTGGAATCAGTCCGATTCATTGCAGCAGCTCTGAATTCAGAGCAGAGGGAGCAGACAAGGCTCATTGCCTATTCCAGCCAGAAAGACTGCAACAACAGTTGCGGTTTTCATTTTTTTTTTTAAATAGGTTACTTGAGTAGATGGCCAGGAATAGACCCTCTGTCTCCTCATCCCCAAACTGAGCCTCACTGATAATTATGCGCAAACTGTCAGAGCTGCTTTGGGAAAACAGTGCTAGAACTAAAGCAGCCTGACATCGTTTTGTGCAAGGCTGTGCCTGGAGAAGCGGGGTCCTCGCCGACCACCAAAGCCCGGAGGGGAGAGCAAGGACAGTTCAGTCCCAGCAAAATGCAGCAAGGACTTTTTCTCCTCAACCACTAATGGTCCTGCTGGTTGGGCAGCCTGGCCCAGAGGTGGGCAATGGACTCAGGTTACTCCTGGGGAACAGCACATTCCCATGCAAAGCAAATCTCCAGACGTGTTGGTGCATCCGTTTGCAATGTGGAATGCATGAGGCTCACAACCCTCCTTGCTTCACGCTCTGCTCCAGTATTTATCCTCCCAGCAAGCCATCGCTGCTTCATCCTCCAGGACTGTGCTTCCACTTAGACATCAGCAATTTCCCCTGGCACAGGCGATCAGTGAAATTACCCACCTGATTTAAGGCCAGGGGAGTTAAAAGAGTGTTCCGCTCTGGGAAACTCTTCCAACACCTTGGTTGCTTTTGCACCTCTGCAGACCGCAGATGGACCCAGCCACTCCTTCCATTTTGCACCAGGCTGGAGGAACAACCGCTGGTGGTGGCACCACTTTCCAAGCAAGACCCTGAGCATCCTCCACCAGCATCCAGCTTCAGCCACCTTCTTCTGCCCCATGCTGCTGGGCTGTGTTTGTCCAAAGTAAATGCAGGCAGATTTCCCTGTTGACTGCGGGGATTTTGCTTGCTCAGGTGGATCCGCTGGGAATATCAGTATTTTTATTTTATTTATTTTTCTGCTAAAACCTGTATATAGGTCTGTCATATGCAGATAAACCCTCAGGTCAGCCACACCACAGATAACTCCCTACCTTGCTTCCCAGCCAGGGGACAAGGGTTCATGGATGTTGGTGCTGTCTCTCCATCCCTGGGAGGGATGGGGAGAGGGCTGGATGCCCTCCCGCAGTGCCAGGGCTTGCAATTGCTTTTTAAAAGCCTGTAATCATCCAGACTTCTCTGAGCTATTCAAGCATTTGCATTGTTTCACAGCATCTCGAGTGCTTGCTGGAAGCCGCTCTGGTTTTGGGGAGCCCAGCAGGATTGCTGGGGGGGGCCGTGCTGGCAGGCACCCCCCCCGCTGGGCATCAGGTGAGGGCTGTGCTCCTGCCAACAGGTGAGCCGGTTCCTGGGCATTGCCTTTTATTGGGAAAGGAAAAGGGGGAAAAAAACCCCAACAAATCAATTCTGTTCACATGAGATTTGAGCTGAACTTCAACCAACTTCAAACACTGAAGGATAAAGAAATGCCGTGGAAAAAAAGTCCTGTTGTGACACAGCCACAGCTGAGGTTCATTCATTTTTAAAAATTTCTCCTCCTGGTTAGAAATGAGATTTGCACCAGCGTACAAACATCTATCAAACACCCACCCAAAGGACAAGCGGAGAAGTTGACTTTTCCTATGGGTGCAGCCATCTGACACAAGGCACAGTGAGGACACGGAGATCTGGACCGGCATTTCCCACTCCATCCCCCGTAGTGGCAACATGTATCTGCAGCATCCATGAACCCAAGAAACAACCTAACAGGCTCGTGGGTGGTATTTTGGTCCTCATTTTCCCCTTGCTATTAGAAGCAGATATGCCATCCCTCCAGCAGTATTTTCTCCCCCTAACCCATGCTGTTAGGCTGACACAGCAGCTAGGGCCATGGAAAGCCAGGTCCTGTCTCACTCATGACCACTTAGCAGGAGCGGAGGGATCCCATAACCGTTCAGCTCTCTTGCAGGGATGCAAAGGACCCACTGCTTTCCATTACCTACCTTTGCAGGACTCCCAAGGTCAGAATCCGGCCCTTCACAAGAGTCAGCCCTTGCCCTGAGGAGGTGCAGCCAGAGGAGACCAGAAGGCAGGAGAGCACTGATTCCCTATGCCTTTGCCATCTCGTTTCCATGCCATCATGCCATCTGTGGACTTTATCCCAGGAACTCCTGTCACATCCACTCCCATTAGCATTTTAGAATGCTCTCTTGCCTTTTCCCAGCATCTGCTAACCAAGTTCCTCTGGTCATCCCTGCTCCTTATCCTTCATCCAAGGTTTCATGTCACCACTAGCCGGTTTTGCTGCACTCTGCCCTGCAGCATCTCAACACAGGAGCTGCAAACTGGGCAACCCAGCTCAGTAGCAAAGAAAGCTTCCAAACAGGGAGTGAGCTGCTATTAATTTATCCTTTATTTGTTTTGAAAAGATGCCTGGGGAAGGTACACCATTTCTCTTTCCAGTTAGGGGCTTAACAGCCACAGGCTTTTTTCTTTCTCAGAAATATAAATCCATGTTTATTTCGCATGTACCCTATTAATCCCCAAGGTATTGCATCCAACAGACTAAAATCAGAGCTCCATCTTCACCAAAACACTTCAGGAGAAAGAGGAGAGGGAGACATGCTGGACCTTTAATAGAAGGAACACATCTATTTATTTGGGATCGAGGCAGCTGCATGGAATATAAATGATTTTACTTGGTAACTCCAACAGGATTCACTCCATCTTAAAGTGGGAAGGGAAGACCTGGAGCATCCATTTCCAGTGTGATCACCGAGGAGCAGCCAGACTTCAATTCCTATGAGGCTCTTCAGAGGGTTTGATTGTTCATGATGCTCTCATATATGAAATACTGTACCTGCAGCACCGGCCATGTTGTGTTCCCAGTTAAAACTTGTGCAACTCTCCTGAAGTCAATTTACAAGGCAAACATTTAATTTAGCAAGCAGGCTCACAATCCTAAATTTAAACATATGTCAAGCCAGCTAGTAGCTTTCTTTTAATTAACTCTCAAACTTTGTGGCTGTCATTTCTTTATATAAATGAGGATGTTCTGCCAAGGGCAGGCTGTAATCCTATGTGCATACCTACGAAACCGCCTGCTATTTCACAACCACTTTTCAAAGAGCTCTTGCAGAGGCAAGGGGATGTGGATGTTATTATAAGGGTCCATATGGCAGTACGCTGGCACTGCAGTATTAAATCAGAGATATTGTAGCTTTCCAGCCTAGATTCTCACAGTACCAGGTAATGTATATGTAGCTTTATTGTTGTACAATTTTAGTGGCTATGCATTATTCAACAGCGGCCAAAGTCTCTGCGCTGCCGGAGGTGATTCAGTGATGATAAAGGGAATACGTTTTGCTCTAAAGGCGGGAGCAAAGGGATTTCACGGGTCGGTATTTTCTCCATCCACGGAGGAACAATGGAAGCGTTAACATTTCTAGTAAAGAAATCAGCTGGCGACAAGTTCTCATTGATAATTAAAATGAAAGTACAAGCTGCCTTAACATGTAGTTAGACTTAGGAACTATAACCTGCTCTCTAAATTAAATGCTTTCCTTGATAATTTGGCTCCTGCAGCAGGCACTGAAATCTGCTGGAAGATGCCATCTAGTGGGTTATGGAAGTTTATTTAAGTTTAAATCCACTTGCTGCTGTGGAGCGAGGGTGGCAAGAACTGCAAATGCTGGGGCGTGTAATGGTTTATGTAGACTTTCTGTTGTTGTTGTTCTAGGAAATAAAAATTTCCCTGCGGGGGTTGACATTGGAGGACACCTAATATTTATTTTACCGGTCCCCCCAGCAGGGCTCTGGATTGTCACAGCTTTGCTGTTGACGTTAGCCGAGCCGCACGGCTGTTCTGCTGGCAGGGCATCTCCCTAACCACGAGGGCTGTTTGCTCTTCGTTTAAGAAATGAATCCACTCCCCATTTCTGGAAAAGCTGTATCGCCGTTGTTTTCTTGTTAAAAGAAACCCACCATCCCGTGCCTATAAATTATCTAGTTTATGATACACTAGAAGCCACTTAATCGGTACCCGAATGAACAGCATTCCTCTTTAACGGGAGCCATCGCTGGGGAATTGATCTGGAGCAATCCCGCCTGGTAAGGCATCTCCGTCCACGGCCCCCAGGTGCCGCGCATCCCTGGGGCGAGCTGCAGTCCTTTGGGGAGCACCTGCACCCCTTGGGGAGCGCCTGCACCCCTTCAGGCTCCTCTACCCACCCTCACAAAGCCCGGCCCAGGCCCTGGGCCCCACTTAACCCCGGGGACCGACTCCTTCTCGCCAGTCCCCTCCGGTTGCTGGCCCCGTCCCTTCTCGCCCCCCAAGGTGCTCCATCCCTTGTAAAGCCCCTTTAATTTTTTTTTTTAGGGAGAGCATTAACCGGCGCTGAGCTCTTGCCCACGCCACAGCGCCCGGCCAGCTGCTGCCGCAGGGGCCGGCGCTTAACGGCCGTGGTTAATACCGCCGGGCTGCTAATTGCGGAGCCTGTCTGAAGCAATTAACCACCTTGATTTCCCTCACCCACGGCCGGTTCGGAGCCCGCTCCCCGCCCTCACCCGCGGCGCCCACCCAGGCACCCGCCGGTGCCGCGGCATCTTTCGAGAGCCGTTATTAAGAGAGTCATTAAGGGAGAGTCATTAGCGGGGAGAGAACGGGCGCG